>NC_062214.1:80426933-80729964 GCF_902686445.1 Sciurus carolinensis
TCTCCAACACCTATTGTTGCTTGTATTCTTGATAATCGCCATTCTAATTGGGGTGAGATGGAATCTTAGTGTAGTTTTGATTTGCATTTCTCTTATTACTAAAGATGGTGTACATTTTTTCATATATTTGTTGATTGCTTATAGATCTTCTTCTGTGAAGCATCTGTTCATATCCTTAGCCCATTTGTTGATTGGGTTATTTGTATTTTTGGTGTAGAGTTTTTTGAGTTCTTTATATATTCTGGAAATTAGTGCTCTATCTGAAGTATGAGTGGCAAAGATTTTCTCCCACTCTGTGGACTCTCTCTTCTCATTGCTGATAGTTTCCTTTGCTGAGAGAAAGCTATTTAGTTTGAATCTATCCCAGTTATTGATTCTTGCTTTTATATCTTGTGCTATGGGAGTCCTGTTAAGGAAGTCTGATCCTAAGCCAACAAGTTGAAGATTTGGACCTACTTTTTCTTCTATAAGATGCAGGGTCTCTGGTAGTGAGACTTGTTGTTACCTATTCATATGCACATGACTGTCAATATAATTTGGTCAACATCATACCTTTCCCAGCGTTTCTAACCCTTCTAGCACTGCTGATATTTCTGTGGGCTAAGGCCTGTCTCTCATGTGTTTTCTTCATTTCTGTCCACACACTTATCCTGTTTTTGCTTGATTTATATTAAGTACATAATCACCAATTTAGAAACCTCAGAATTACCTTTGACTCTTATTTTTCCCCACTATTTAAATTAAATCAATCATCACTTTCTCTCCTTTCTATCCCTTAGCTTTCTCTCCTACCTCCATCTTCCTGCATTATCTCTTACTTAGTCTATTACACACCGTTCTGATAGGTCTTCCTTTATTCTGTTGGAATGGAATGATGTTGTTCACCTAATGAATACCTATTCATCTTTTAAAACCTCTTTGGTGAAATCCTCCTTAACAGCCTCTCCATAAATATAAAATTCATCATACCCACTACTGTGCCTCTGCAACATTTTTTAGTACTTATATTGTAATTGGTGCCTATAACAACCCTATGGAGTATGTATTCTTTCAGAATAATAACTGAATATTACTCTGTTGCCCTTTTAAAATTTTATTTGTTCTTTTTAGATACTAATAACAGCAGAATATATTTTGGCATATTATACATACATGGAGTAAAACTTATTCTAAATAGGATCCTATTTTTGTGGTCATACATGATCCAGAGTTACCCTGGTCGTACATTCAACTACAAGGATAGGAAAGTTATGTCTGATTAATTCTACTGTTCTTCTAGTCCTCTCCCCCCACTCTTCCCTTCATTCCCCTTTGTCTAACCAATGGAATTCTATTCTTCCCTTCCCCACCCTCCCTTGGTGTGGGTTACTATCCACATATCAGAGAGAACATTCCGCTTGGGATTGGCTTACTTCACTTAGCATGATATTCTCCAGTTCCATTCATTTACTAGCAAATGCCATAATTTCATTCTTCTTTATGACTGAATAATATTCTATTGTGTATTTATATTCCACATTTTCTTTATCCATTGAAGGACAAGCTGGGTTGGTTCCCTAGCTTGGCTATTGTGAATTGAGCTGTTATAAACATTGATGTGGCTGTGTCACTGTAGTAGACTGATTTAAAATCCTTTGGGTATAGACCAAGGAGTGGGATAACTGGGTCAAATGATGGTTCCATTCCAAGTTCTCTGAGAAATCTCCATAGTGCTTTCCAGAGTGGATGCAACAATTTGCAGTCCCACCAACAATGTGTGAGAGTACCTTTTCCCCACATCCTCATCAATATTTATTGTTTCTTATATTCTTTATAATTGTCATTCTGACTGGAGTGAGATGAAATCTCAGTGTAGTTTTAATCTGCAATTCTCTAATTGCTAGAGATTTGAATATTTTTTCATATATTTTTTGACCATTCATATTTCTTTTTCTGGGAAGTGTCTGTTCAGTTCCTTTGCCCATTTATTGATTGGGTTATTTGTTTCTTTGGTGTTAAGTTTTTTGAGTTCTTTATATATCCTGGAGACTAATGCTCTATCTGAGGTGCAGGTGGCAAAGATTTCCTTCCATTCAGTAGGCTCTCTCTTCACATTCTTGATTGTTTCCTTTGCAGTGAAGAAGCTTTTTAGTTTGATACCATCCTGTTTATTGATTCTTGATTTTACTTCTTGCACTTTTGGAGTCTTATTGAGGAAATCAGTTCCTAAACCAACATAATAAACATAATGGAGAGTTGGGCCTACTTTTTCTTCTAGTAAGTATGGGACCTCTGGTCTAATGCCTAAGTCCTAGATCCATTTCGAGTTTTGTGCATGGTGAGAGATAGGGGTTCAGTTTCATTCTACTACATATGGATTTTTAGTTTTCCCAGCACCATTTGTTGAAGAGGCTATCTTTTCTCCAATGTATGTTTTGGTGCCTTTGTCTAGTATGAGATAACAGTATTTTTGTGGGTTTGTCTCTCTCTGTCTCTTCTATTCTGTACCATTGGTTTACATGTCTGTTTTGGTGCCAATACCATGCTGTTTTTGTTACTACAGCTCTGTAGTATAATTTAAGGTCTGGTATTCTGATGCCTTCTGAATCACTTTTCTCACTAAGGATTGCTTTGGCTATTCTATTGCCTTTCTTCCTGCCCTTCTCAACCTTCCCAGTTCTTCCCTGAAAAAAAAAAAAACCTGCTGGGGTTAGTGGCACACACCTGTAATCCCAGCAACTCAGGAGGCTGAGGCAGGAGGATTGCCAAGTTCAAGGCCAGCCTGGACAACTTAGCAAGATCCTGTCTCATTAAAAAAAAAGTGTGGGGGGGTGTAGCTCAGTGGTAAAGGGCCCCTGGGTTCAGTTCCCTGGGTGGGAGCAGGGAGGACTCCCTAGCACATGTTGCCCACTGACGCCGTCCAGTGGAGTCAATTTGGCACGGGGGACAAAAGAGTAACGAGGCTCTTGAATTCGGAACGGTTTATTGATGAATCAGGAAACTCGGGAACTGGAACCTCCAACCTCCAACCTCGGACCTCTAAAAAAAACCCCGGCGCTCGAGGAGAGCCGGCTTATATCCCCTCCAGGAGGCGAAGGGTAGGGCTGACGCCAATTATGCAGAGATTAGGCGAGAGCTAGCTGCCCCATCATGGCAAAGGTCAAAACGAGCAGGCACGAGCAGGAGCACCTGTGCACATGTCGTGTGCGTGGACTTAATTGGATACAGCCAATGACAAATCACCTGGGTGTGCTTATGTCTGTCAACCTCACTGCCGATGTGATCAAAGCAACGTCTGGCTGACTGCCAAGCGCCATCCCGGCGCCTTCCACGCAACACAGCCCCCAACAACCCACTTTTTCTTCCATTCCTTTATTCACATGTGATAGAATAAATCAATCTCCACCATCATTTATACCTTCTTTGTCCACTTCTCAGAAGGATGAAACTTGGTTTGCTAACTCATCTACAATAGATTAGTAGGAACAAAAATAAATGTCTACCTGATTTATTTACATTTATACTTAAATTAGGGGTGTAGTTCAATGGTAGAGCACTTGCCTGGTATGTGAAAGGCTCTGGATTCAATCTTTAGTACCTCAAAAACAAAACATTTTTGAACTTAGTGAACTTATTTTTCTTGTAATCCAAGGAGAAATAACTTGTGTTATGTACCATAGAGTTATTTCTTATGCCCTTTAAGAAATCTCTTTTGTGGTGGGGACAAACTGCCTCCACAGATCCCAAGTCTATTCATCTTACCCATGAATAATGTTTCCCCTTCATATCAGAGATACATGAAAGGTAGCATCTAAAATTCAGATTCTGTTGCAGCCTCAGAACTAAAACAAGTCTATGTAGAGAGGAGTGGTCATTTTTTGGAGGAAAGAGATTGTATCTGTTTTTGGTAGGAGTTTTTGTGGCACCATCCTGATTCAGTCAAACACTAAAATATTTTTTCAAAGGTACTGTAACTTCTATAGAGACATTGTTTACATTTGTACAGATTGTAGTGGGAGAATTAATTCAAGTACCGGCATGTGCTTTGCTGGCAGGAAAATTGCTCTTGAACCTTTGTAAATAAAAGTTTTTGATGCCGTTGATCCTGAACTTATGCACTTCTGCCTGTTATTCAGATTAACACACCCAGAGGTTCCTTATGGCAGTGGAACTACATCGTCCACCAACAATCCAGAATTTGTGGAGGATCTGTCCCAAGGTCAGTTGCTTCAGAATGAGTCTTCAAACACTGCAGATGGCAATGAACAGAGGCATGAAGATGAGGTAAGCTAAGGTCTCCTGTTACTGTGCAGTCAATCAAGAAGGTGTTGATTGAGGTGTTCATCATCTGTCTTCTTACCTTCTTGAGATGATACCTACAGAATTTTCTATTGTATATTTCTTATTTTAGATAGAACCATATTAAGGCTTTTAATGACAGACTGTTTTTTCCCCCAGCTTAAGAAATTATAGCCAGGCGCAATGGTGCATGCCTGTAATTCCAGTGTCTTGGGAGGCTGAGGCAGGAGGATCACAAGTTCAAAGCGAGCCTCAGCAACTTAGCAAGGCCCTAAGCAACTTACCGAGACCCTATCTCAAAATTAAATATAAAAAAAGGCTGGTAATATGGCTCAGTGATTTAGTGCCCCTGGGTTCAATCCCCAATACTAAAAAAGAAAAAATTATAACTATTTCATATTAGATGACTCAACAAATGCTTATTGGGCCTGGGGATGTAGCTCAGTAGTAGAGTGCTTGCCTAGCATGTGTAAGGCCTTGGGGTCAGTCCCTAGGACTGCAAACAAATAAAATCAACAAATACTTCTTGATTGAATGAATGATTTAATTAAATAAGTAATTAATGAGAAGTTCATGTATCCTTGGTTCAGGACCCCACTCTACTCTTCAAGCACTGCAGCATGGAGCCATATGTGCCCAAATATTTTATATCATCACCAACTTCACCCTCCCATATAAGCTACCTTTTTCTGTTTCACGTGACGCTTCCATATAGGCTTGGGCAGTAATGCCCTAGTTGGATTTTCAGTGTGCCTTACAAATGACTGATTACACTGTGTGTGTGTGTGGGGGGGGGGTTGTGTTTTTGTTATTGTTTTGAAATGGTGTTGATGTATTGCCCAGGCTGATCTCAAATTCCTGAGTTCAAGTGATCCTCCTGCCTCAGCCTCTTGAGTAGCTGGGACTATAGATGCATGCTACCACCAAGCTACATTGTTTGTTTTAAGCTACTCTTCTTTTTTTACTTAGGAAAGAACATCATCATTGATTTTTGTCTATGTCTATTTTATTATTTTAAAAGAACTGTTTTTTTTTCATCTATCTGTTGGCATTATTTTTTTTTCCTTGTAGTACTAGTATTGAGCCCAGGGGTGTTCTATCTCTGAACTACATCCCCAACTCCTTTCATTTTTTATTTTGAGACAGTGTCTCACTAAGTTGCCCAGACTGGCCTTAAACTTGTGATCCGTTTGCCTCAACCTCTTGAATAGCTGAGACTATAGGTGTACCCTATCACACTATCACACACAGCTACCTTTGGCTTTTTTTTTTTTTTTTGGATACCAGGTATTGAACTCAGGAACACTTGAACACTGAGCCACATCTCCAGCCCTATTTTATGTTTTATTTAGAGACAGGGTCTCTGAGTTACTTAGCGCCTCTCCGTTGCTGAGACTGGCTTTGAACTCGTAATCCTTCTGTCTCAGTCTCCCAAACCATGGGGATTACAGGTGTGCACACCTCACCCAGCCTACCTTTGGCATTCTTAAAGGTTGTAATGAACAAGTAAAGTTTCTTAAACAACTTTAAAATCTTGGTAGATTTAGTTATTTATTTTATATGTGTGTGTATTGTATGTGTGATACTGGAGATTGAGTCCAAGGCCTTGGTTATGCTGAGCACATGCTTTACAATTGAGCTACATGTCCAACCCTCTTAGTAGCTTTAACGCTACCAGGTTTATTTTAAATAAATATTACCAAATACACCATTTTCCAAACTGGGAATTTTTTTTTTTTTTTTTTTTTGCAGTACTGGGGATCGAACTCAGGGCCTTGTGCTTGCGAGGCGAACACTCTACCAGCTGAGCTGTCTCCCCAGCCCCAAACTGGGAATTATTGAACCATATTTATGTATTTGGAGGAGTACCATACTATAATTAATTAATACTTAATATTTTTGTCCCTTCTTATCTTCCTCTTCTCTGAAATAAAAAATTCTTGTATCCATAAAACATTATTAACTTACATAGGTTCTGTGTATGTTAAATTGTGAAGCAAAAAATTGGATGTACCTTAATTCTCATTTAAAAGGCCAAGTAAAAAAGCCCATGGTAAAACATCAGTAGAACTGCAGTTTCCCCCCACCTTTTTTTTTTTTAGCTTTTTTAAAGTTGATTTAGTCTTCAACTTAACTAATAACTCAATATATAAAGACCTCTGACTTCGTAAAACATACATCTTAAGGAACAAATCATCAAGTGAAAGAACAGTCTTAATTTTAGGGTATATTACACTTATTGAAATTTTTCAAGACATAGATATTAATTTAAAAATCTATATGCTCTTTGCTGTGGAAGAAAAACTTTTCAAATAGTATCAGTGAAAAACACTTGGCATGAATTATTTTTGATCCCTGTGATACAGCTTGTCTCTTCTTTTGTCCTATGTATATGACATCTTATTCTGATCTGTGACATTGTGACATCTTATTCTGATCTGTGACTCTCTGACACAGTGCTATGTATGAATATTCTCACTTAGAATATTCATCTGTAACTGGGTACAGTGGTACATGGCTATAATCCCAGTATCTTGAGAAACTAAGGCAGGAGGATAAAAATTCTAGGCTGGTCTGGGACATTTAGTGAGATCTTATCTCAAAAATTTTTTAAACATGGCTAGGAATGTAGTTTAGTGATAAAGCATCCCACCCCTAGATTCAATCCCAATACTAAAGGGGGGCATGGAATATTCTCTTGTCCGACTCAGGACCTGTTACATACATATGAAGGCCAAAACTGGCATGGTCATGGCACCCCCTAGACTCATCTTTTGAGGTTTGTGATGTGGTGCCTCAAAAGGTCTGCAAGTGAACTATCTGGAATCCCTTCTTACTCAACATTACAGTCATTTGTCCTATGACACATCTGGAAAGCTTTGAATATCCAGGGCCTTATTCACAGAAAAATGCAACTCTTGTCCTGCTTTCTTTGTTCATGTTTGTTGTTGTTGGGTTATTTGGGGTGATCATTGTTGTTTGGTCTTTTTTTTTTTTTTTCCTTTGTTTTATAGCAAAGAAGTAAACGAGGAGGTTGGTCCAAAGGGAGAAAGAGGAAGAAACCTCTTCGAGACAGCAATGCACCCAAATCCCCCCTTACAGGATATGTTCGGTTCATGAATGAGCGTCGAGAACAGCTTCGAGCAAAAAGACCAGAGGTTCCATTTCCAGAAATTACAAGGATGTTAGGGAATGAATGGAGTAAACTGCCTCCTGAGGAAAAACAGGTAATTAATTGTTCCTACTCTTGATCCTTTGCTTGCACTTGATTATATCTCAAAAATAACTTCTGTCAGAAAAACAAAGAGGATTAGACAGTTGATTTTTCAATGTTGTCACAGCACCTAGCAGACACAGAATAACAAGGCCCTTCATAACTCTTTTCTCTAGCACAGTGATTTTTAAACTACAGCGGGATTGCTACAGATATGAGCAGGAAGAACTCTAGGAATCCCATTAACCAAACCAGTTCCACTTGTATCTGATTTATATGCTGCATGTTCATATAAGATTATTTTGAAAGGTGGTTCAATATTGAGAAATTAAGAAACCTATCAATGTAATGTATTTGACTGAGGTAAATGAAAAGTTATGAATTAAATGAGGAAAAAATCTTTTGATAAAATTCTGCAATTCACATAAGAATTTTGTTTAGGAAAAAGATTTTACTACTTAATAATTTAACTAGTATTCTGGCAAATGTAACCCACTATGGGAAAGTAAAGGAAGAACTACTTGAATTCTCTCTTCTCTAAGACAGAAACTATCTGTTGCCAAATTGAAACAAATCTATTTGTTAAAGCGATTGGAGGGAAATTAAGGACAAGATAGCCATGAGCCAGGTGAAATGCCATTAACGCAAAGTAAGGATAGAGATTGTGGAATTGGCTTTGTGTTAAAAGTCCCCACCCTTCCCAGTATCTGAAAGATCTATATTTCTTTTGTCTTAAACTCTTTTATAACTTACATTCTTTAAAATGAATTCCAGACTAAAACCAAATTGAAAATTCTTCTCTTGGGAATTAATTGAATTCAGAAATTTTCAAAGAGATCAGATTAAGTTGCAATTTGAAACTGTCTTTGTGGTGGAAAGCTCATAGAAAGCAGTTTATATCAGCCATTGTTTTGGCTTTACAAAACAATGGGATCGTGGACTGAACATACTTGGTTGTTTTCTTCTTTTTTCTTTTTATTTCAAAATTAATACTGCTCCTTGTTTAAAATTTTTTTTCAGATAATGCAGAAGTGTTTTAACAAAAAGCAAAAGTAAGAGTTATCTCTGGGGATAACCTACTTGAGTAGGACAGGGGTTTTGTGTTTGGTTTTGTTTTATTAACTGTTTTATTTGAAAATAATTTCAAGTGCACAAAAAGTTATAAGCATAAAAACTGTACATATAGTATCCACATACCCTTTATGCAACTTCACCTATTAGTACCATAGTTTATCCTATTTCTTCATTTGCATAAGGACTATGCTTCCACACATCCAGTCTCTTTCTGTCTTGCACATATATACACACACACACATACACAGAACTTTTTTTCTGAATCATTTGAATGTAAATTACATACATTGTATCCCTCCACCCATGATAAGCTCAGTGTGTATTTCCTAAGGATAGAGATAGTCTCTTAACATAACTATAATTACTAACTTCATAATTTTATAGTAATATAACAATCTTCATCCATATATTGAGGTAACATTGTTCCTTTGTAAGTTTCATCTCTGATACAGGTTTTAGTCTAATGTCCACTTTTGTCTTTAACCAAATCTTTTTAGCTTCCTTTAAACTGAGTTATTTCCAGAAACTTGTTTTGTCTTTTATAACTTTGATATTTTTTTAAGAATATAATCCCTCTGTCTTCCCACACCACCAGCCCCCCCCCTTTTTTTTTTTAATTTACTTTTAACAGAACATTCCTCATTTTGTGTTTGTCTGATATTTCCTTGTGATTAGATTGCAGCTACATATTCATGGTCAGAATACTGATTAGGTAGTGTTGTATCCCTCTGTGTGTTGTCTCACACATAGGCACACAGTATCCTTTTGTTCCTCATTAGTGATATTAATTTTGTTTACCTGGTAAATGTTTTAAGTTCTCTCTTATAATTAGTGAGCAATCTATGGGAGACATTTTAAGAACATGTAAATTGCCTCTTCCACATCATAATTTTCCCCTGAATTTAGCATCTATTGATGATTTTTACCTAATCTAGTCTTTATCATTATAGTTGGAAAATGATGATTTTTGAGCTCTAGCACTGCCCCCACATTTATGAGTTGGCTTTTAGTTCTCTAACCTAAGCAAGAGCCTCCTCCTTCCCCCTTTTGTTTGTTATCTGGTTATTTTTGTTACGATAAACTTGGGTTGTATTATATCTTTTATTAATGGTATGATTTTTTTTTCTAATGGTTAATAACTTATTGCCATACTTAATTATTTTTGTGTTTAAGTTGTCCTAGAATTTGCCAGTTAGGTATCCCATACATCTGGCTCTTATGGAGTAGGTTTGTTTGAGTTTTTTGTTCTGTTTTGTTTTGTTTATGTTTTTGTTTTTTTTAGTAATAGGGATTGAACTCAGGGGCACTTAACCACTGAACCACATCCCCAGCCCTTTTTTATATTTTATTTTAAGACAGGGTCTTGCTGAGTTGTTTAGGGCCTCACTAAGTTGCTGAGGCTGACTTTGAACTCTTGATCCTCCTGCCTCAGCCTCCCAAGTTTCTGGGATTATAGGTGTAGACCACCACGCCCACTTGTTTGGGTTTTTAGTAGAGGGAAGTTTGGGGGTTTTTTGTTTTGGGGGGTTTTTTTTGATAGTAGGAATTGAACCCAGGAGTGTTCTACCACTGAGCCACATCCCCAGCCCTTTTTAATTTTTATTTTGAGACAGAGTCTCGCTGAGTTACTGAGGTTGACTTCTAGCTCAAAATCCTCCTGCCTCAGCCTCCAGAGTCGCTGGGATAACAGGCATGTACCACTGTGCCCAGCCTGTGTAACAAGATTTTTAATATAATTTCTTACTCTGGTTTGAGCTGTCTTAGAAGCAATATCTTTATGCTTTCTTATACCTGTTTTGATGAATGAAGAAGACAAGGCATTAAACAAAATAGTCCTAGTAAATCAATGAACTTTGTTTAAATAATTAATAGCATAAAACAAAGTATGTAGACACAGGCTCTTTCAAAGTAGTCCATTTTTAGGCACATAGGATGAGGTCATTCTTTTTATGTTCTTTGTTTCTGGCTTTAGTGCTCTACTCTTGTAGCTCTTAAAAAGCCAATTGATGTATGAGATCATTCCCTGAAAATGAGTTGGGGATACAAAAACAAAGTAATATTCCTTTCCTTCCCCTGGGAAAACTAAGTGTGCCCGTGTGGCTGGTAGACCTCCTAAAGATTCTAGTGGCCATGTGGAGTTCTGTCTGTGGTGTTAAGGAATAACTCTCATCATCTTTGAATTTTTAATGAGTGTGATCGCAGTAGAACTTATCTTCATTAAACTAAAAAAGGTAATAAATGTGGTAGAAAGTGAGAATCACTCATTTCTTTTTATAATTGAGATTGTTCTATTCATGAGTGCTTTCTTGATTCTTCCTTAAACCATATTTTCTGAATACTCTTTTCTATATTCTAATTGTCCTGTTTTCTTCAAAGTGATTGTTAATAATTTACCTAAATGAGCTCTCAGTTTCTTAACTGTAACTGTAACTCCACATTTTTTTCCTAGCGCTACCTTGACGAAGCAGACAGAGATAAGGAACGTTACATGAAGGAACTGGAGCAATATCAAAAGACAGAAGCCTACAAGGTTTTCAGTAGAAAAACTCAGGACCGTCAGAAAGGCAAATCTCACAGGCAAGGTATCAGTACCAGAACCAAGTTCATTTGTAGTTTGTCATGCATGATATAATGACATAACTGTTAAGAGTGACAAATATAAAAAATGTTTCTATTATTTCTCTTTTATCCATGTTAAAGAACAAGTATTATCTTTAAGTTGTATTAAAAATCACTTTGCTCTCATTTAGAAATTTCTGATAGATTTCCATATCCAGGATCAACAGTTTGGCTTGTATACCAAGACCAATATTAGTTGCCTGCCCTTCTTTTCCTAATCCTCAGTTTAGGCATTTTTCTGCCTCAAAACAGGTCTGTCTACTAAACTATATAACTGACTTGCTCTGACATTTCTAAACCTTTCATTTCTAAACTTTTCCTGTGCCATCTCTTCCAGCCTCCAGTGATCCTGTTCATTCATTCATTCATGCCTCCATGCATTCAGAAAATATTTATTGAAGCCATGCATGTTGGTACACTCCTGTAATCCCAGTAACTTGGGAGGCTGAGGCAGGAGGATCTCAAGTTTGAGGCCAGCCTCAGCAACTTAGTGAGATTCTGTCTGAAGATAAAATGGAAAAGGTGTTATGGATGTAGTTTAGTGGTAGAGCACCTCTGGGTTCTGTCCCTATTACTGGGGAAAAAAAATTTGTTAAGCACCTTCTATTAAACTCTCTTTTAGCTGTTAATGATGCAGCAGTGAACAAAGTAGATAAATCATGGTTTTTTATTCTCTGTTAAAAGTGTTCATCATACCCTTATAAGTATTGCTTCCAGTTCCCCTTCTTCAGGAAACACTGCCAAAGAAGCACCACCCACAGCTAGTCTGTCATGCCTCAGCCATTGCATCTTCTCCACGTTTGGGCATCTAAACATAGTGTTGTACAAACAGCCTTTGGTATGGGTTTCCTGCCTACCCTCCCACCCTGTTCTCTTCACACATAAGAACTGTGTCTGCTATTCTCTTATGCCTGTGTGCTCTGTAGGTGTTGGATTCTCTGTAACCTTTGTTGACTGACCCATTAATAAAGCCATAACGGAAAATATTGTATGTTGTAAAAGTACATATACTGGCAAGTTTTGTAGTTTGGCACAGTGTAATGCTTGCGTTTTGTTACTGTTTTCTTTTTCGACTTAATATTTTCTTATTTCATATTTTTAGATGCAGCCCGGCAGGCCACTCATGATCATGAGGTAAATAACCTCCTGTCTATATATCATGCATTTATTTATAATAATGTTGTTTGAAATGCTTTTGTTTGTTTGTTTGTTTAATGATTGAGAGTGTTTCCTATCCCAGAATTCACATTGGGTGAGTTGCTTTAGCTCAGAGGTTCTTAACATATGGCAGACACTTAGGTCGTGAGTCTGCCTTTGAACTACACGCCCTAGCCCCAATCTGTTCCTGTGGTCTGAGAATTTGGCTTTAAATGCCAAAGATGGCTGGAATTCAGAGGGAAATATAGAAATGAGAACCAGATGAAGGGTCTGAATTGATCATAGTTTATCATCACCAAATACCATAGTCTCACTCTCAGGATGTTATTTAAGTAATCCAGCATTTGGTTAAGATGAAATTTTTTATCTTTTTATTTTTTTAATTTATTATTTATTTATTTATTTTTTAATTTATTTAGATAACAAGGATTGAACCCAGGGCCACTCAACCACTGAGCAGCCCTTTTTTATGTTTTATTTAGAGACGGAGTCTCACTGAGTTGCTTAGGGCCTCCCTAAATTGCTGAGCCTGGCTTTGAACTCTTACTCCTCCTGCTTCAGCCTCCTGAGGCCCGCTGGGATTACAGGCATGCACCACCCTGCCTGGCTAAAATGAATAACTACAATGTCAATAGAACACAACCAACAGTAGCTCAATTCCTATACCTCCTTTCCTATTCCCTCATCTCATTCGTAGTTTTTCTGAAAGGCCTCTTCCCTTTCCTTTGATTCAACTCAATCAATAGAATTCAGGCCTGTGTTCCTCTCCATGTACAAGATTTAGGCCAGTTTGTGTTGACGATGTGTGTGTATATGCTTTAAATATATATGGTTATAAGACGGTAAAAGCCGTGGTAATTTCATGCTTTAAAATGCTCAGTGCCTCCTTGTTGCTTACTAAATCTCGTTGGAATTCCGCATTCAGGGTTTTCCATAATTAAGTCCCAACTTCTAAATACCTTAACTCCAGGTAGCATACACGCCCTTCCTCCAGGTGCCCTGCCCTGCTCTGCCTCAGGCCTGTGCTCTTGTTTCTGCGATGAGAATGCTTTCCCTCCCTCCCCTCACACAGTTCTTCACTTCCTACCCTCCTCTTTGTGGCTCTCATACTCCCTAATCATCCTTCAGACCCCTATTTCCCTTCCTTTAACCCTCATTGCTCTCAGTACTTCTATGCTTTGGCTGATCTGGCCTGGGGTTGAGGTTATTCGGTACTCCTGTTATTCACAGTGGTGGATTATGATCTTGCTGCAGGTATACCTCTCTGTGGTCTAGTTTCTATCTTTGTATCCAACCCCATACTACCTAACATGAAGCCCTTGCATGGAGCCTGTCCAAAAATACTTATTGATTTGTATAGAAGAACCCAAAGTTTTACAGTGTGTCAAAATGCATTTCTACTATCATGTATAACTAATTAGAACAAAATTTAAAAATATAAACAAACAAACAAAAAAAGAACCAAAGTTTACTTGAAATAACAGTGGGAATTTGAAAAAGAATTTTCTTATGTACTCTTCTTTAGGTTTGTTTGATTTGTTTTTGTTTTGTTTTGTTTTGTTTTTTGGTACTGGGGAATTGAACCCAGAGGCACTTTACCACTGAGCCACATCCCCAGCCTTTTTTATTTTTTATTTTGAGTCATGGTCTCACTAAGTTTCTTAGGGATTCAGTAAATTGCTGAGGCTGGCCTCGAACTTGAAATCCTACTGCCTCAGCCTTCTTAGTCACTGAGATTACAGGTGTGTGTTACCACATCCAGCTTATATATTCTTTTACAGGTATTTTGATTTTTATTAAATTAAGAAAATTATTTCTTCAAATTAAAAACTTATTTATCTTGAGGTTGTAGTCCTTGTACCTGATTTGATGTTGGTAACCTTCAAAACATGGGAAAAAAATTCAGATTCACAAAACAAATAGATGTATTACTATTCATGAATTATAAAGTGGAAAGCATAGTAAATATTAGCATTTTATTCTTCACATAAATCCTACTTAATTACATATGAGATTTCTGTACTCTAATTTGGATGAAGTGTTATGAATATTTTTACTTGAAAAAGTTTGTATGTATGTATACTTCGTATTTTAAATAATTGAAATGTTGCAAATTTTCCTTTTATCAGACACTTGCACAATTAGTATTTAATTCTCTCTTTGTCTGTATGCCCACTCACCAGTGTCATGAAATTTCCTTACTATATTTCACCTCTGTCTTTAATGGTTACCAAAGAGAATTTGAACAGTAATCTGAAACATTAGGTGTCACTTCTTCTAATCCATCACTAACTGATTTCATCAACCTGGGTTTTCCTGGCCAAACTATATTTGCCATTTTTGTCTTCGGCAGTGTTGATAGGCACAGTCAAAAAAGATGTAGTGAATTTAATCAGCTGGAGAAGCTGCTGCTGTTGCTGCTGATTTAAGAAGTAAAGCTTTTTATGAAAATACATTGTATGATATGAATATTTGTGATTTCTGTGATTTGTGTGATTTTTTTTTTTTTCCTATTTGAGGATCAGATACTTGTTAAAGTAAAGTAAAAAAGAAAAGAAAAAGAGCCAGGTACAACGGTACACACCTGTAATCCCAGTGACTTGGGAGGCTGAGGCAGGAGGATTGTGAATTCAAAGCCAGCCTCAGCAAAAGGAAGATGCTAAGCTACTTAGTGAGACCCTATCTCTAAGTAAAATATAAAATAGGACTGGGGATGTGGCTCAGTGGTTGAGTGCCCCTGAGTTTCAACCCCCAGTACTCAAAAAAAAAAAAAAAAAAAAAAAAGAAAAAGAAAGGTGGGTAGGTGGAGAACCAGCAGTAGGTTCTGTATGCCTGTCCATTGCTGTGCCCACATCAGGATAATGCTCATAATTGCAGCTGCTAGAGAGGCTAAGGTAGGAGGATCTCAATTTTGAGGCCAGCCTGGGCAACTTAAAGAGACCCTGCCTCAAAATACACTAAAAATAAAAGCTCTAGGTGATAGCTCAGTAGTAGAACAGTTGCCTAGCCATGAGTTTAATACACATTACCACCAAAAAGAAAAAAGGATAAGCATCTCTTAGGTTGTTGATCGAATTAATGTTCCCCCACTTTATCAGTTTTATCTTTCATTGAATAATATATTTCCTAAAGTGGGTAATTTCTGTATGATTTGAACATAAAAGGACTGGTTTGAAATTTTTTAATCATTTTAAACATAAATGTCCTTTATGTTTAAAAGTTTTAAAAACAATTAAAAGTTTCTAAAAACAATTTTAAAAATTTACTCATAGGTTGTTACTTACAAGTAACTTCTCTGTGTGTGTGTTTTGAACTCAGAGCCTGGTACATGTGATGCAAGTGCTCTATCACTGAGCTACACCCCTAACCCCTTTCTCATTTTATTTTAGTACATAATCTTGCTAAGATGCCTAGGTTAACCTTGAAGTTTCAGTCCTCCTACCTCAGAATCCCAAGTAACTGGGATTACAGGTGTGTGCCACAACACAGAGCTTCTTTCATAGTACTTCTTAGTGTAGCAAAAGTTCAGAAAAATAAGAAAGCACTATGGGTAAAAAGTAGCCACAAAAGCTCCCATTGAAAAGAAAAATGGAATTAAAGGTGACCCTGGTTTGGGGAATGGGGGAGGTGTCTGAACAGAGTTATAAGTTCATAAAAGAGAAAATGTCTTGCAAAGTGCCTAAAACATAGATTCTGAATACATATACATATTTCCCTTATCTTATATGGAGAAAAATGAGAATAGTCTTCAGGCTCATCTTTGAATAATAAGACCTCAGAGATCCTCTTAACTGACCAATGCATTTTATCAGTGAGAGAAGTGACTTGCCTAAGATAGGAAAGAATTTACCCAGAATAACTTACTGAACTAAATTAGAGGCAGAAGTATGGCTGAAACTCAGGCCTTCTATATAACAGTCTGTCACTCTTGGCAGCACATGCCATGCTATGTAGGAAAAACTATTGAAAGTGAAAATAGGCCTGGTTGCCTGAGATGTTAGCAAAATTTGTTGCTAGTGAAGACAGATTATTTGGTTTATGTACAATAAAGAAACCTATTTTATGTATTTATTTCATTTTTTTTTCATTACTAAGGATTGAACCCAGGCTAGGCAAGTGCTTTACCACTGAGCTACATCCCCAGCATCTTTTATTTTATTTTGAGACAGGGCTCACTAAGTTGCCCAGGCTAGCCTTGAACTTGCTGTCCTCCTGTCTCTGCTTCCTGAGCAGCTGAGGTTACAAACATGTATCACTGTGCCTGGCCAACCTGTTGTATTTCTAAATGGAACTTGGATCCCTCAGATGTTGTTACCTAGCCAGGTGCTGGAAAGTACATATAAGAGCTAAAGACATGCTGACCTGAAAGCCATTCTGCATAGCAGTGGGGCACTTCAGCCTGGTACACAATATTAAAAGTGTTCCCCAAAGTAAAGGGCACTTGAGGGAAGCATATCACACTCTGAAATTCTGGCCCTGAGCCGAGATCCAGCAAAACAGGTTTAGTTCAAAAGAGCCTCCACTCAATATATAGAGTGAAAAACTGAATTGAAGATATTCATGCTTCTGTTAAATCAAAAGCCAGCCCACTAGACCCATGAGTCAACTAGCCTTACCCTCAAGAATGTGTCTACATCTCATGTGAGGACTAAGATAGAAACAATAATTTTGTTTCTCCTTTAATTTATGAGAAATGACAAAATGACACTCAGCCTGAACAAATTAGACCCTTTCAATGAGGAGGTAATCAAATCCTTATGATTTTAATCCCTTGAGCGATCCTTGGAGCTGCTTAAGTATATCCAAGCCCCCAGGAGGATCCTCTCCATGCCGAGTAATGCACTCAGTAATGGAAGAGTGCTGATGGTTTTTATTACCGCTCTTCCGTTAAGTAGAATTTCTCTGTTGCTTTCAGACACTGAACAGTTTGATTTAATTGCTTTAATGTTTCTTGTTTTGCACTCTAAGAATCTGTACCAAGGGGCAGAGTGTTAATGCACCTATGTGGTGCTGTCCTTTGCCATTAGCTTGGTTTGGACTGCTCTAGCAGTGAAGAGAACAGAACTGCCAGTCTGAGGCGAGTTGAGACCTTGGAGAGGGATCTTTGTATTGTGAAAATCTTTGTGAGGCACCCACACTTACCCTCTAACTGGTTAACACTGAAACCTATGGCGAGGTAATTGATTTCATATATGGCTGTGCAGTTAAGTAGGAGACTGAACGAGGTAGGATGATTGAAGTCATAACACACATCCTAAGTCCCTTGTGGACTTATACTTGTATGTTACATCTTATGCATGTTGGGATTGTGTGTCCAAAGTTTTCTGGTTTCCTGCAGCAACCCAGTATCAGAGTTAAAGCATATAGTAATCCAGCAGAATGGAGGGAGAGCCACTGGAAAATGTGTCTAAGATCACTGCTGGAACCAGCCTTTCTTGTTCATTAGTTCTCAGTGAAATCTACTAGGAACTGGCTTGAGGTAGAGCTTTACATGTTGAAACTTGAGGCTTTCAATGATAATTTGTTATTTTTAAATTGCTCTGGAAAACTTTGCTTTCTTTCGTTAGAAAGAAAAAAAAGAGTAAAAATTAAGTGCTCTGAAATGTTCCTCAGATGATACATAGTTTTGCAGATTTCCATCTTAAATATCTACCCTGTTCTTCTCTCACTGACAGGCAGGTCATGCAGCTCACCCTGCTTCCTAAGTAGACACCACTATGAAACAGGACCCTGGCTGTTGGGATTCCTTCAGAGGCTCCTAACTGCTTGGGCATAAATAGTCTTCAAGTTCAAAGACAAAAACTAGTAGAAACAATAAGATAAAAGATATATTCTCTCTCTATCTTTAAACATGTTTGTATAGAAACTATTTCTAAGTATTTTGTTTTGTTTACTGTTTTTTCATTTTATAAAGGTTTTGGAGTCTTTGGTTTCACTATGGAAATATCAGCCAAAGCATCTTGAAATATTGACTTTATATTCTAAGTGTCATTGTTGAATATATTTTGTGTGGTTTTGTGAGATTTTTATCTTAATGGTTTATTTGGTAAATTAATGTTAGGCTTTGTTATTCTTTTGTATCCCACACAATTCTTAACTCTCATTTGTAGAGCCTGATTGTTTTTGACTCCTTGGTTTTGTTCATTTCTTTTTCCTGTGTCTGAAGAAAGGCTACAAGAGCCCCGGAGATAGACTGCCCCATTGTAAATACATAGAAGTACCAGTGGAATACCATTATTTTTGCTCTGACTGGAAGATCTCTGCTCAAAATTCTTGCTGTCCACTCTGCAAATTTGGATTGCATAGTCCTGTCTCAGAGAGCATTTTATATGCATAACCAAGTGACAGGACTGAAAAACACCTTTTCTCAATCCCTGCCTCAGCCAGTTCACACAACTGAATATGGTTGACTATTCAAAACACAAATCGTTTTCA
This sequence comes from Sciurus carolinensis, assembly GCF_902686445.1. Lineage (NCBI taxonomy): Eukaryota > Metazoa > Chordata > Mammalia > Rodentia > Sciuridae > Sciurus > Sciurus carolinensis. The sequence goes on from NC_062214.1 coordinate 80,445,712, forward strand.
GATTCTATATTAGAAAAATACATGTAAGTTTGTTTTAAGGTTTCTCATTGCACAGCACTTGTATACCTGAGAGAACTGAGTACTTAGCCAGCTTGAGCTGTGTGCAAGTTTGATTCCAGTGAAAAGGTGGATGCATTTCCCTTAAAGGCTCATCTGGACTGATTACCTTTAACCCTATTTCTTTAAGGAAGACATGATCTTTGTGCCTCAGGCACTATTATTTAATTTAGCTTCTGTTTAAGAATTAACTTTTGTTCTTGATTCACAGAAAGAAACAGAGGTAAAGGAACGATCTGTTTTTGACATTCCTATATTTACAGAGGAATTCCTAAACCACAGCAAAGGTGATTACTGCAGTGTTTTTTGTGTCCCTCCAGTTTGACAGGGAATTACTTCTCAGAAGGAGTTCATTGCTCAAAATCAGTGATAGTGATAGCCCTCCTTAGGAATAGTCTGGAAGAATAACTGCTCCTCTTTCTCCCTGTAGTAGAGGTAGTTACTCAAAGATCAGTGAAAGAAAGCTGGGTCAGTGTTGTCAAAGCTTCTTTGGTCTATGGATCCAAAGAAATAAATGTAAATTACTAATGCAGTTGCTTTTAGATGTGTAGCCTGAAACCCTTTGCACAAGTGAAAGCTTACTTGGGAGTCCAAAATATAAAGTAAGTAATTGCAAAGCTGATCCCATTGCAGTACAGATGGGTACCAACAGCTGTGCTTGGCCAGTCTCCCAGGATCCCTCTGTGAAGCCCCTCAGTTTTCTCATTGCACAATTTTAAAAAGCCACATCTCACCAACAAACAAAAAATACGAGGAATTGCCACTGTTTGTTGCAGTCTTATGTACAGAATGTTCAACTTTAAGAATTAAAATAGCTCTGGGGAACCAGGCATTTCATTGCTGAAATTGCTATCTAGAGTGCTGTAATGAGAATAGGGAGATGAGGTAGGGTAGCTGATGAGAGACAGCTAAGCAGAACTTTTTTATAAGAGTCACTGGGACTCCTCAGAGACTCCTTCTTGTGCTGCATATGTTTTGGTGTCGGGGGTGTGTCCTTAGCTCGGGAGGCAGAGCTCCGCCAGCTTCGTAAATCCAACATGGAGTTTGAGGAGAGGAATGCAGCCCTGCAAAAGCACGTGGAGAGCATGCGCACAGCGGTGGAGAAGCTGGAGGTGGATGTGATCCAGGAGAGGAGCCGCAACACAGTCTTACAGCAGCACCTGGAGACCCTGCGGCAGGTGTTGACCAGCAGCTTTGCCAGCATGCCCTTACCTGGTAATGTCACCCTACCTGAGCACTTCTAGTGCAGGGTGGGGCAGGAGGTTGCTCTTTTTGTTCATATTTGTGTGAGGAGATTGAAATCTCCCCCAAGAGGAAAATCAATAAATTAAGATATTTTTCCTCCTCAGTATTTTCTGTTGGTTATGTAATAGAAATGTCAGCACTGGGCTAAAATCATCCAAAATTTCAGGTTCTCTGGTCATTTAAACTTTGTCCATTTTTTGTTCTAATATAAACTATTTTCTTTTTTGTTAAACTTAAATTGATATTCAAAACAATGGGAGTAGTAGTAAATGTTGAAGAGAGCACTTTCTCTTAGGTATATTTGCTTTCCTTGTATTTTTTTTTTTTAATAGGAAGGAAGAGGAAACAAGCACTATTATTTTTATATACTCTTTCATTTTGAGGAAAGTCACAGCAGAAAGTTAACGGAGCCTCTAATTTTTTGTTACATATAGCTAAGTACTTATATATACTGTAGTATATAACCCGTCTGTTTAAAGTATATGGATTTACTTCATTTCTTTGAAGTCTAAAAGTTTCAGGGCTGGGGATATAACTCAGTTGGTAGGGTGCTTGCCTTGCAAGCACAAGGCCCTGGGTTCAAATCCCCAGAACCGCAAAAAAAAAAAAAAAAAAAAAAAAAAGTTTCACCTGTAGAATTAAAATATGCCTATGGGAACAAACCACATTAGAGTCACAATTTCTTTTACTGTGTATTTCCTTAAATGTTTTGTAGTTGAACTGAATGGGAAAGATTTTCTTACTTTTTCTCTTCTTATTTCACTTCAGGAAGTGGAGAGACACCAACAATGGACACCATTGACTCATATATGAACAGACTGCACAGTATTATTTTAGCTAATCCCCAGGACAATGAAAACTTCATAGCCACAGTTCGAGAAGTTGTGAATAGGCTCGATCGTTAGGGACTGGTGAGTGCCCAATGATAAGATACTTGTATGCCAGTACTTCATCAAAAATACGATGTTATCAGACTTTATTGGTGCAATTTAAACCGTGGAATTACATTGAATGAATGAGGTAGAAACCTGATTTAGGTTCCTCTTGCATGGTTGCTGAAAAGTCTTTCTAAATAATATTAGAAAATAGAATCAAAGCAGTTTTTTCTCATGTATGCATCAGAATAGTTTAAGGAAAGAACATAACTTTTGTGATTGGACCTCCGTTCTGGGTATGCAACTTATTCTTTTGGGGTTTTTTTGTTTGTTTGTTTGTTTGTTTGTTTGACAGTACTAGAGATTGGACCCAGGGGCATGACACTCTAATTGAGCCACATCCTCAGCCCTTTTAACTTTTTATTCTTTATCTAATGAGGCAACATCTGCTAACAGAGACAAAGGCAGAAGTCTTTATCCTTCTTGGTCATGCCCTTGGATGGTAACTGTGCAAGACAATTCATTATACTTTTAGCTTCCACCAGCCTCAGATGGGGAAAGGATCCTTCTAGTGAGTAGCCAGATGGAACGGACTGTACTTCTAAGAGATGGTTGGACTCCCTGCAGAATAAAGAAGTGGCATTACTGCTGCTGCTTATGAAAGAAACAGCTTGTACATCTAGGCCTGGGATTTTCAGGAGCTCATCATCCTTCTCATTTTCACACAGTGTTTTCAATTAGCACTCTTGTATGCTTGAAAAGAGAGAGCTGAGAAAAACAGCATGAAAGATTGTCAAAGAAAATAGTAATTGATAACATGGTGTCGCCTCACCTAGGTGTAAGGCAGTGAACGCAAGTATGAAGCCAAGAGTGGTTTTCCATTTTGACCATTTTACCACTCATATTCTCCTAAAGATCTATCTATCTTAAGAATAAAAACTGTAGTACATGTTCTCTGAAGTGTCTTTGAAAAGCATAGATTATTACCTCTGTCCTTGATTTTCACGTACAATTTTTTTTTAATATATTTATTTTGCAGTACTGGGGATTGAACCCAGGGCTTCACACATGCTAGGCAAGCACTTTAGCACTGAGCCTTTTTTTATTTTATTTTGAGACGAGGTCTGACTTAAGTTGCTAAGGCTAGTCTCCAAGTTGCAATCCTCCTAACAGCCTCTGAGGTAGCTGGGATTACAAGCATGTGTGCCACCATGCCTAGTGACATACAAGTATTTTGTCTTTGAAAAATTACCTGAAAATGTAAACTGTTATATTACTACAGATTCTTAAAATCTAACCATGCAAACATAACTAAGAATAGATATTTCCCCACCCCCCCCAAACTGTCAAATGAAACAATTATAAAGAGTGTGATTAATACTAGCTTGGCCTCATTATACAAATATGTACAGACAGCTAGGCCTGATGTCCCCAGCACTCACAGTGCAATTAATTACTCTGACATGAGCTTGGCAAAGGTTTCATTCCACTGTCGGGAACCATTGAGTGAAGGGAAGCTAATGGTCTGCGAGTTTCAGAGGAGCCTCTCAGAGCTGGAAGGGACCTTTAGAAATCCAGCACTTCATATATAAAGAACTGACTCCCATAGAGATGAGGTGACCTGCCTGAAAATACTGGGTAGAAGAGCAAAAAAACCAGGACCAGAACAGAGACATCTCAAGTCTTCTCATTCAGAGGGGCTTCTAAAACACTGTTACAATAAGGAAGCACTGTTGGGGTGGGGCAAAAGTACTAAAAATTCTTGTAGTAGAGCATTAAGATAAAGAAGAAAATATTACAATCCAGCAATTATGAAGTAACAAAATTTTGGCCAGCGCATTTAAAAATTATTTTTGTAGGTATATAATGAAAGAACTTCCTCAGCTCTCACCTTTCTTAGGGCTCACTGGTACCTAGACACCAGTGGAAACAGTAGGAAGCCATGGGTGATTTTGAGTTGAGAGGTGACCACTTTAAATAAACTCTTTATTCATTTTTATGTGGTGCTGAGAATTGAACCCAATGCCTCACATGTGCTAGGCAGGCACATTACCACTGAGCCACAATCCCAGCCTTCACATAAACTCTTAAAATCTATGTGTTGCCCAATTTCAGTTGAACCAAATGATATATATTTGAGGACTGAAAAAAAAAATCATGTGATTATATGATTATATTACATTTTTTATCAATGTAAGAAGATGTATTCATCATATGTACATAACACATTCCTACACATGTAGATATCCTCAGGTTTATACTCGAAGAAAACTGGTTTTGATTAACCATACATTCTTTGGACTAAAGTGGGATCCTGATTTCCCCTCATCAGACCTGATGCTCCTCTGTGTTCAGCTGCTCATTTCCTACCTCCCCTTGTTGCTGAACTGGAGCAGGGCCATGTTTCTCATTGACATGTTATCTGAAACATCTCCATGAGGTTGCCTGCTTGCATCTCTACCAGCTCCTTAATTTACATGCACCCCTTAACCCCTATGAAAATAAAACAAAGCATTTTTTAAATTCATTAACCCTAACCTCTTCTGATCTATATTTTCCTTCTTGGTATCTCCCCACAGTCTACAGGTCTTAGAGCTCCCAAGCTGTTCTGTAAGCATTTTTACTTGTGCGGAATGAGAAGCCATCCATGAAAATTTGAACTGAGTTGGAGCAGAGAAGGACTACAGATCCCTTACTTGGGAAAGAATTGTCAGTAAGAGACCTTCACCCCAGGAAGCCCTGTGAGGGAGCAGCAAAAGGCACATGCGTCAGAACTTCCTATGGAGTTATCCTCCAGTGAAGCTTTCAAAGTGCACAACTCTCTCCCAAGTCTTCAGTTTCCTATCATTTCCATTTCTGCTCAAGCAGATCTGCATATATTCTGCTGACTAGGTGACCCTGAAGCTGACATCTTCTGAAGCAGAAAGGAAGACTGCCCATTGTTGCCATTCTGATTGGACCCTTTTATCAGCAGAGCTCCAATTTTCTTACCTAGCTGTCGCTTTTTTTAATGCCTTTGGGGGTGATTTTTGCTTCTCTTCACCCCCACCAAGTTGTACATCTCCATTTCTGACCTCTGGGCCTCATTGCTCAGCAGGGCTCCGAAGGAGACTTTCTCTCATTGGATGGGCCCAGTCTTCTCCCATCATTTCCCTGCTGTGACTCCAAAGAAAGGAGCTTCTTGTTGACAGTGCCCTGCGGAGTGAGGCTGTTTCCTGCCCCACATGGTGCTCGGTGGGTGCCGGCTTCCCGATTGCAGCCCTGAAGGAGAATGCGCTCACTTTCCTCCTCCTGCCGCCTGCTGCTCTCTGAGCATGGCTCCTGCACAGACCCCGAGTCCAGCCCCAGCAAGGCTCTTCTGTCCCCGTCTGTTGGCAGTGTCTTGCGGAGCATTTTCGCTGAGGAAAAGGTCATTGGTAAACAGAAAGGAAAGGAGTAGTTCTGAATTGGTATTGAAAAAACACCCAGAGTTGATCCTAAGTGAAAACTGAGGGAATCCCTGTCTTTTTTAGGTAATCAGATCCGTGGATGTAGGTAGAAAGGGCTTTGGGAATAGTCTCTTGTGCTGACTGAATGGGCACAGAGGTGTTTTCATGCCCTTTGTCTTCCTTCCCTGGCCATTAACTGCCAAATCTATGTGAAAAAGACAGGCTTCCCTTCCTTCACTCTCCTTAGTAAGGGATTTTTGGCTTTTAACAGCAGAAGTGAGGGTTCTGATTCTCTCCTCAGGGTCTTTTTTTTTTTTTTCTCTCTCTCTCTCTTCTTTACGCTCTAGAGCACAAGGCTAAGGTGGCAGCTGAGATCTTTGGAACCAAAGCAGAGCATGCTGAGCCCATTGTCTAGGCACCCCACCATCAAAGGCAGGTGGATGGAAGTGTGGCCCCTCACAACATGCTGACAAGCCAGGGTGCAAGCCAGAAACCCCATCGCGAAGCTGCACCATCCTGGCTTCTAAGCACTGTGTTCTCCTTCTCTTTGTTCTTTCTTAGTCCAAAGGAAAACAACAGCAACAAAAATCTTCTTTTTAAATTTCTTATGTGGACACACATCAATTTCCATGCACTGAAGCCCACACACCACCACTTGGCAATGTTTTAGAATAAGACCCCTTTATTAGCTATTGCTATACAGCCAGCCAAGTCTCCTGCCTCTCTGTATTTTCCACTGTCCCTGCTCTCATCTGCTGTTTTTGCCACTTCTCTTAGATTCCTTGCCTGCTAAGTCTGAGCTAGAACTCACTGTCCATGGCAGAAGGATGTCCAAACTGGTTCGGGAAGTTTATGTCTGCCGTCTGCCAAATGCTTTCAGTCCTTTCTTCCTTCCTCCTGGTGTTGCTGCTTCTCCTTCCTATGAAATTTTGTGCAGCTTCAGTAGCACTGCTTTTGTGACCACTAAAGGCTGTAACTTGGTCCAGAGGTCATCCCTGACCCTAGCCTGGGATACCTCACAGTGACCAGGCATGTGCCCGAGCTCACCAGAGCCTGCAGTACCCAGTCATCAGTGCAGAAGCCGAAGCTTGCTTCCCAAATGAGGGCTTTCCCTGGAGTCCTGCACCTGGCAGGGGTGGTTGGAACTCAGCTGCCACGGAACCTCTCCTCTGTGCTCACCAAGCAGTGGAGGTGAGGTTACAGCCTGGCGCAAGACCTATGTCATGTTCCCTAATAAATCTGAAGAGGTTACTACAATTTTGTGTTCTTCTCAAGAAATAAGCTGTTGCCTATTCAGTGTTTCTGATTTCCTTCTTTCCTTTTATTAAAACACAAACAGCAGCTGGAGAAAGGGAGAAAAGATTGTTTTATTTCTGACAAATTTTAGAAAAAATATTGTGTACATGTGTTTGGAACTGTTGAAATGCCAAGTTTTCTGTACAAGTGTTTTTGTAATTAAACTTTTAGATTTTGTTTTTTAAGAAGTTGATACGCTTGCTTGACATTTGTCTCATTAAAACTTTCTATGTCGAATCCCACCTGATCCAGTTTACTTGCATTATAATGAAAAAAGAAGACCTGCCTCTGCTTTTTCCTCTTAAAGACTTTGTCAACCCTACATTCATCAAAACTCTTAGGCTTTGAAAACAGTATTTCACATTCATATTACTAATTGCTTATTCAAAATGTGTCTTCACCTGTTTGAGAATTCAGTTCTTTGAATGTATGTTATAACAATACAATGAGTTCTAATTCATTTTAATGTGGCAGTAGCATTCTGGAGGCGACTTGAAGGAGCCTTTTAAAGTCAGTGACTCTGAAGTCCCCTTGATAGGAGATCTTTTGACAGAAAGGGTAAGTTGTGCTTAAATGCTTGCTTTTTAAAAATAACTGCTACTTTCCATCCAAATATTTTAAAACATGTTTGTCACCTATCTCTGCCATGCTTTTACAGCCTTCAGGGTAAGGCAACCTGACTTCCAGAGCCCACGGCTCTTCAGGTAGCCAGTCACCTGGCACTGAGCAAGTCGTTTCAACTCCAGTTTCCTTTTCTGACATAACACATGCCCCAGCTCCCCTCTAGTATTGTTAGAGGAATAGAATTAGGCAACAGAAGTCACCACACTTCAGAGGATTGGAAGCGTTTGTTACATGATGCTGAGAATGATGGCATATCAGTTATGATTGGGTTTGACCACATTTAACAGAACCCCAAATCAGCGTCAGCTAAACTAAGAAGGGATCTCTCTCAGAGAAACATAGCCAGTCCAAGACCAGTGTGCAGGCTGCCGTCTTTTTCAAGGTCACCTCATGGTTCAATATAGCCCCTTGGCCAACAGCCATCACTTTGAAATTCCTGGCAGCAGAAAGAGAAGGCAAGGACAAAACGGGCAAGCCTAGATTAGTTCCAGGACTCTTCCTGGAAATCATAATCAACACTTTCACTTAATTTGGCCAAAACTCAGTCACGTGACTGTGGCTAACTCTAAGGGAGACTAAGAAATGTCATCCCTGTGTGGACATTACTGTTAATACACAGTAATGCACAAGTTTTAGTAAGGAAGAAGGTGGAAATGAATATAGAGTAGTTTTGCAACTCGTTCAACTCCACTAAGCCCAGCCCCACCATGTTAGTTAACAGAATGTATTACCTTTCTTTTGCCTCTTGGCCATTTGAAAATAACCACCTACTTCCTTGTTTTCTGGCTGTTGAAAAAGAAACCCAAAAAAACCAGCATGGGGGTCTGAGTTGGCATTTGCTGCTCCCACCTTAGCTCCTCCCCTCCCAGTCAACAGCTGGCAGCCAGGCTTGTTTGGTAAAAGTCAACACAAACAGGTGGTAATACTTCCCCCAGTTGTTTGTGCCCTTTCTCTAACTGTTCTGCATCTGCTGAATTAAAACAACACCAGGATAATCTTTCCCTAAGGGTGGGGATATTGAGAGATTGTTTGGCAGAAAAGCTCATAGCTACTTCCTGCTCTCTGAAAGAATTTCCTGCCTTGCAATTGAGAGTTCCAAGATGGGTTTTTCTTTGTTTTATTTATTTACCTTTGACACGTAGCCTGCGCTCCGATCCATACTTTACAATATCTGTAGATATAAACACCGGCTCATAAGCTAGCTCATAAAAGGAATGGGACTGAGTCAGGAAAGATCAGGTGAAAATGTTAGCATCCATTTATTCATCTAGAATGGGAGTGTGTGTCTGCAGGGAGAAACTTACCAGAGGTAGAAATATACGGTCTCTTAGCCTAGCAAAAGGCAGAAAGAAGGAGCCATTAGAGTGTAGGTATAGCATTGAAAAATTAAGATTAGGCAATGCCAGTTTTCTAGATAGAACTTTTGTAATCACCAGCACCACTGGCTCAGTGGGAAGGTCCAGGGATTACAAGGGGTTCTCTTGCTTGTATCTCCAACAATCCGACCAACACTGGAGAACCAGAGCTCTTCTCCACTGGGTTGCACTGTTTGGCACTATAAAAAGTGTGTGTAAAACATGGTTTCTGATCGTCTAATAGAAAAAACAGACATGTACATAAACAGTTCTTAAATTGAGTCCTCTTCCATCCAGCCCTCTCCTGTTTGCTGGGGATTGAACCCAGAGGTGCTTTACCACTGAGCTATACCCCTAATGCTTTTTTTTTAACTTAGACAACGTCTCACTAAGTTGTCCAGCCTGTCCTCGGCTTCCAACTTGAGATCCTCCTGCCTCAGCCTCCCAAATCACTGGGATTACAGGCATGGACCACCTCACCCAGCATTTTTTTTTTTTTTTTTTTTGGTGGTTGGGGGGTCAGGGTACAGGGATTAAATTGCACCCAGGGTGCTTAACCACTGGGTCACATCTCTAGCCCTTTTATTTTTATTTTGAGACAGAATCTTGCTGAGTTGCCTAGGGCCTTGCTAAATTTCTGAGGCTGGCCCTGAACTCGGGATCCTCCTTCCTCAACCTCCTGAATCGCTAGGATTTCAGGTGTGTACCACCACACCCAGCTGCCCTGCTATTCTGGTATGAAGAGTTTTTCTTTCGGTTTTTTTTGTTTTTGTTTTTTGTTTTGCGGTGCTGGGGATTGAACCCAGGGCCTTGGCTTGTTAGGCAAGCACTCTACCAACTGAGCTATATCCCCACCACTGGTATGAAGAGTTTTAATAAAGTTTTTTTTTTTTTTGGGGGGGGGGTGTTATTTTTTTTTTTTGGAATGTTTGTGTGTGTGTTTTGCAGTACCAGAGATCAAACCCAGGGTCATGACTATGTTAGACAAACACACTAACTGAGCTATGTTCCTATCCTCAGGCAAAAAAATTTTAAGGAGTGAAAGAATTTCTTGTATCTCACCTGACAAGAGAGGTTTTATCTATAAGTTCAAAAGGGGGTAAATCTGAGTCTTGGTGGATTAGTAACTTAACTAATAAAGACTTTATCTGCAATATAAGCAAAATTTATTTTGTGGAGCTGGGGATCAACCCAGGACCTGGCACATGCTAGGCAAGTACTCTAGCACCTCCCTGCAACCCCACAGAGTTTTCAGGTGTAAATTAGTGAATCCATGGAAAACACTTAAGAATAGTGCCTTTCACAGAGTCGAAAACACTTAAGTATAAATTTACAGTTTATGGAAGACTCAGGGAAAAAAGAAACAATTAGACACACTGTTCTGCGTTTTGTATAAATTATGTCATTTAATTCCTACAAAACTTTACAGAGTAGGACTACTATACCCATTTGGCAAGTGAGTAAAGATTCAGGGATAAGTAACTTACACAGTTACACAACTAGAAACAGGTAGAGAAGGAGTCATTATCCCCAGATCCTTCCACTCCACATTCCATGGTAACTGCAGGGCCTTGGAGGTGTCTGATGAATCTGGTAGGAGTTGACAGCAGCAGCCTAGTGTGGAGGCTGTGAGAGCTGGAATTAGACCTATTCATTCAACAATATTTGTTGAACTTTTCTGTGTCAGGAGCTGTTCTAGGTCCATGGAGATTATATCCTGCTGGGAAAAAAAGAGACGGTAAACCATGACCTAACACTCACCTCAGCCACTTGCCAAGATGGAATGATAAAATCTAGGGTTGAGGAAAGGCGTTTTTGAAAAAGTATCTTTCAAAGAAGGACCAGGTTGATTGGACGGAGCCAGTCCAGTGAGGGGCTGAAGGAACAGGAAGGCCACAGTCCCAAGGCAGAAAAGAGCTGGGGAGGCTGGAGCCGAATGCACGAGAAGGAACACGACTTTCGGAGCCTCGGGATAGGAGCCTTGTTAAATGGCGAAGAGCCTGAAGTTCACTGTAAGTGTGATGTGAAGAGGGCTTAACACCAGTGACAAGGTCGAATTTGTAGTTTTAAAGGATCCCTCTCTGCGGGGAGGCAAGAGAAGAATTGAGAGGTTGATTAGAAGGTTGGTGCAGGAACCCAGAGAGAAGCAGCAGCAGCTTAACCTAGAGCAGAGGCAATGGGGTGGAGTTAGCGGCTGGATGCAGGTTATGTTTTGCAAGTATAATGGACAAGGATTGGATGTAGAGAATGAAAGAAAAGGAATCGGGAATGATTCTGGCTGATATCAATTCCACTTATGTGTAATTATAATACACTAATGAAAATGTTTTTTAAAAAATGAATGATTCCTGCTGGGGATGTAGCTCAGTGGTCAAGCACTTGCCTGGCATGTCCAAGGCCTGGGTTCAATCCCCAGCACCGTAAGAAACAAGAAAGAAAGAAAAAAGACTCCTATTTTTTGTCTTGAGCAGCTGGATAGTGACTAGAGGTGCTGAGATGGCTGATCCTTAAGGACAAAATATGGAGGAAAGATCAAGAATTCCGTTTTGGACTGGCTAAATTTGAGATTCCACCAGAGGATTAGCCCCTGGGGAACACACTTCAATCTCTCTGCTATCAGTTAAATAAAAATTCCTTTCAGTTCTTAAGTCCCGTGGTTCCACAAGATTCTAACTTCAAGTCAGTATTTGCTAACATTCCTTCCATGATCAGCGCATGCGCACAAGCATAAGACCCAGTTACTCAAGCTGCTCATTGAACTATGAAATTAAGGAATGGTCTCCTTTTTAATTTTTCAAGCTCCTTAGGAAAAGAAGTTTTGAAGCCTTGCATCTGCATTTGTTTAAGAGTGGCAAAAAGCAGCTGAATGTTGTAGGATATAAAAATCATACCATAACCTGATGGCTCGAAAATCCTGGGATAAGTAATGGAAAGCGTCTGCTTGGAGGAGACTGGCTGAAAATATATTTGGCATCATTCAGAGAAGGGTAATGTGAGAAGACATCAGTGATACAGCCAAGAGGTTTCTCATCTCAGCAAACAGGCTGCTGCTAGGGGGGCTTTTGCCTTCTTTAAGGCAGCTGAGTCCAGGCAGCAGAAAGCAAGATGAAAACCTTCAATTTTTCTTGGGGGCTGGTGAATTCTTCAAGTGAGCTTATATTTATCAAAAGGTGTTCCTATTTTTAAGGACAGACTGATGTGGTTATTATGGATTTTACTCATCCCTCAGGAGAATACTTTAGACATATTCATTCACTCAGACATTTCCAAGTATTTACTATGTTTTGGGTGTAAAGTTGAGGAGGAAGTCCCTCTCCTCAGTGAGCTCATATTATAACAAAAAATAGATACAAACGCTAACTATAATAGGGTCTGATAAGCGGTCAAACAGCTGTGAGCAAAATGTTCTGGAGAACAGAGGGGAGAATTAGTGGTTGTGCTTGGCAGAGGTCAAAAGAAGGCTTTAGCAGGATAATATTTTGAGCTGGGCCCTAGAACAAGAGTAGTTTTTAAAAGAATCTAGAAATAGACCTGGAAATATGAGTACATTGTTGGTGTACTCTCAAGTAATTGTGACTGGAACACAGATTATATCCAAGGGATGGATAAAAAATAAAGGCAGTGAGAGGTTTTGGAAAAGATCATAAAGGAGCCCTGAATGCCATGCTGAAGGATTTAGCTTTTATTTTGCAGTCACCGAGGCTGAGATGAAAAACTAGACCAGAGGTTCTTGATATTTTTCTGCTGTGAACCCCTTTCGTAATCTAGTGATTCCTGTGGGTCCTTCTAAGAATGTTTTCTTGTTTTGTTTTGTTTTGGTTTGGGTTGGGTTTTCTTGACATAATAAGGATTGAACCCAGGGTCTTACATATGCTAGGCAAGTGCTCTATCACTGGGCCACATCCCCAGCCCACAATAATGTTTTTAAGTGCTTAAATAAAGCACAAATAAAGTTACAAAGCAAGTCCACTATATTGAAAAATAACTATCAAAAATAGTAAAAATGCATTGCATACTGGTACAGTGGCACATGCCTGTAATCCCAGTGATTTGAAGCAGGAGGATTCCAAGTTCAAGGCCAGTCTCAGCAATTTAGGGAGAACGTAGGCAACTGAGTGAGACCTTGTCCCAAATAAAACATAAAAAGAACTGGGGATGTGGCTCAGTAGTAAAGCACCCTTGGGTTCAATCTCCAGTACCAAGGGGGGGGGGAGTGTTATATAGACATATTTGAGGTACTAATGATCATAAGTGATATTTCAATATCTGCTATGATATGGTATGAAAATACCTGTGATTCTGTTGGTGGCAAAGTTCAAAATCCCTGCCAATACTACTGGGTTTTCTTGGCAATGTTTATCATCAAAGGAAATGCAACTTTTCAGGTAGAGGTTTATGAAAATCAAGATGTAACTTTCTGCCAGGCACGGTGCCACATGCTTGTAATCCCAGCAGCTCGGGAGGCTGAGGTGGGAGGATCATGAGTTCAAATCCAGTCTCAGCAATTTAGCAAGGCCCTAAGCAACTCAGTGAGAACCTGTCTCTAAATAAAATATAAAAAAGGGCTGGGGATGTGGCTCAGTGGTTAAGGGCCCCCAGGTTCAATCCCTGGTATCAAAAAAATGAAAAACGAGGTAACTTTTCCCATCCATGTTTGTGGTCCTCAGGCTCCTGAATTCAAGGCAGTATGGAGATAGACTGAGTAGGAAACTGATAAAATAGGACAAGAGATAAGAAGACCTGTGGTGGGAACAGAGCAGAGTTTGTCTTGGTTCCTCCTAACCTGGGTGAGGAATCCCTCCAGCAGGGATCTTGGTAACATCCCACCTGAGCAGCAAGGCACCATTAAGCCTTCAGGCAACTCTCCTCACACAGTCTGGTCTCCTGAATTTGTTTAGCTAGTATTGACCACCCTCTGTGGCAGGCACTGGGAACACAACAGAGCGGACTTGCTCTTGCTGTCATGTTGCTTACTCTCTAGTGGAAGAAGATTCAACAACTGAAGCAGACATCATATAACCACCCAGGGATGCATGCAGGAAAGGAGCAGTGCTGTTCCAGGAGCCCGTTGGCAGGAAGTAGGGGAAGCCCCTCTGAGGACATGCTTAGCATGGGTCAGGGAAAGAAGGTGACGGCCAGCTTTTCTTGGTGCTTTGGAGGAACTGAAAGAAAAAGGGGAGCTGGAGGTGGGTGAAGAGTGGCAAAAGGTAGGTAGGTGTAAGGCTGTGTGAGGTCATGCCATCCTAAGGGTTTGGGATGTTCTCCTAAGTACAGGGAGAAACTGTTGAAGGTTTCAAGGAGGGAGGCGATATAATCCAATTTGCAGTTTAAAAAATTCTTCTGGGGCTGGGGATGTAGCTCCAGTGGTGGAGTGTTTGCCCAGCATGTGCAAGGCCCTGAGTTCCATGCCCAGCACCGAAAGAAAGAAAAAAAGAAAAAGAGAGAGAGGGAGAAAAGAAAGAAAGAAAAAAGAGAGAGAGAGAGAGAGGAGAGAGAGAGAGAGAGAGAGAGAAGAAAGAAAGAAAGAAAGAAAGAAAGAAGAAAGAAAGAAAGAAGAAAGAAAGAAAGAAAAAGAAAGAAAGAAGAAAGAAAGAAAGAAAGAATATATTCCAGCTGCTCTGCAAAGAGCAGATGGTAGGGAGCAAGCATGGAAATAGGGAGGTAGTGGTGCTGTGGCTGTGTCCCTGCTAGAGATGGCCTTGACCTGAACTAAGGCTGCGGTGATGAAGGAGGAAAGGGGTAGAGGGTGGGGTAAAGGCCCCTGGGTAGAATGAACAGGATGAACAAGATGGGGGCAGGCCTGGAGGTGGGCGGGAGGGGGACAGCAACTGTGGATGAACTTCGAGGCCTGACGGGGTAGGAGTGACCCACATCAGAGATCACTGTGGCTCTTGAGATGCAGGGGTGTGGGTATGCGTAAGTATTTCTACTGACAACCCAGAACTTAAAAGATAAGTCTGGATGCACGATGACATTTACCAAAAACTTCCAAAGAAGTTTTTTGTGTTAGCCCTTTCCTGGCACAGCTTGCAGGCAGTCAGACCCCACCAACTTCCATCATCCCTGAACAAAGACTTCGCTGTCTTATCCTTTGCCTTACTGCCAACCTTGAAAATTCTTTTGTCCTGCCCTTGACACCAGAACCACATCTGGACCAGGTGCAACTTTTCTCTCCATTTAAATCAGGTGGCATCTCTACAGTTGTTCGGAGCATTTACTAACATAGGTTTCCTGCACAAGATTCTGCAGGGGGAGCTTTGCAGCTGTAAAGACGCTAGACATTCCTTCCAGTGAAGTAATATCTGCTTATCTTGGCTGATTTCATAACAAATGTGATTGTGATGCTTACTGGTCGTCTCTTAGAGCTGAATGAAAATAACAGGTCAGACCAAGTGCATTGCAGCAACTAAAACATGCTAACAACACAGAGGAAAGGGTACAGGTTACAGAAAATTATAAATTGCGATCATGCACAAGGAGGGGTTTCACTGTAGCCTGAAGACTTGACCTACAGCTGAACAGGGCCAAGATTAATCATGACTTGATCTTACACATAAGCCAAAGGATCTTTTCTAAAGATCATGTCTATTAAGGTAGTAAAGACATTTTTAGCAGGATATGCCATAATGAGCTGCAGGCATTAATGAGAGACAAGTGCTACTGCTGAAAGTCATAACCTTCATCATCTAATGTAACAATGAAGTGGGCATGCTTGCTCTGCAAAACCAGGCCCAGTCGTGTTCGCCAGTTGACAAAGAGGCTCATGTCTTTGGATGCTCTGTTGCAGGCGAATGTTAAACCTCCTGGGAGAGGTTTTTGTTTTGTGACTAGGTAAGGATTTTACACGTAAGGAGCAAGCACGTTGCAGAACCCGTAGCTACCAAGACAGAAAAGTAAAACACAGCAGCAAGTAACAAACAAACCAGGGGCTTGATGGAGTGTTCCCAGAGCTTCTGGAGGAACCTGAGGCATTCGGAGACAGGGAACCCTCAGCTTCCACCTCTCACAATGGCAGCTTCAGGTGAGGATAATGGCCTGGCCCGGAAATATCACCAGCATGAAAGAAGAAGTGTCATGTTGATCAACTTACTTATTTTTCAGCCCCCAGATATCTCCCCTCACGCAGGGATTTGTGGGACGTCTGTCAGCTCTTACTTTGATATGCGGTTGGAAAGGCCTAGGTGCAGTCCTGGACCTCCTTCCCTCTCTGCAGCCCCCACTAACCGGGCGCTGCTACAGACAGGATGCTGCCTCATGTCCTGGCCCTCACCACCAATTCCTGCCCTGCTTGCTGCGCTGGCTTCCTCTTGCAATCCCAAGGGTCAGAGGACTGGAGGGACAGGAGGGGGACTGAGCACGGTCTCCCAGGCAGAAAGTTTTTGGAATGCCTGAGCCTCAGTTTGTTGGCCATGGGTCTGCCTTTCTGGGTAGGAGGAGGGGACCTCTCGACTCCCTCCAAATGTCCCTGTCTTAAACCCATGCAGTACAAAACAAGCCAGTTCATTGTGTTCTTGGATATAAATATTGATTCTGGGTGATGTTAACATTCTGTTCATAAAAGAATGTAACATATTTCTCCCACACCATATTAGACTGATGTGTTGTTTGGCCAAGAGAAGTACAGATTGCTGGCTTCTGCGGGAAAATGTGGACATTTAAATGCATGCAGCTTTCGGAAGTTGAGGAAGCAGTCTCAGAATAGCAACCAGGGCCTTTGGTGGCTCCAGCTTGGTGCTCCTCTGTCCAGTCTCTCCTTTCCCTCATCTCCATTCTCTGCATGTTGCTTTGGCATTTCTAATCGCTTGTTATTTAGGAAGATGCATTCTTGGAATTATATCTTGTTTCTTGAGGAAATGTGGGACATTTGCTTTCTTCAGAAGGAGGCCCAGGCAGGTCAGAGCCAAACATTTTTAGTTTTCTTCCCCTGGGGAAAAGATCTGGGAGGTCTCCTCCTGTTTTTCTCCCCTCTCCGTGTGGGAGGGGAGGGCAAAGTCTTCAGACCAGAGGTGGTCTGTCCAAGCATTCCACCCAGGTCCTACCAAGTCCAAGACTCAGATGTGCTGACGGCCTTGGCAAGGCAAGCTCCCCACATTCCACAAGTGCTCTTGAGGGGGAAATCTAACTCAGGAGAAAGTGGAGCTCTTGACGGGTATGCATGCTCTCTCGCGTGCCAACACATCTCACAGACAGATCCCGGGCCGGTATTTCTTGTAAGGGAGTGGTAGAACCCATTTCCAGATGTGGCAGAGAAGCCTGGGACAGTGCTGTCGGGAGAGCCAGCGCCCTCTGCTGTCCTGGCCAGGAAGTTCCGCAATGGTGGGGAAAAAAAATCCCAGAGGTTCTGGAAAGCCAGGGGCTCTGTTAAAATCCACAGCCAGCTCAGCCAGTGTGGAGGGGGCCCGAAGCTCCCTGCTGTTCACGCCGGGAGCCTACACGGCACCGGTTCCCCTCCATCTAACTGGCTCTCTTGATGCTTTGTGGCTGTGAACGAGCCAGAAATGATGAGGATTTACATTAAAACCCCAATCCCCCGTAGCATCTGCTGAGTCTGGTTCCAAGAAGGTGGGGAGCAGTGGCATTGTCTCCTGCCCATGAACCTGGCCAGTGGGCCTGGGCAAGGTGAAACAATGGGGGCAGCTTGCCCAGGAAGAGCAACCCCATACCCGGGGTTGACAGGCCGCCCCACGCCACACCCTGGCCTGGAAGGCAGTTTCCAGAGGCCTGGCTGGCTCCAAGGCTTCCAGCTGAGTGGAAGCTGCAGCTGCTCCCATTCAGGCATGCTGGCATCTCCCAGGGGCCTCAAGAGTTGGCACAACCCAGACATTGGCTCAGCTTACAAGCTAAGACCCAGCTGCCACCCCCTCTGCCCTGCTGACTGCCAAGACGGCAGCTCCACAGCAGTCAGGCTGGGCTTGCTGCTGCAGGAGTGTGTGTGTGTGTGTGTGTGTGTGTGTGTGTGTGTGTGTCTTCACCAGAAGTGCGTGTGTGTTGGTGAAAAGCCAGGTTTGTGGGGCAGTGGGGAGCACAGCAAACCAATTCTTCGACAACCTTTCAGTTTTGCAAAAAAAAAAAGGAGGAGGCATAAGACAATCCATTTTTGTATTTGGGGACGGTTCTGCTCTATCTATATATTTATTGTTTATTTATTTATTTATTTTCGGTAAACCGATCTCTCTGCTGGGAGATGAGAAAGCCCAATCCGCCCAACAGCCCGTTAACAACAATGCCCTTCTCTCTCTGGGACCAATTTCCAGACTGCAGAGCGGTCCTGACAAGGTCAACAGGCTGGAGCTGTGAGCGGAAGATCTTTATCTAGGTGGGAAATAGGAAAATCATTTGACTGATAAAAGGAAATACAATAAATAGCATCTAAATTCCTGGCTGCGTTCCCCGGAGCCCCTCCTCTGTCGGAGAAAGTGCAGGGGCAGGAATACTGGTGCTGCTCCAGCATGTTTAAAAATAGCACACGCGGCACACAGCCCTTCTTACCTTCCAGAAAGACTTCATTACCAGATCCTCCAGTCCCAGCCTGCAGAGCCGCTGCCGGCGCTTTCTCCCCCCGCTGGATTTGTCTTTAGGAGGCACGAAGGCAGCGCGTGTGTGATACATTTTACTCACGGACCAGCTCCCGCTCAGCTAGTTTCAATCTAGGCACGTCTGGCGTGAATGGTGGAAGTCCATTGTATTTAATGGGGTGTTAACTCTGTTTATTCTATGGGACTGGTGCCGTAATTTTACACTCTGCAAAACTAGCAACTTGAAACTGAAGTGGCGTTCCTCTCTCCCCATGCCCGTCCCCGTGGGCCGCAGCCCCCAGAACCCTCTGGCTCTGCCTGCAGTGTTCTTCTACCTCAGGCAGCCAAAGGAGGCCTGTGTGTGGCGGCAGCTGGGAATTCTGGGATTCACACTGCTTCCATGCCTGTTAGCATTGGTGTGGCCTCGGGTAGATCTTTTAGATGCTCATTATTCTCATTATTAAATGGAGATTCTAATCCACCTCATGCACCTGGAAAGGCTGTTGACACATGACAGTCTCATGGTAGAAAAACACGCCATTGGAGTCTATAAAGACACCCATCCTCTGATTCCCAACTGAGCCACTTCTGCTTCACCTAAGGAGTCATTAAACCTCCCCCAACCTATCTCTCTCCATCAGGCACTCAGGTCCTGGATTCAGGTTGCACTGTAAAGGCTTCACTAGGAGATGGGCTTCACTGCACTTCTGTGATTTTCTATCTCCATTATTCCAGCTACTTCTTTAGGGATTGGACCCAGGGATGCTTTGTTACTGAGCTACATCCCCAGTTCTTTTTATTTTGAGACAAGAGTTTCACTAAGTTGCTAAGAGCCTTGCTAAATTGCTGGAGCTCGCCTTGAACTTGTGATCCTCCTGCTTCAGCCTCCTGAGTTGCTGGGATTACAGGCATACACCACTGTGCCCCACTTCATCTTTATTAGTTTGCATTCTACCCTAAGGGCCTGACCCTACAAGGTGCTGAATACATAAACAACTAGATGGTCCATTCCAGCTCCAAATCTCCAAGTTTCAACCAAAAGAAATAAAATACATACTGTTCAATCCCTAGTACCAAAACAAAACAAAAAACAAAAACCACATGCTGTTCTAGTTAATTATACAGTCTGTGTAGACAATGTCTTCCATTATTCCCATTCAATCTAAATACCTTAGGGACCTTAGGGACCTTTCTGCATCCCTCTGTTCAAACATCATCTGAACCCAGGTGATCTTCCTCTGGAGCCAGCTTTGCTTCCTGCAGGTAGATGGCCCAGATCTGAACCCCTGCCCAGCCCCTCCTTCTCTGGAGTTCCTGATCTCTATTTCTAGCTCCCTCAGGTCTTCATCTGGTGTCCTGCAGAATTCTCCACTTAATTTGCTCAAAATTAAATACATAGTCTCTCCAAGCCCATATCTTCTCCAGTATCCATCAGCTTAGTTAAGAACTTCACTGCCAGTTGGGTATGGTGGCTCAGGCCTGGCTTCCCAGCTACTCAAGAGACTGAGACAGCAGGATCAGAGGTTCAAGGTCAACCTCTGCAACTTAGTGAGAACCTATCTCAAAATAAGGAAAAAAGAGCTGGGGACGTATCTTGGTGGTAAAGCACCTCTGGCTTCACGCCTTGGCCCTGCCTTTCCTTTTATCATCTCATTTAAACCTTGGGAAAATTCTATAGGATAAGAATTGTCCTATTTTATGGATTAAACTGACACTTGACTAGCTTAAAAGACCTAATATGTAGCAACCATACCTTGCAGAATCAGGATTTGAACTCAGCTCTGTCTTACATTGCAAAACCCAGGTTCAAAAGTCTTTAAAGTAGTAAGTTCAGTACCGGACACATACCAGGTAGACCAAAGTTACTTTCTTTTTTTTTTTTGGTGGTGCTGGGGATTGAACCCAGGGCCTTGTGCTTGCGAGGAAAGCACTCTACCAACTGAGCTACATCCCCAACCCGAAAGTTATTTTCCTTATATTCCCCTCTTTTAAAAACTTTACCTTCTTTAGCAAGATACAGAGGCCTATTCCAACATGGGTGGCTTACCTCCCCAAATGCATCTCCTGTTGCTCCCTTTGGCTCATCACCACCACCACCACCAATCAGGCCACATCTGACCACTCACTATTTCCCAAATCTTCCCTTTTCTTTCTTATCTTTGTCTCTGCGATCCTTTTTCCCAGGGGTGGCAAGCCTTTTTTGTCCTTTCTCCTTCCTTGTCTGCAAGCACCAGGTCGGTTTCTACCCCATGAAACTTCTCCTGATCCCCAAACTCAGAAGCCATGGCTCTGACCTTCCTTTGCCAACCCCCTTGTTATTTACACCTATTTCATGCTGATCGTATTGAAGTGTGACTTTTCAGGCCTTTCTCTGCGCTGTCTCTGTATCCTGGGAGCCTGGCAATGTGCCTGGGACACAGTAGGCACTCAGTAGAAGTTTGTTTAGTTCAATCCCTCATCCCTGCCTATGATGAATGCTTCATTTCGACCATCTTGCAAAGGTTAGATGTCTCTGAAGAGTTACTGATGTCTATTTTCTCTGACTTGAAGCTGCTCTTGGCAAAGTCACCAGAGTCCTCCGTGTTACCAGGCCCCCAACCCTCTCTTGCCCTCACCAGCCCCGCTCTCAGCAGCACGGGGCACAGTTAACTCCCTTCTTCTGTGAGTCTCTCCTGGCTCCACAGCCTGCTGTGTTCTCTGCCTTTCCACCTCTCTCCATGCTCCATCTGACCCTCAGATCAAGCTTCTGGCTTGTCCTGGGCTCCTTTCCCCTGAATGACTGGTCTACTCCCTGCAGTTTAAAATACTGCCTCCACCTTCAGCTTTCAGCTCTATATTCAAATATTTAATGACCTGCTCCACTTAGATGCTACTTAGGTATCTCAGCCTTAAAATCCTAGCAATTGACTCTCAATTTTACCCTCCAAGCCTTTCCTCTCTTGATCCTTCCCTTTAGTAAAACAATAATGATCATGGATTCTCTTCCTGGGAACTTGGCAGTCACTCTCTTGGAAGAAGAAGAAAGTGTCCTGGAAGAGTGGTGCAATCTAGGAATATCTGAATACCGTGGATTCCAACGTCCGACTTGGGATTGGAAGAAGAGCAGATTCTTTAAGCTAATATTTGATGCTTGGCAGGTTTGGCCCAAGCCCATCTCATCAGTCCCAGATTTCCTCTCACCCCTAGATCAGAAATGGACAGACTGGTCCAAATCTGGCCCATCATATATTTTTATACAGTCCATAAGCAAAGACTTATATGTTTGAATAATTGAAAAAATCAAAAGAAGAATAATATGTTGTGACACATGAAAATGATACATACCAGGCTCAGGGGCACATGCCTGTAACCCCAACTACCTGGGAAGCTGAGCCAGGGGGATCGCAAGTTCCAGGACAGACTGGGCAACTTAGCGAGGTACTGATTTAAAATAAGCAAGGGCTCGGGGTGTAGCTCAGTGGTAAAGCCCCTCTGGGTTCAATCCCCAGTATCACCAAAGAAAAAAAAAAGATGGAATTCACATTTCAGTTTCTATAAATAAAGTTGTATGAAACAAAACCACACTTGTTTGTTTACTAATTACCCATCCGTGCTTTCACGCTGCAAGGGCAGAGTAGTTGAACATAGAACTCATGACCTTCTTTGGCTCTCTATAAAAAAAAAAAAAAAAAAAAAGTTTGCCAAGCCTGCTCTAAGCCAGCCCCCCGTCCTCTAAACATACCTTACAAACTTCCAGTTTTATACAAACTGATCTCTATTGCTCTCTAAATTCTACCCACCTCAGGCCTTACTAACCCAGCATCTTCTAGAATCTTCCATCACTGCTCCATCCAATGGTTTCTCCTCCTTCTTAGTAATAACTAAGGGCGGTGACTTAACCACCCAGGGTTTTTACTGATGCATATGACATGTGTCCTGTCCCCACTGGGAGCAATGTGAGGAGAAAAAGGGTGTCATGTATCCCCTGCCCCAGGGCAGGCCTAAACATCATGCTTACTTAGAAAGTAAATGTCAATAACTCCTTTCTGAGTGGTCTCCTCTTTCCTGACATTTCCGCTATTGAAGTCTGAGAGAGAGAGCTGTCTCCCTACTGTGTGTGCTTAGGTATTCTCTTTTATGGAAGATGCAAATTTCACCCAAGTTTCCCCTAACTGAGCACCATGAGGTGCTGAAGACAAGGCATGGGCAAATTGCAAGGTCAGCTTTGTGAGAATGCCCAGGGTTTGGAGGGCCAGCGAGGTGGAACAAGCCCCAGGCTCCGTCCCTGCTCAGACACTTTCGTGGGTTTTGCTATTGCACCTGTCCTTCCTTCATATCATCTGTAAAACTGTGGAGCGAAAATTGGATATCTGCTTGAGCACAGGATTCCCTGAAATCCTCCCCGGCCCCAAAATCTAAGGATCGTGTCTTTCTCAGGGCAGTGAAAATTTCCAAGCTCTCCTCCCAGGAGAAGCTGCCATGTGACCCCCAGTCAGCCTCCTTCAACAGCAGCCCCTCTTGAGGCCCTCGTATACCCATTCCTTACTTTAGCAGGCCTACAACTCTGGCAGACAGGCATCATTGCCTCAGTTTGGCAGGTAGGAAAATGAGACTCAAAGAGGAGAAGTGACTTACCCAAGCAGGGTCAGAGTGTCACACGGACTCCAAAGGTGCCGCTCATATCTCAGTCTGCGCGAGATGCTCCCTAGGATCATAATACATCAGTTATTCTCAAATGTTGATGTTTAACTCACTGAGATCTTGTTAAAACAGATTTTGACTCAGTTGCCCTGGGATAGGACCCAGGATTCTGTATTTCTAACAAGCTCCTATATGATATGGATGCTGCTGATCTCTGGACCCCGCTTTGAACAGCTAGCCAGGTAGTGTACAACCTGCACAGCTGTACACAGCAACCCTGCCAAGTACACAGTAGCAGATGTGAGGTTTAATGTCAGGTCCTTGGATTCAAAGTCTGGTGTTCTCGATACTGAACCAGGACTTTGCAAAAAGTACCTCCTTTCTGGGAATGTGGGTGTCTGGGGATCTGGAAGAAGCTTGATAAGGAGAAACTAAGGTCTGTCCTGCTGTCCAGGAGACCTTGGCACAGGCCCTTTGGAGCACACAGAGGTAGATGTCTGCATAGGTTTGGGGCCCTGAGGACCCAGAGGGAGCCAAGGGACCACACACCTAGCCTAATGGCAACCTAGGGTCTGAGAAATGAGGAAAGGAAGCTGGGCTTCTGGTCCGCAGCTCCCGGGGTGGCTAATGAGCAGGGCGTTCTTCCCTGCAGGTGCTGAGAAGAGGGATGAGGCTTTCGAGAAGAGAGAGTTCAGCCTGGGGGGCCTTAATTCCCAGATCCTCCTGCCACAGCTGAGCTGGCTCAGGGCCTGTTTCCGTTTACTTGGAACAGTCTGACATTTTGCAAGGAACCCTCTGCACGCGGGTGCGCCTTCTGGTGTCTCCAGAGTAATTGCCCAAGAGGCACAGGTGCTCCTTGCTGGGGCCAGAGTCACGGTTGGGGAAATCAACACAACACAGTGTACTGTGGACAGTTTTGTACACTATAGAGTGTTGTGCAAATGCCAGAGTCCTGCGGCGGAAGCCGGGCCTGCAGTGAGGTGCAGCTCTGGAAGCTAGCTGGCAAGAAAGGCTTTTGTTGGAGAAGTCCCAAAGGTCCTGGGGGAAACTGGCAGCAGGGAGCTGGGCTTTACAAGCTAACAGAAGCGGAGGGGAAAAGTGGCACATTTGCAGGTAGGGACCCGGACTTAAATGCTGGCCCTGCCACTCATCAGCTGCAGCGAGTTTCTGCCGTTCTCCAAGCCTCCTCTGTTTCCTGTGAGAGGGGCAATGAAGCAACAGGGGCCAGGACGTCTCTGCTGGGTGCTGTGGGGTAGGAGTGGACGTGGGATGCCTGAGGCTTGGGGACGACTGAGCACTTGAGCAGTCGTGAGGCCTGGGCTGGCCGTCATCAAGTGCCTGCCTGTCCCGGGGCCTGCTGCTCACGTGAACGTTGAAGAGGGGTTGGCACAGACATCCCCAAGGGCCCTCCCAGTCCTGGCCTGTGCTCCAGATGGCTATAGGTTCTGTCCAGCAAAGCCCGAGCGGGGATGTCCACTCTGAGAGTCCACCCTCACTGACAAGGCTGAAGCAGGAAGAACCCGCCAAGGCCAAGGTGAAGCACTGTTGCAGAGAAGGTTCCTGGAGCCAGTGACTGCCCAGAAGTATCTCCCCCTGGGCATCTCCTGGAGACCACGGGCTCTCAGGGTGGCTCAGTCACCACATGTTCAGTTAGATGGAGCAAGAGACTCCCAAGGTCATGTCTGGGCAGTATGGTAAACCCAGGGGGCTTGATCACTGGGCTCTGCTTAACCCCTTCTGTTCCCATGTCCCACATCTCCTTCTCTTTTTCTTTTCTTTCTTTCTCCCCGTCCCTCCACCCCGTGTGGTGCTGGGGAATTGAACTCAGCCTCTCCCATGCATGCCAGGCAAGCACCCTACCACTGAGCTAAATCCCCGGCCCACCACTCTCTCTTAGAGCAGATCATATAGTTGCTATTTCCAAATATAATATTCCAGGGCAGCCTCTCAAGAACTGGAAGCAGTTCCTTGTCCTCAAAGTCTACAGCATCAGATGAACCTTCTTAGTTTCTCCCATGTGGGCTCCTGCCCCCAACCTAGGGCTGGTAGAGTTAGAAAACACTAATAATGTATTAATACAAGACACCAAGTTAAATGTGAATTTCTGATAAACAAGCAAATAATGTTTAATATAAGTATATACTGTACAATATTTGGACATGCTTATACTGAAGTTAGGTGTAGGCCCAGCACAGTGGTGCATGCCTGGAATCCCAGCTACTGGAGGCTGTAGCAGGAGGATCAAAAGTTTGAAACCAGCCTCAGCAACTTAGCGAGGCCCTGAGTAATTTAGCAAGATCCTGTCTCAAAATAAAATAAAATAAAAGGGCTGGGGGCGTTGCTCAGTGGAAAAGCAGCCCTGGGTTCAATCCCCAGTTCCATGTAAATGAATACGTAAAAAGCTACGTGTTGCTCATCTGAATGTGACTTAACTGGAGGGCCCTGGTAATCCTACCCACTCCCCACCTGCTCCTAGCTAACTCCTCTCTGGGGAGAGCTCGAGAAGAGCAGAGAGGGCCACAGGGCCTCTCCGTTGGGTGGTGGAGTCTTTCATGAGCAGCCCCGGTGACTCTGCCTCCACCCTGGCCTCCTTGCAGCTGAGGCTGGCTGGTGGCGGAGGCTGAGCTGCGTCCTCCCCTGCCTCCAGCCGCAGCAGCACGTTCTGTGTGCAGCATCTGATCTCTGCAGGGCCCAGTGCCAGTGCTGTGACTCTCTCGACTCTGGGTGTGTGCTCTTCATTACTGACACTCAGTCACCTTGCCTTTGTTGACAAGCACCTAAAGCACAGTTTATTCTTCTCTAGCTCCCAAAGTGGGGGTGTAGGAAAGGATTCCAGAAGAAAGAGTTCCCACCGGCCCTGTCTGGTTTTCACACCTGTAGGGTGGGGGCAATCCCAGGCAGCACCGCCACCCCAGGGCTGCAGAGGAGAGCAAGGCCAGCAAGGCCCTGTGGTGGCTAATTGTATGTGCTCCCTGGAGGGGCTGCAGGGTGCCCAGCTGTTTGGCCAAACTTTATTTCTGGGTGCATCTGTGAGGGGTTCTGGATGAGGTTAACACTTGCATCGTGAGCTCAGTAAAGCAGGTGGCCCTGCTCAGGGTAGGTGGGCCAGGTGTAACCAGTTGAGGGCCTGAAGAGGCTCCAGGGTCCAGCAGGAGAACATTCTCTCCTTCAGCTGACTGTCCTCCAGCTGGGACATTGGTCTTCTGTCCTCAGACTTAGGCTGGCACTTACACTGTCAGCTCTTCTGCTCTGGACTTTTTTAGCCTTCATAAATCTGTGAGCCAATTCTTTCTAATAGATATCTCTGTGTGTTTACCTATGAATCCTACTGGTCCTGTTTCCCTGGAGAACCCTGACTAATACAGATCCCTTCCTTTCTCTTCCCCATGCTTTCCGCCGTAAGAGACCCATGTGGGCACACCTCCCCCAGCACCTTCCAGAAGCCAGTCAGATGATAGATCTCTCCCAGACGCCTCCCCTCGCTGCGCCTGGTCCTATGGCTGGGGACTGTCAGGTTGGGTTCCCCTGTAGCAGTCTGAGTCACTTATTAGGAAGGTAAAAGGAAACCGTGGCAGAGGAAAAGGCAAGTGGGACAAGGAAGCAAAAGGAAAGAAGCTAAGCAAGGGTGTGGCGTCCAATAGAATTGCACAAGGGTGGCTTTGGTCTAATACCCTAGGAGCCCAGGGACAATTAACAGTAGTCCCAGTCAGGGGCAAGAGGCCTGGGGTACTTGTACCTCCTTACTCCCAGCCGTGGGGGATAAATGTCCAGGCACTTCCTGTCCTGGGTGGGTGCAGACAGTGGATCTGGAGCCTGGGGCCGTCCAACAGACAGGGGCAGGTACGAGCTCTTGGGAGGGGGTGGGAGGAGGGGGTAAAGGCCTGGGGAAATGAAGAAGGAACACAGGGTGACATGCTAGGTGGAGGTCAGGAGGTTTTGCCTTTGGGTGACCCACCCCAAGCGCACCTCTGAGTCTGTTTCCCTCAGAAGAAAGGGTGGTGCCCTCCTGTAATCCCAGTGGCACGGGAGGCTGAGCCAGGAGGATCGCAAATTCAAAGCCAACCTCAGCAACTTAGCAAGGCCCTAAGCAACTCAGGGAGACCCTGTCTCTAAATACAAAAATAAATAAATAAATAAATAAATTAATTAATTAATTAATTAAAAAACGGCTGGGGACGTGGCTCAATGGTGAAGCGCCCCTGAGTTCAACCCTGGTACAAAAAAGAAAAAGTTTCCCTAGGAAAGTGAGTAATACACTCTGCTCAGGTTCCGCCCTTGCAAGTCTGCAATCCCAAGCTATTTTTGTCTCACTCTAATAACAATAAGCCCATTGTGCACACTTCCTGACTAATCCCCCCAGTGAGGCCAGGAGGGGTGGGCCCAAGGACTGAGGACCTTCAGGCGGGGAGTGAGGGCTGACACCAGGAGCAGTCAAGGGTGGGCTGATCACAACTTCTAGCCACTGGGCCCCGCACCCCCACTCAGTGCGCACTCATCCCAAGTGGCCGATGGCTTCTGCTCCACACAGCAGCACGGAGAGCTAAGCTGTCACGCTCTCTGCAGACAGCAGGTATCCAAGTCACCCACTGTGCTGGAGCTCTCATGCAAGGTCCTTTGCTTGCCTGACTTCATTGCCCCTCATGCCAAGTCCTGTGCCCTCTGTCCCCATGAAGCGGCTACTATGAGCCCATTTATGCAGATACAGGAACCTCAGGCCCAGGAGACCAAGGGGCTGATCCCAGCGTCAGTGGCTGGTGGTGTCCTAATCTAGGTCAGTCCTGCCAAACCACACCACTGGGGGGTCTTTCTGCACCTCTGAGACCTTGTACCCAGGAGTTCACACTGGATTCCATAAGAGTTGGTGACACCAAGACAGGACTGGATGGGCCAGGGTTGAAGTCCCCAGCCCTGGGGACCCAACAGACCAGGCTCAGCCATTTGTTCCAGCATGCAAATCAAAGAGAGGAGCAGGGTGAAGCGGGGAGAGGAGCTTTAATCAGCATGGTCACAGCAGGAAGAGCAGGTGTTGGGGTACAGAGTTAAAGCGCTGTCTTCAAGTGACTGATGGTAACTTTGAGGTTTTAAAAAAAAGAGAACAAAGGCAAGGGTTGGGGCTTTCATGGCTGGAGGTGCGCATACTGGCAGTCGGTCATCCTGGTCTGGTTGATCATTATCTCAGGCCTGGGAAGCTCTGGAGGGTCAGCATCGCTTGAGGGGCTGATTAGCTTCCAGCCTAAGCAGATTGCTATGGTGGGGCAGCCTCGATTCTGAAATGATGGGCAGGGGCTGTGGTCTGTTCTGTGAGGTAGTTTTGATTCCTTGCCATAAAGATGCTATCAACCAAGCCTGTTCCCAGAATCCAAGGTAACCGCAAAAGAAAGTGGTTCAGAAGGAAAAAAAAAAAACTTAAAAAGGCAAACAGAGTCAGAGAGGGGCAAAATGGAGTTGGTTAAGTCAGTGACTGAGTCCTCCTTCCACTGGTCAGGGTGAGTAAGTGTTTTGGCACCAGCTATGCAGGGCACACCCAAGTGAGAAGCTGTGGAGAAGCATTTGCGATCGTAATGGAAAACTCAGAACATTGTAGGCCGTCTTACACTTCTTCTGTATTTCAGGACTAGCTCTATTTTGATTTGCACATGTTCAGTGAGGGGCACCTTATTCTTTTCTGGGCTTAGGACCATTAAATTAAGGTCTTCATCTGGCCCTGCCCAGCCCTGGCTCACAGGGGGACCACAGGGAGTAGCTGCTGCCCCTGGCTTCCTGGGCCCTTGTCAGTGAAGACAAATCACAAACCTTCTACCTGCAGGATCTGCAGGGCCCTGGGCAAGATGGAGAGGATGCTGCCCTTTCACCTTCCTCCCTGTTCTTGGACCCGATCCCAAATGCAGATGCACTTTGTAAACTGTAAAGTCCTGTGCTCGTCTGCTGGGTGAAGTTGAGATCCTTGCCAGGCCAACTGGGAGCAGAGGAAAGGCTGTGCTGCTTAGAGGTCACCTTCATCACAGGTGTGACAGTAATTAGTTACAGCTCCCCAGGGTAGGGGTCACATCTGATTCCCCTGAGGGTCCCCAGCACCCAGCCCCAGCATACCTAGCAGCCACTCAGGAAATGCTGGCTATCCCATTCTCAGGAAATGCTGGCTAACCCATTCTGAATTAGATTGACCTCAGGCACCACAGAGCCACAGGGCTCCTGGTTTGGTTAGTGCCTAGGGGCACTTTACCACTTTACCACTGACTATATCCCTAGCCTTCTTTATTTTTTATTTTGAGATGGGGGGGGGTCTCACTAAGTTGCTGAGGCTGGCCTCAAATTTGAGATCCTCCTTCCTCAGCCTCCTAAATCCCTGGAATGACAGGCATGTGCCATCCCACCCAGCTTACCTCATGTTTTTTTCTAAGAGAAGGGTGAGGTGGGGGAGGGGCCCCTGACTGACTTCCACTTGGCTTCTTATCATCTCAGTTTCCTTGTTGAGTGTGTGTCCCACACAGCCCCGTCCCCTTCTGCCTAGTTCCCATGCTCCCCGCTTTGGCCTTAAGCCCCAGGAACTCTCTTCTCACAGAGGCACATGGGGTCTCCCCAGGGCTTTTCTCTGGCAGGATGCAGTTTCAACAGCTCCCCTTCTTGTCCGACACCCACCACCTCTCTATGGCCCACACAGGGAAAAGATCATGGAGGCTCCTTCAACTCCCAACGGGGAAACTCAGGTAAGCAGTCCCCCTCCTTTAGCCTCCGCTTCCCTATCTAGAAACTGGGAGAATGGATTGTTGGGATTATTAGAACACAATTCACACAAGTGACCTGGTAAATCAAGTTGATTATATCTTTCCCCTGAACAATCTCATGCCTCCCTTCTTTTCTTCTGTTTGTCCTACTAATGCTAATTATGCTTGGTTTCTATTGGAGACAGGTAGAGAGACGTGACAACTGGCCTTCAGAGTTCTGAAGGGTTGGGTACTTCATTGCAGGCCTAGAACCCAGTGACTCTGGAGGCGGAAGCAGGAGGATGGTAAGTTTGAGGCCAGTCTGAGCAACTAGTGAGACCCTGACTCAAAATGAAAAATAAAAAGGGCTGGGGAATGTGGCTATGTGGTAGTGTCCCTGGATTCAATCCCCAGTAACCACCCCCCCCAAAAAAATAATAAATAAAAACCAACTCTAGAAGGGAAAAGAAAAACGTAAGCAAAATTACTTGCTCCCAGGAGAGAGGGGAGTCCTCAGCCCAGCTCTGAAGTCCTGAGAGTCTCCAGGTGAGATGGGTGGTGGTGGTGGAGAGGGGAACTGTCCAAGTTAGCTAGGGAAGCTTAGTTCTTCCAAGGTCCTGTTGCCTAATTTTGTGTTCATAATTTTATTTTATTTTTTTAAAGAATGTGTTAATCTATTTCCCGCCGTTGTGACAAATCAACTTAGAGGAGAAGCTTTTTATTTTGGCTCCTGGTTTTGGAGGCTTCAGTCCATGACCACCTAGCCCAGTGGTGTTTGACTTTCTGGTGAGACAGAAGCATGTGTGGAGGAAAGCTGCTCATCTCATGATGGCCAGAATCAAGGAAAGAGGGAAAGGAGCCCTGGACAATATACACCCTTCAACGTTGCACTCCCCATGACCTATTTCTCCAACTAGGCCTCACTTCTGGAAGTTTCCACCATCTCCCAACAGCCTGTGAAGCTATAACTCCATTGATGGATTCCTCTATCGCCAGGGCCCTCCTGAGCCAATCACCTCCCAAAGACCCCTCCTTTGGACACTGCTGCCTTGGGGACCAAGCCTTTAGCTCATGAGCATTCAGGGGACATTTCAGATACAAACCATAACAAAAACTATACAGAGTTCCTGAGGTTTGGGCCTCCCAAACCCAAAAGTACCCCAGAAGCCTGCTGGAAAGCCTGCCTGTCCATCCAGAAGATTTCTCTGAGGGTTCTGCTTCATCCTCATCTTCTCTGTCCATCCTGCTGATCAGCCTTGGACAAGCCAGGGCATCTCTGGGTGTCCAGGGTGCCTGCCTCCTGCTGCGGGCAGGGCCGTGTAACCATAGATGAGCTATGAGCTCCCTGAGGGTTGGTTGAAGTCCTTCCACATGCCCTTCCCCCAAAGACCCTGCTCATGGTAGGCCTCAGTGACGCTCAAGCTCAAGGCCTCCGGGGCTGGGAGAGTGAGGGTGTCTGGCTACCCAGAGATGTTCGAAACCTAAGCAGCCCTCTTGTGGACAGAGAGGCCCCTCTTCCTCTCAGGTGTCCTTGGTGGTAGGGAGCGGGCTGGAAGTCACAGTGCCAGAAAACCCTGTCATAATCCAGTGACCAGGATAAAAGGGAAACCTCAAAAACCATTCAGACTTATAAAGTGTAGCTTTAATGTACTGGGAGCCAGGGGGCTGTACTTAGCTAAGAGTTTCTGCGTCGATTATGAATCTCTTCCAATTCGCCCCCTGACTTCCTGGGATGGGCCTAGCTGGGTCCCACTAGCCTGTTGAGGGAGACCAAGGCCCCAGCATCCTGTATGATCCTACCAGGTCCACAGTCTCTGGACAGGTTCAAATGCAGGAGGGACCCAGGGCAGCATGACCACAGCCACCCACTGCCAGAAACTCCAGCAATAGTTCGTTCTTGGAAGTGCAGAGCCTGTGTAGGCCAGCTCCTTATGGTCTGCCTGGCATCCCTGAGCAATAGCCAAATTGTGGGAGCAACTCAAGGGTCCCATCAAGGGCAGATGAGTGGATAAGCAAAATATGGTATATACGTACAATAAAATGTCCTTTTGCCGTAAAAAGGAAAAATTCTGACACATGTTATGACATGGATGGATGCATGCCAAATGAAATAAGCCGGTCATGAGGGGACAAGTGCTGTGTGATCCCACTTATGTGACAAACTGAGAGTAGTCAGATTTGCAGACACAGAAAGTAGTGTGACGCTCCCCGGGGCCTGGGGAGGAGGGAAGAGAGAATCATGCTGAATGGATACAGAGCTGTCAATTTTTCAAGATGAAGAGTTCTGGAGATGGTGACGTCTGCACAACATTGTGAGTGTCCTTAACGCCACTGAATTGGACACTAAAATGATTAGGACGGTAAATTTTATGTTATGTGTATTTTATGATTTTTTTAAAAAATAAAAATTTAAGAAAAAAGAGACTCAAGAGCCAACCTGCATGGAGCTCCCAATAGTCAAATCTGGGACAATTTGAGCATCAGAATAAATAATGATCTGTGAGACAATATCATTCCAAGTAAGTGAATAAACAAATAGAAGAAAAAACTTTTACCTAGAAAAGAGGGTGAATTAATAAATGTGAACGGAATAATGGGATTAGAAAAATCAGATTTTTGCAATTGTCGTAGAAATATCTGATTCAGGAAAACATGATTAATGGGTGCTAAAACTTGTTAGGTGAAAGCTGGATGATGAACATGATATTTGCACAATCTCATACTCTCTCCTTACAAAATATTTATTAATTACTTATAAATTAAGAGGTACATTATACTCTATAATCAACAGTAGTGAAACCTGGTGTACACGATCTAAACTAAAGGACAAAGGTAAGTATCACCAGCAATGGGGATAATTTAACACGTGTAAACTGATAGGATGTAATGAGAACACAGCGTCACTTCCTCGTGCTCCAGCCCCAACACAAAATCAGAAAAACTCAAGGGGAGAATAACAGAATAACCAGCCAGAATGCTTTATAAGTGTCAAGGTATCAAAGTAAAGATTGATGGACCGTCCTGGACTCAAGGCGCCTGAAGAGACTTGTTGGCTAAACGAACAGGTGATCATGAACTACATCTTCTCCTCTTTCTCTTCTCCTCTCTCCTTTTCCTTCTCTCTCTCTCTCTCTCTTCCTCTCTCTCTCCTCTCTCATTTTCCTGTGGTACTGGGGATTGAACCCAGGGTTGCTCTACCACAGAGCTACATCCTCAGTCCTTTATTTTTCATTCTGAGACAGGGTCTTGCTAAGTTGCTGAGGCTGACCTTGAATTTGCCATCCTTCTGCCTCAGCCTCCGAAGTCACTGGGATTATGGGCATATGGTACCATGCCTGACTTTCTGACTCTTTTGATATAAAGGACATTATGGTAAAACTGGAATGGTATGTGTGGATTAGATGTTAGTAACATAGTGTCCTGACTTCATTGGTTGTAATATGTGGTTTTGCATGAGGGTGTACCGGCTTCAATTTACTCTCAAGTGGTTCAGATAAAAACAACTCCCTCTCTCTGGCATGGTGATATATGCCTGAAAGCCCAGTGACTTGGGAGGCTAAGGCAGGAGGATCATAAGTTAGAGGCCAGCTTAGGCAACTTAGTGAGACCCTGTCTCAAAATAAAAAATTAAAAGGGTAGGGGATATGGTTCAGTGGTAGAGCACTTGCCTAGCATGCGTGAGACCCTAGGTTCAAATTAAAATGAAGTCTGTCTGCTTCTATCAATTTTTCTGCCCTGTGATCCACTCCTGGGGACATATCCTACAGGAATAAGTGCTAATGTCCACCAAAAGTCATGGAGAAGAATTTTGTAGCAGCTTTATTTGTCATATTCCCCAAGTAGAAGCTACCTGTGTCAGTCTGCTCAGGGTACCTCAACAGAAGGCCACAGCCTGGTCAGCTTGACCACAGACTTCCTGTCTCACAGTTCTGAAGGCTAGAAGTCCAAGATCAAGGCGTGGACAGGCTGGTTTCTAATGAGGCCTCTCTTCTGCTGGGACATGGCTACCTTCTCACTGGGTCCTCATATGTCCCCTTCTCTGTGTGCGCACGCTCTTGTGTCTTTTCCTCTTCTTAAAAGGGCACCAGGGCTATTAGAATAGGGCCCCCCTCATGACCTCGGTTCACCTTCGCCGCCTCCTTAAAGGTGCTATCTTCAAAGAGAGTCATATTGCAGGGTTAAAGCTTCATTCTAGCCAGGCATGGTGGCTCATGCCAGTAATCTCAGAGGCTTGGGAGAATTGCAAGTTCAAAGACAGCCTCAGCAACTTAGTGAGGCCCTAAGCAACTCAGTAAGACCCTGTCTCTAGAAATAAAATACAAAAAAGGGCTGGGGATATGGCTCTGTAATTAGTGCTCCTGAGTTCAATACCTGGTAACAAACTAAATTCTACAAATTATGAGGGGACAGAATTCAGTCCATAATCCTACTCAAATGCCCACCAACAGTAAGAAGCATACCTGGTGGTACATTTATAAGGTGGAATGCCACCCAGCAAGGGACTGGCCAAGTCATTAATATATGCAATCCTGTGGATTAATTTTAAAGACACAATCTTAAGCAAAAGAATTTGCACACAAAAGAACATACTGTGTGGTTTTATTTATATGCAGGTCAGGAAAAGGACAGACGTGTAGTAAAACTTATGGTGTAGTGGATTTAAGGAATAAGGGCTGGGCATGGTCTGAGGGGAGAATAAAGGAGACTCCCAAGGGTCTGGCAGGTTCTGTGTCTCAGTCTGAGTAGTGGTGATGTGGAGGTTTACATATGAGAAATCAATCGTGCTGTATGTGTGAGACGTGGCGGCCTGCTGTGTTAAAGTTACAGCTCCTGTTGACAAAAACCAAGAAGCGTGCTGAATGAACGGATAAAAGGTCAGAGTTCACAGAATGGAGAGAGGATCAGAGAATGGACAGAAGAGGCTGGGGAGGGAGGCTGGACCTGGTCTCAGGGCCTTGTGTGGAGTTTCAACTTTTTTCCTTGTAAGGAATTTGGATTTTTCCCCCCGCCAAAAATGGAAAGCCATCGAAGGGGTCTAAGCAGGAAGTGACATAATCATGCAGATTCTACAAAGGGTTCCACAGGTTAGAGGGGCAGGGATAGAGGCAGACAGACAGGAAAGAGGCTGCTGTGTCCCAGCCTGGGAGTATGTGGTGGACCCAGTCTGGTGGTAGTGGTGACGGAGTGCAGGGGGCAGGTGTGCAGAATCGTTTGGTTGGTGATGAATGGTAGGTAGAACCGGGGAGCTAGGAGTCTCAGAGACCCCAGGTCTTGCCTTGGGTGAGCAGTGCACTGTGATGAATTCTCTGGGCTGGGATCCTGGAGGGGAGGAGGTTTGGGGGCAGCAGAGGAGACAGTAGGAAGAAAACGCTTGGAGAAAACAGAGAACTGGCTGGAATGCCTATAATTAGGGGCCAGGATGGCACCCAAATGAGGGGGGTGACCAGTGATCGCAGTAGAATCAGGGAGACTATTCAAATGCAATAGGCCCCCCAAATGCTTAAAAGAAGGTGGAAACAGAGATTTTGGAATGTGTTATTTTTTTAATATTGTTAAATTGAAGTATGCATACAAAAAACGGACATATGCTGGGTACGGTGGTGCATGCCTGTAATCCCAGCAGCTAGGGAGGCAGAAGCAGGAGGATCTCGAGTTCAAAGCCAGCCTCAGCAACTTAGCAAGGCCCTGTCTCTAAATAAAATATAAAAAGGGCTGGGGATGTGGTTCAGTGGCCCTGGGTTGAATCCCCTGTTTAAAAAAAAAAAAAAAAAAAAAAAAAAAAAAGAGAGAGTGTACATTCTAAGTGAACAGCTTGCAAAATGATCATGAGTGAACTCCCTCCTGACTTACTCTGGAAATCTGCTGATTTCCAAAACTCTGTAAATGCTGCAGGCCAGGCAGAACAGGTTTGCATTCACCATTTGAGAAACCTGAGGTGGAGGTTGGAGAAGAAACTTGACTAGCTTTGGGGTGAGGGTTGTGGGTGAGACAGGAAGAGCTGGTGAGGAGAGAGCTGTGGTGGAGCTCTGAGGAACACCAGCTCTGAGTAATAGGTGTCGGGGAGGAGAGGAGCCCACAAAGGTCCCACGGGAATTTGTTAGCAACCTTGATGTATTTTATTTTATTTTATTTTTTCACAATGCCTGAACCCAGGGCCTTGCACATACTAGGCTCTACCACTGAGCTACATCCCCAGCCCTTTTTAAGATGAATTTTCACTAATTTTCCCAGACTGGCCTTGAACTTGAGATCCTCCTGCTTCAGCCTCCTAAACCTCTGGGATTACAGGTGTGCACCACCATGACCCGCCTCTGGTGTATTTTGAAAAGCCTGCCGTCCTGCAGTGTCTGTCTGGAAACACCCTGGGGGAGCCACAGGGGGCAGCATTGGGAGCCTCATGGTCCCTCACCTCGGAGATCAAATCTCTCTGAGGATCTTGGTCCATTAAGGTTTGAGCTGCACCCAGAGTTCTCACTTTGGGAAGGTCTCTTGGAGTGGGAATAGTCTTTGGATCTCTAAGGAAGGGAGTTCAAATGGTGGAAGCCAGATGGGGAGACTCTGGGCGGAGACCTTCCCAGGTGAACATCTGGGATCAGTTTGGATAATTCTGCTCTTGTACCAAACTTCTCGTAAGCCCCCTGGGCTGATACCCACAGGATGAAACCCCATCAGCCGCTTCCAGACCCTTGGTGAATAGTCCCATCTGCTTTCATCCATTCATTCCAGGAGCATGGCCAGGCTGCCCATCTCCACGTCTACACCCCAGCTGTTACCTGGGGAAAGAGGTGTCTTCCCTACTCTCCACCGTCCCACATCACCCCCAGCCCTTCTCGTTAGGACCACCTGCCTCTCCCAGAACACACTACATAGTCATTTGTATCTGTGTCTTAGCTTCCACGCAGGTGAAGGACATCAACTCTGCAGCCCCTCCCCCTGCACAGCGCCACACATCATAGCAAAGCTGTCCCCAGGGTATCCAGGCACCCGTCGGTGACACCAGGGTTGTTTCCATTTGGGGTTATTCAGAATGAGGTTGCTTGTGGATGCTCTTGACAAGTCTGTGTGGTCCTGTTCTCATGCCCCTACCTGCCTGCCGCTAGAGACGCCAGCGCTGCCCTTGACCTCGTGCACACACATGGTTGGACACAGAGCCATGGGCTTTTGTGGATACCAGAAAAGCATCCCACCCTTAGTTCCACCGTTAACCACGCCTCCTTCTGAGATGACCCTTGCTCTGACTGCTCTGACTTTTTTTTTTTTTTTTTGGAGGTTTTTCCATATCTTTCTTCTGGCCA
Organism: Sciurus carolinensis; assembly: GCF_902686445.1. Taxonomy (NCBI): domain Eukaryota; kingdom Metazoa; phylum Chordata; class Mammalia; order Rodentia; family Sciuridae; genus Sciurus; species Sciurus carolinensis. Next base: position 80,482,726 of record NC_062214.1, read on the forward strand.
GGAGGGGCCCAGGGTGGGCCTTTGGAAATTCAGTGAAGGGAAGGCAGAGAAACATTCCCCTGTTCTGTGGTATTTGAATGGTGTCCAGGTTCTGGCACCCTCTGACTGTCCTTAGCAGTCATAACAGTCCTCCCCCAGGGCCGGGGACATCAAATCAATGTGGGAACTTGGCAGCCCAGACCTGTCTGTCCCCAGCCAGCAGTTCATCTGGAAGGAGGCAGGGAGGACCACGGAGTCTCCACATCCCTGAATCTCAGGGGTTCCTGGAGCCTGGGAGCGGGGTCGCTAGGGACATGCGTGCCGGCAGAGTGAGCCAGCAGCTGTGTACAGCGAGCGGGGCGTGGGTGCTCAAGGCAGTGGGCCTCCCTGGATGAGTGAATGAAGCCAACTGGCACCCCCACTTCCCTGGAGGGATTCCATGGGCTTTGTGTAAAGGGATTAAGACTTTAGCCTGCTCAGCAGAGAGAAAGGTTCTCGACTACAGTCCTGTGGCAGCGTGGTTATGTGTCTGTGTGTCCATGTGTCCGTGTGGGCTGCTGAAAGCCTTGATTTTGGGAATCAGAGCTGCTGGCTGCCTCAGTTGGGAGGTGGCACATGGGCTCTGCTTCCTGTGTCCTCTGAGTGGGGAGGGGCGGCAGGCAGGAGGAGATGCCAAGGAGACGTCAGCCCCTTGGCAGCAATGGCGGTGGGGTGGAGTGAGATCCTAAAACCCAAGGAAGATCAGTTCACACCGCCTAAGCTTAGACAGGTACGTAGCTCAGAGAGGGTGCATCTTGCAACTATCGCATAGCAAGTCAATAGCAGAGAGGAGAGTAGACCCTGCTCCTGGCCCAGGATCTAGTCCTTGATTTTTCCGGTGGAACCTGGCAAGTGGCACCGAGAGACACTGTCCACATCCTGCAGTGTCTCTTTCCTCTGCCTCCCAATCCCAAAGGATCCTGCTGAGGGACAGCCTGAGGTGAAACCCTTCCCAGGAGCCTTCTGCTTGCACAGGGATGAGTGGATAGGTCTCAGCTAGAGTCCTAAAAGGGAACATGTGTCATGGGCCACCTACGTCAACAGAGGATCTTTTGCTATAGGAGAAGCGGGGTGACTTTGACAGGCCTTCAGGGGAGCAGCCTGCCTTGAGGGATGGGGTGGTCTGGATCTCTCTGAGGTATGATTGACTCTTGACCAGTGTTAGGGACGTGAGTTCAAGCCCTGTGCCCAGAGGGAACAGGGGTAGAGGGCGTGGGTGTTGTGAAGCCCAGCCAATAGGGATTCAAGCTGTGGGAGAACAGGGGTGCTGAGGGAGAGAGGCCTTCACCTACCTTCTCAGAGCCCAGCATGTGGGTGCAGACAAGGAACCCACTTTGGGGACAGTAGAAACCAGGATCTTTGAGCAGAGAACATCATAAGGAGACCAGAGAAGGAGAGGAATCTGTCCTGCAGGTCTGCATGGCCCTCGTCCCCCGCCACACTTGCTTCCTCTCCACCAGTGGCTGACTTGGGTCCTGGGGAAAGCACAGGGTAGGGAGAAAAAAGAGGGCCAGGAAGGACGGGCCCGTGCCACGGTGTCCCCACCCAGGCGCCCCCGCCCCAGCCTGCACTTGTCCGCTGCCGGGGCCTCTTCAAGGCCCTGGGCTCAGAACCCCGAGGGAGTCCGCTCCACTGTCCAGCTCCGGCTTGGAGAGGCCTCTGTCTCCTCAGCTATCAGACGGTATGTGGAGGGGGAGGGAGAGGCCAGGACTAAAAGCCCACGTGGTCCTTCCTGCTAGACCTGGCCTGCGTTCCCAGCTCTTTTCCCTGAGACTGCTTGCCGCTTCTTCTGATTTCCAGCTGACCATCTTGGTTATGTTCTAGGATCAAACTCTCAGCATTTGGAAAGGACCTTAGAAAGCAGCTGATGCTCCATGGGTATTGTTAAGAAGGGGACAGTGAGGCCCAGGGAGGGACAGGGCATACCTGTGGGAGGACTAGACCAGAACCTGGCACCCCCATCTCCTGGTCCCCAGGCAGCCACCCCCAGCTCCTTAGCAGGAAACAGAGCATTTTGTCTGATCTGAGCAGGGGGCAGAGAGGCGGCTGGTTGGTCCCCTGGGCCCCAGGCCAGTCCAGACAAGCTCGGCAGGAATCTGCTCTGGTCAGGGCTGCCTTCCCCAGGGCTGCCCTAGGCTGGGCCCAGGGCCTCAAGGTCCTGGGGACATGTTTACTTTCTGCCTGGCTTCTACACGCATTGCGGTTTCCACTTGGAAGGGCCACAGTGGGAACAGCAGGGGCTACTCTGGGGGCTGGGCTGTGTCCTGTGGGAAAGTCTGGGCTGTGCAACAAAAAGTTTGGAATTTGGCAGCCCAGGTCCTGGAATTCCCACGCTGTGGGCCAGGGACTCAGCTCTGGCTTCTCCAGCTACTGTGTCTACCTGGGCCAGGTTCGCGTGAGTGGGTGGCCAGGTCCTCCAGGGTGCAGGCTAGAAGAATCTTCTCCTTCTGAAGCCCCACCTCCTATTTCACAGATGTGGAAACTAAGAGAGGGACAGGAGCTTGTCCAGGGCCCCCTCCTAGCCCATGGCAGGGTCGACCTGGAATAAGGCCTCCAGGTTCCCAGCTCAGGCTTCTGTCAATGTGCCTGGAATCCCCTCCTCCCTTAGGCCTTGCTGGGGTGACTCCCAGGGACACCCGCAGCCCTGTGTTTCCCATGACTTCTCTCGGGGCTGGGGCAGGGAATGTGTGCTGGAAGGGGCCTGGCCTTCTCCATTGCACCCTGGCCATGGCCCAGACTCTGGGCAGAAGGGAAGTTGGGAAGGGGCCGCCCACTGCTCTGGCTCTCCCTAGGGTCCCCGTGGTGGCTGGGTGACCCCTGAGAACCCTCCTCCCAGCATAGGCTTGCGTTGTCCAGGTCTGGGAGCCAGGATGTGGACTTGAACTCCCGTTCCCCCACCTACCAGCTGACAGCCTAGGAAAGCCATGCTGCTCCTGGGCCGGCTCCCTAGACTATAGGACAGACGCGTGACTCCCCACCTCTCAGAGGATGATGGGAGTGGAACCATGGTGTGAGGTGGGAGGCCTCAGCACACACTGGCCATCTACCCACCCACGCAGCAGCTGGACAGAGGCAGAAGAGCCATCTTGCCCACGGGGCCTGCTGCCACTTGGGCTGTGGCAGGGCCCACGGGAGCAGTGAAGGTGCTGAGCCCTCCCCGATTTAACCGCTGAGCCACATCCCCAGCTCCTTGTATTTATTTATTTATTTATGTATTTTGAGACAGGTTCTCACTAGGTTGCTTACAGCCTCGCTACGTTGCTGAGGCTGGCTTCAAACCTGTAATCCTCCTGCCTCAGCCTCCCCAGCCTCTGCAATTACAAGTGTGCACCACCACATCTGGATACCCCGGATAGTTCTTGCCCCATCTAGGCAGTGTTGGGGTGAAGGCCCCCTGGCCCTGTTCCTGTGGCCGGCAGCCTCCCTCCTGCTTTCGGTGAGGGGAGCTGGTGATGGGAGTCTTCTCTCAGGGAGCCGCCCTGCTTTTTCTTAATCTGCAGCACAAAGGCAGCTGAGCCTTCCTGCTGAGGAGCCTGGGAGAAGAAGCCAGGATGGAGGGGCTGTCGTTCATCTTCCCAGCCTGTCTGCTCCAGGGACTGTTCTGGCGAGTGATGAGGAAGGAGAAGCCAATTTGCAGCTTCGTGGAGGAGAAGGTCTCTGCTGCTGCTGTCTGGCACGGCTTTGCCCCTCGTCCCCTCTGGCCACCTGCCTCTTTAATCCATTTAACGCCTCTCCGTGATATATTTTTTTCAGTCCTTCTCCTCAGCTCAGGCCCCCAGGGCCTCCTTGACAGGAGAATGAGAAAGGCATTTCTTGGTCCCAGTCTCAGCAGCCCTGGGGCTGTTCCCTGGGAGGGGACCAACTTCAAGGTCAAGCTGATGCTGGCTGACCTTGAAACCCTCCTCCTCCACCCCCACCGCCCCTGACGCTCCTCCACTCTCGAGCTCACTGAGCTCCATCACATTTAAAAGCTGTTAAAAGCGCCCGTCTGGTCGGCTGCCTCCACGGGATCGATGGGTGGGTGGGTGGAGGGCAGACTCAGTTCAGGGACAAGACCCTAAAAGGGAGAGGCGCGGGTCTGCCCTGGGAACCTAGGCCCGGGGGCTGCCTGGCAACCTCCCACCTATGGGAAGGCGTGGGAAGAAGACAAGAGGCCGGCGAGGTTGTCCTCTGCACATTAGGCTTCTGAAAGACTCCCCCTACAGCTGTGCGCGATCAACCTGCGCAGCAGCGATCAGATTGCACCTACCTGAGCCAGGCACTCGCCTGAGTGCTTTAGGTAGGTGAACTCATTTCATCTTCACAGTGCCCTGGGAAGGAGGGTTATTATTAACCCCATGTTGCAGCTGGGGAGATGAGGCACAGAGAGGTTAAGTAACTTACCCAGGGCAACACAGCTGGTAGGTATGTGGCAGGGCTGTGATGGGAACCCTGGAATTCTGGCTTCAGAACCCCCTGCCGTGTCTGTGCCTAGCTGGACTCATCCCTGGGAAGGGACAAGGCTATGCTCTTTTGGTGACAACTTCACAGAGAAATACAATCATTCTGATGTATTACAGGCATAAGAACTAGAACTCAGGAGAGTTAAGACCTCAGTCCTAGAACGCAGTGGCAGGGGCTCTGAACATTCCCCTGCCCACTCTACCCAAACCAGAACTGCCCCTGGGCTGCAGTGACAGTGGCCTTGGGGCTGGGTATGGAAAGGCTCTCCTGTCTGGGGATTGCTAGGCTTTGGCCTTGAATTGCTGTGTGGCCCGTAGGAGCCCTCCCTGGACAGCGCTTCCTCAGGGAAGGCCTGGGCGAGGGGCAGGCGTGGGGTTGGTTATGGCTGGGCTTTGGGCCTTTATTAAATCCCAAACAAACCTAGCTGCAGGCTTCCGTGTGGCTTCAGAGGCCTCCCCAGGCCTCCGTCTGCCTGCTAATGGTTTTTAGCGCTCCTGCAGGGCCGGCAGCTTCCAGACCCACAGAGACCAGCGGCCAGTTGGCGCCTAGTCAGGGGAGGCTCTGGTGCTTCCTCCCTCACTCCACCTAACCTAGTGGAGCTGGGGGACAGGGCAGGGAGGTGTGGAGAAGCGAAGAAGGGCCTTTCTCACCTGGTCCCAGCTGCTTCCACCTCAGGCTGCGAGGAGCCAGAAACACCATGAGAGAGACCTTCAGAGTAGCCCACGGAGGCCCACTGTCCAATGGCGACTGCAAGGCCAAGGCCTGCGTGCATGATTCCCATGGCCCTTCCGACCTCACTGCCTCCCTCAACCCTGCTCACTCTGGCTAGAGTCACACGGGCCTCCCTGCTGGCCTCAAGCACAGGGCCCTCCGTCAGCCCAGGGCCTTGCACTGGCAATCCTGTTGCCAACATGCTCCTCCCCCAGGTCCCGGCTCTGCTTAGTCTCCGCTCAGTTTTTGGAGACCTGCCCTGGACACTCCACTTTAAACTGCCTTCTCTGGGCCTCCCCACCCTCCCCAGCCTGCTTTGTTGCATTCCACAGATTTGTCCCCCTCTTACCCTCTGTGATGAATTTATTTGTGTTGTTTTCTCTTCCTCCTCCGCTGGGAGAGCAGGGACTTTTGTTTGCTTGGCTCTGTGGAATCTCTTCCCAGCCCTACAAGGTGCAGCACCTAACACAGTAGGTGCTCAGTACGCATCCGTGGAAGTGATGAATGGCTGAATGGGCGGGTTCAGAACTTCTCAGAGCACAGTGACAACCTGTGTTTGTGTAGGAGCCCAGGAAGGCAGGGTTTGGAAGACCTCACCTCTGCAGTGTCCTTGCAGTGTGGCTTACGGGAAGTCGCCCTGGCTCTCAGAGCCTTGACTTCCCAGCTGCACCCTTGTCCTGTCCCCCTCGTCCTGTCCCCCTCACAGGACTGCAACAGTGAAAGAGATGGTTTCTGGGAAAGAACTGGGCGGTGGCCACCCACAGGACCTCCCTGCCACTCTCTGCCCCATCCAGCACACAGCTGCTAGCTGTGACCTCCCTGAGCCTCTTTCTCCATCTCTGAAATGGGCAACGAAGCAGACTAAGCCCCTCCAGCAGGTGGCACCCAGGGCCTGGGGAGCCTTCTGGAAAGGTTCACCAGGTTCAGATGCTGCTGGGTCAACGGGAAGGAACAAACTTCACCCCTCCTCCCTGAGGAAGGAGCACAGGGTTCACCCGGAAGCAGAGGACAGCAGAGCAGGCAGGGATCTGGGAGGTCAGCAGGGTGGATGCTGGTCATCCCTCAGAGAGGGATGGGAGCTGGTCCAAGGGTGTGACAACTCCCAGTCACCCTTCACTGAGCCCATGCTGTGCATCTGGCATTGGAGGTTCCATCTTGCAATTCCCTGCATCCCAGGAGCTTCCTGTCCGAGGTCTCCCTAAAGGTCAGAGAGAGGAGCTTTCAGGCGTATGTGCGCCCCTTCCCTTGTCTTCTCCCCCTCAGGTGTGGGGGTGAGGGGCAGACCCTGGGTAAGGCCTGTGCTCCTGGTTCTGAATGATTTTAGGGTCTGGACACCCTGGAAGAAGCTGATGAAAACTATGGATCTTCTCTCCAAAGAGAAGCACACATCCACATCAGGAGGCCGACAGTATCACCCCCCAGGAACCAATGAGGTGGTCGTGTCTGGTGGTGCCACTGTTTGGGCTGGGGCTGGCCTGGATCTCTGCTGCTTGAGTCTGTGTGTTTGAACCGTGGTGCCGCGCTGTCAGCTTACCACAGCATCCCACGTGAAACCAGGATGCTCACTGCCCTGACCTTGTCTGAGGAACACTTTTGATGCAGCTCCCTGGACTTTGCAGTTGGGTTAGAGGTGGTGGGGCAGGGACAGGTGGTGAATGCTGTCCCCACTGGGGAAAACCCAGGTTGGCAAGATTGGGAGTACAGTTTTAAAATGTAGTGCATACAGCTGGGCAAGGTGGCACACCATAATCCCAGCAATTTGGGAGATTGAGACAGGAGGATTGTAAGTTTGAGCCTAGCCTCAGCAACTCAGAGGCCCTCAGCAACTTAGTGAGACTGTCTCTTAATAAAAATAAAAAAGACTGGGTAAGTGCATCAGTGGTAAAGTGCCCCTGGGTTAAATCCCCAGTACCAAAGAAAGGGAGGGAGGGAGGGAGGGAGAGAGAGAGAGAGAGAGAGAGAGATACTCTGAAGGGCACAGTGAAACACACCTGTAATCCCACATTCTTGGGAGGCTGAGCTGGAGGATCGCAAATTTGAGGCCAGTGTCAGAAACTTAGACTCTTAATAACTTAGTGAGACTGACTCAAATAATTTTTAAAAAGGGCTAGCAATGTAATTCAATGGTAAAGCACCCCTGGGTTCATTCCTCAGTATGGCCAAAAATAAAAAAATAAAATAAAAAAGATCCAGAGATGTAGCTCAGGATAGAGCACTTACCTAGCATGTGTGAGGCACTGGGTTTAATCCCCAGAACTGAAAAAGCAAAAAACAAAGAATGTATTCTCCAGCTCTGGTTCATGGGAGTGTCCCCAAAGAAAAGACATGGAAAGGATTAGTCACCCATTTCACAGATAGAGAAACTGAGGCACAGAGAGGTCATGGAGTACACAGAGGAAGTGAAAACTAGGGTTTATCTAACTCTGCTTGCCTTCAGGTTCCCTATGTAGATCTAATGGACGGGAAACCCACAACTCTTGAGAATCCAACCGTGGCTGTCTACACAATCCTAGGTCAGATGACCTGGAGATACAGTGTCCACCGGAAGCATCCAGGGAGGTAATATCAATCATAACAACAAAGGAATAATAGGTAATGCTTTTGGAACACTTAAGAGGAGCCAGCATTAGGCCAAACATTCCATGGATGAGCTCCATTAAGTTCTCATATTCAGGGTTACAGGCAGCAGTATCTGCATTTTTGTGAATTCTTGGTATTCAGAAGCACATACCCATTTTAGAGAGTGGAGGCTCAGTCAGGGCAGGGCCACTCTCAGGTGCTATTCCTGCTGAGGCCCTACCTGCCACCCCCTGGGCATTGTGCCAAACCCAGGCAGGAGCTGCAGAGACCCAGCTGAAGTAGCCCCGGTGGGCTGAGTACATAGGTTGTAGGTGGGCTGGATTGTTCTAGAATTATGTTCCCTGCACCCTCTCTGGACCTCGCTTTCCCTGACCTCTTATCATCTCACCTCTGATGTCCTTGAACCTGTGATCTTTTTCTCCTGTTCTGGATGCCTGTCGCTGACTGACAGTTTGGGATCTCTATTGGAGCAAAGACAGATGTGATGGAGAGAAGGGTGCTGGGGGCGAGGGAGTTAGGTAATACCCAGGGCTGGGGCACAGCCTGATGTCAAATCCATCAAGGTGATAACAAAAGCAATGGAGACGAGGCGGGAGGGACCAGCATTCCAGACCTGTCGCCCCGGCCTCAGTTTCCCCATTGTGCAGGAAGGGATTGGCTCCTCAGACATTTGCAGAAGTGTCACCCCAGGCTGGCAGCTGGAGGAGAGGTGAGGGCGGCCCCTCCTTTCCCCGCCCCGCTGTCGCGATTGGTGGCGCGTCCTCTCCGTTCCCCTCCGGTTCCCGCCCTCCCCTCCCACTCCTCACGGCCCCCAGCGTGCTGTGCAGTTATTAGTTTAGGTTCATTTAGAATCGGCTTAGCAACCCCACACCCCTGGAACCTGGAAGCTTAAGGCACAAGATGTCTGGCAAATGGAAATTCAATTGCTTTAATATAGAGACTATTTTGCTGCAGACGAACGGGAGCCTCTTATTAAGAATCTGATGGAATTTCTAAACAGGGAGAGAGGCCCCGAGGAGGGGGCATCGCCCATCGCACACCAACATTGCTCTTGACATATTTATGGCTCCAATAAAATCTCCCATCTGGTATATTTTAAAATAAAATTGAAAATTTATCACTTTCCCGAGTCAGTTTGTCGTTCTCCCCAGGAGGAGATAGCCAGCCTGAGATTACAGGCAGCAGCCGCAGCGCAGAGCCGGCAGAGAGGTTAGGCCGGGCTCTGATTTAAATTTCAATACCTTCCCCATTACAGCTGTCTGGGCTGGGAAAATTACTAGGGGGAAGCAGGCCCTGTGCTCCTCCTGTTTCTCTGGGTGCCCACTTGGCTCTCTCCGCCAGGGTCCACAGACGGGGCTTGTTTTCTCCCTGACTATCCATGGCTGGGGAAATGTGGGAGGAAGCTCCCAACCCGGGAGGACAGTGCTTCAGGCCTGGGAATCGGCATCACCCATACACACCCTTCTGGAACCCAGAAGACAACTTTTGGGGCTGTTAGATGGTTCAAGAGGGCCTCTGTGTTTATTAGAGGTCAGAGCCCAAGATCAGGGCTTAGATTGGCAGGAGGGGGAAAATAAAAGTTCCTTCTATAACTAGCAATAGGGTTCCGTCTAAAACTCAGAACTTAAACTCAGGCCAGGATCAAGACTTAGTCTGTAACCAAGGTCATGGCTCAGGCTCAGGCTGGGATTAAGTTTCATTCTGTGAACAAAAACAGGACATAGATTTTATCATCATCATACAAGTCAATTCTGAGCCTCAGTTTCTCCTTCAGTTAAATGTGGATATAGGTATTGCCCTGCCTGCTTCAAAGGGCTATTTAGAGGAACAAATTAAAATAAGAAGAACTTTCATTTTATATCATTTTACAGTTTCTAAACTGCTAGCACGTGTTTTATCTAATTTGGTCCTCACAGTAGTCACTATTTAGAGGCAAGAATGCCAGCTCAGAGAGGCTAAGAAGCTTATCTAAACTGGGCATGGTGGCCTGCACCTGTAATCCTAGTGACTCAGGAGGCTGAGGCAGGAGGATCACAAGTTCAAAGCCAGCCTCAGCTACTTAGTGAGGCCCTAAGCTACTTAGTGAGGTCCTGTCTCAAAATAAAAATAAAAAGGGCTAGGAATGTAGCTCAGTGGTAGTGTGCCCCTGGGTTTAGTCCCCATTCAGTACTAGGGGTCGAGGAAAACAGCTTATCCAAGGCCACACAGTGTGTTAATAGGGGTTGTTCTTCTTGACTCCAACCAGTTTCTAGAGTATAATAACATAAAGAAGCAGTAAGGAAGACTGCCCTTATCTACCTAATCCTCACGATCTGCTTTTTCCTATTCCACCTAAAAGACTACATTTCTATTTCCCAGCTTCCTGTAAAGCCAGGTGACCAAGGACATAGGAGCAAGAGAACTGGATAGGATTTCTGGGGAAGTTGTGTAATAGAGAGGCAGAGAGCATGGGATCTTTCCACTTACCTGCTTCTTGCTTCTTGCCTGGAATGCAGACAGGATGAGCCATTTTGGAGTGCGAGGTGATGCTGAGCTAGACAGCAGTGCTGAGACGAGTTCTTCAAGAGAGAGTTTGGGACATCGATGACACAGTGCAGCCACCCTGGCCTGATGACCTCCAGATACGAGAAAGTAAAAGATATAACACTTTGCTTCGTTTGCTGTGGTTGGATCTCCTCTACCAGCAGGCAAAAGTAATTTCCAAGAGAGTCAGAGGTTATCCTAAAAAGGAGTGGGGGCTCGTAAGCTTGGGAAATGCCAGGCTGAGCTGAGTTCTTGCGGAACTCCCCCAGTGCCTGAGCTTTTAAATGCTCACCAGTTTTGGAAACCACCAAGTAGGGGAATGTAAGGTGCCACATTTCCCCAGCTTGCTCGGCATGGAGCCTCTTTTTCACAGCGCACTGTGTGTACGTGAGAGAAAGTGTGTGTGACTGTGGGTGTGGGGCGCGGAGGCCACTTCCGGATGTCCGACGGGCTGGAAAGCGCTTTGTCCAACGACATTCTCATTGTTAAAACAAATGAAGACACTGGCTCCTTCCCTTTGGTGCTCTGGAGCTTCAGCTGGCATGCATGTCAAGGGGAGGCTGGGCCAGGCAGGGGAGGGCTCTGTGGGGACAGAGCTAGGGGAGCTGTTTGGGGAAAGAGGGTGTCCTTGGTGGGGTGGAGGCTTGACAGATGGGACTTGTTCACGGGTGCAGTGGCTGCCACAGGGAGAAGAGGACCCTGGGTGCCGTGCCCATCACATGCAGGGTCTTAGTAGCACTACCCCCCTCTCTCCCTCCCTCAAGGTCAAGAGCAATGGAGGCAGGGGAATGGAAGGGGCTAAAAGAGCAGATGGCAGGTTGGATGCCCTGCCCATACTCTCTGCCCTCTCCCAACCTATCCCCTCAGTTTTCTGGAAGCTTCAGGCTAGGTCATACACCTGGCACCCTGTTTCTGCCTCTGCACAGTGGCCTGCTCTCAGTCCTCTGTGGGGGTCCCACTGCAGGCTGCAAGGTCTCGACACGCCCTTTCGATGCCATTGTAAGAGACACAATGGCAGTCCTCGAGGCGCCTGCTGCCTGGCTGTGCAAGGGTGTCAGCTGCCTCTCGGAGGGGCAGTCTCCCGTGACTCTGTAAATAAGAGGACTCTTCAGAGAACACAGCCGTAGCTGAGGGCAGCCAATCGCCAGCCTGTGCCAAGGAGGAATCAGGGAGCCCCTGGCATGGCAGCCTGGTGGAGGAAATGTGGGTGGGGAACAGGCAATGCGGGGACATGGTACCTAGAACCCCAGACTGAGGATGGGGGCTTGAGGCTCCCCGCCCTGTTGTTGTGGCGAGTCCAGTCCATTCCCTGTGCCTCAGTCTCCCTGACTGTGCCATGGGAATGACATTGGGCCTCTGAGAACTTGTCCAGCACCAAAATTCCAAGATTCCACTTTGTAAAGACATTGTAGGGAATTGAGGACAGGACGGAAGGACAACTAGTTCTCTCTTGCCAGGGAACTCCTTGATGGCAAGCTCCATGTCTGCGTCCCCTTTCCAGTCCCAGAAGCCGACCCTTCAGGCATGACTGGGTGGAAGAACCCAGATTGGGGGTGGTGGATAACCATGTTCCAGCAGAAATGGGGAGCCAGGGCAGGAGAGGAGAGGAGATGGGTGGGGAAAACAAACTAAGACCCCATCTGAAGGAAACTCCATATCGAGACCTTAAAAAGAACATCAAAACACAAGAGATGATCTGGGCACGGTGGTGCACGCCTGTAATCCCAGTGGTTTGGGAGGCTGAGGCAGGAGGATGGTAAGTTCAAAGCCAGCCTCAGCAACTTAGCAAGACCCTGTCTCAAAATTTTAAAAAAAGGTTGGGGATGTGACTCAGTGATTAAGTGCCCCTGGGCTCCACCCCATACCAAAAAAAGAAGGCGAATTTCCCTTTATGGACCATGGAGCAGAGTGGCAGGTAGTCCTCGGTGGAGGATTGGAAGCATTTCTTTGTAAATTCCCTGAAGATTCATCGGCAATGCAGATGAAGCATCTTAGAAACAAGAATGAAACGGGGTTTGATTTTCATAAAGGCCAATTCAGAGGTGTACACACTTCCTGTCCAGCCCAGGGTGCCAGCATGTGTGTGAGACCACTGTCCCCAGCAGGGTAGGGTCTGCATAGGTCCTGCTGAGGCCCTTGGGTGTGCACACACACGTGAGCTCGCTGACATGCGTGTACACACACACAGTTACTCAGATCTTCAGCAGAATCATTTTGGATTTGGTCTTCACGGAAAGTCCAGGTCATGCCCACATCTGGGTTCAGAATATTCAGTCACTTTGCGTAGCTGTTGAGCCTGGAGTTGGTGATACCATGAGGAATAAGAGGTGGCCCCAAGGCCAGGCGCAGTGGCACATGCCTGTAATCCCAGTAACTCGGGAGACCGAGGCAAGAGGATCACAAGTTCAAGACAAGCCTCAGCAATTTAGCAAGGTTCTAAGCTACTTGGTGAAACCCTGTCTCAAAACAAAAAATAAAAAGGACTGGGGATATTATTCAGTGCTTAAGTGCCCCTGGGTTCAATCCCCAGTGCCAAAAAAGAAAAAAGAAAGCAAAAAGAAAAAGAAGTGGTCCCTAAAAGAATTCAGGCAAGTGAGGGAGAACAGGTAAATAAACACCTCAGAGACCATAGCACTCATAGCACTGTAGGAACATAAAAAAGAGGGGCCTCTGTCCTAGCATGGAGGGTCAGACAGGGCTTCCAGGAGCTTGGAGCTGCAAGCAACAGTGACCGCTAGCCACATGTGGCCATTTTATATTTAAATTGATTGAACCACAAATTGAAAATCAGTTCTTCAGCCACACTGGCTGCATTTCAAGTGGGCTGTGGCTACCATATTCCATTGTGAGAGACAGAACATCCTCATTGTCACAGAAAAGTCTAGGGACAGCACTCTGAGGGTGAACAGACTTCCCCTGGGCAAGGGCCATAGAGAAGCTGCTTCCAGGGAGCAGCTCATGAAGGGCCTGGAAGAGAAAGGAAGCCTGCCTGGGGACCTGGAGCCCTGAGCACAGGTGTGAGGAGGGGGACAGTGATAAATGAAACCAGACAGGAGGGAAGAACTCAGATGGCAGCCAGAGCCTCTGCTTGTGTTGGCAGGAGCTGGGGTGTGTGTTGAATGCCGGGGAGTCTTGGAAGGGTTTCAGCGGGAGAGGCAAGGTCAGGCCTCCAGGTGAGCAGAGCTGGGAGTGACCTGGAGGAGAGCCCGGGCAGCGGGAGGGCCTGGCCTCAGGTGAGCCCAGAGGACCTGGAGTTGGATTGGCCCGAGAGCTGGGTGCTAGGAGAGCGCCTCTGGCTGGAGTGCCAGGGTGGCCAGAGGTCCCTTCCCCACAGGAGTGTGAACTGGGGGTGGGAGAGGCTGGTGGAAGCAGACAGGGAGGCGGAGGCCCCTGCAAGCGAGTGAGGGCGCCGTCCTTTGGGGAGTGTTGGGGCTGGAACTACTGACTGCAGGCTTGTCGGCAAGTAGGTGCGGGTGCCAGTCTCAGAGAGTAATCCAGAGTTTCCTGGGGCCCGGGAAGCACAGATGAGGTAGTGGCCAAGAGATGAGGAGCTGGGGAAGCCAGCGTGCCCAGGAAAGGGGAGGGAGCCCAGGTGTTCCTCTGGAGGCATCGTGCATGGCCCTGTCTCGTGGCCCCTCGGTATGGAAGCTGTAGCTCTCAATCTGGGCAGGGATCCTGCAGGAGACAGGGCAGCATCTGGGCAGGAGGGGACAGAGCTCAGAGAAGGGAATGGGCAGTGATGACAGGCAACAGGGAAGCTTGTATTTTCCAAAAAGGGACCCAGCAGTCTCCCTCATCCCACAGGCTCTTCTACACTGTGATCTGGGCCCTGCTCCTGGAGAGGTAGGTCTGCGTCCCTCTGTGAGCCCGGGTAGGCCGGTGACGGCTTTGACCAATAGACTTTGGCAGAGATGACACTCTGGGACTTCTGAGGTTGGGTTATAAACTGAAATGCAGTTTCTACCCCATCTGAGACCCCCTTGCAGCCCTAAGCCAACATGCAAGGTGTCCTATCAGACTGAGCCACCGTGTCCTGAGGCCCGTGGTGAGTATGGGTGATGTGCAGGTGGTTCTGGTTGGCGGCCCAGCCTGGCTCCCTACCCACACCAGCATCAACCGCCAGGTTTGAGTGAGCAAGCCTCTGGATGGTTCTGTTTGTTCAACCCCCTGGGGATTGGATCCAGGGGGTGCTTAACCTCTGAGTCACATCCCCAGACCTTTTTATATTCTATTTAGAGACAGGGTCTTGCAACTTGCTAAGTTGCTTCGGGCCTCACTAAGTTTCTGGATTTGAACTCGTGATCCTCCTGCCTCAACCTCTGGAGCTGCAGGAATTACAGGTGTGCGCACTGCACCTGGCTTTCTGGATGATTCTTGACTCCAGACATTGAGCTCCCACCCCCAACATTGTGCAGCAGTCCCTTCGTGCCCTGTTCGATTGTCTGACCTATAGAATCCAAGAGCATAGTGAAATGGTCACTGTTTAAAGCCATGACATTGTGGGGCGGGTGCCGCGCTTCTTACACAATACAATAGTGGTGGTGGAAGAAGCCGGAAGCAAACAGGCAGGCTGTGGGCATGTGTCAGGGCTGGGAGATGGCAGATGACGGGATATGGCGTGGGGACTCAAATGCTGGCTGACTGGTTAGGCCGATGAGGCTGAGTTGGTTGAGCAGGGGCTGATGCTATGGAAAGTGGGGATGGAGTTGGGGAGTTTGGTAAGGAGGCTTCAACCTCAGAGTTCTCACCTGGGGGGTTACCCCTGGGGCAACAGCAGGGAAGTCCTGGTGGGAGCAACGTCAAGAGGTGAGGAGGACTTTGGAATCTTCTGTTTAGTTCCTAGTGCTCTCACTAACTAGCTCTCTAAGCCTCAGTTTGCTGATCTGGGAAATGGGAGCACAAATCCCTCCCTGGTACAGAGGAAATGCAGGGTGAATGTGACTGCCCTTCCTTTTATCATTTTTTTTCTCCTTTATTATCTTGACAAGGGACCCCCCACATGTGTATAGACTTAACTGTTGATAAATATATCCAAGGACAAGGTTATTTGTACTACTTTATAGACACAGAAAATGAAGTCAGAAGGGGCTGGGAGTGAGCCAAAGCCCCAGAGGACTCCAGTCTTCAGCTTGCATTTTTTCTGCAACCGCCTGTTCTTCCCTGGTTCTAGCCAGGAAGGTGTGGAGGGCAGGCTGGTGCTCCAGCAGGGTGGGGAGGGGTGCTGGGTGTGGCCACGGGTGCTGGGTTAAGATTCCTTCCCCAGCCCTGCCCCAACCCAGCCTCGCAACTGCTTGAACTCTGGAGTCCCAGACAGATGGTAGCCCTGAGAGGGCTGTGGGAAGCTTAGGAAGGTGGTGGCCAGCCCTCCCGCCCCGCCTCCCACTGAAATGCCTGCCTCTGAGCCCTGGGGTCAGAACCGCACCGCACCGCAGAACTCCTGCCAGGCTCCACAAAACTCTGGCCTCCTGGGATCCTGGCTGCACGGGCACCCCCACCCCAAGCCCTCGGAGCCCTGGGTCTGTGGCTCTGGAGCCTGGGCTCCAGCTCCCGTGCTCCCCATGCCTTCCTCAGCATCTGGTTCCTCCTTAGAATGCAATGCCGTTGCCCCTAGCAACCGAGCTCCAGGCCTGAGCGAGATCCTCCTTCCTCCCTCCTTTTCTTCCTCCTTCTGCTTCCCTTTTCCCATCCTTCCTTCCTTTCTTCAACCTGTGGAGGATCAGAAGGCTCCCCCCAAACTCTGAGCCAGCTGGACTACCCAGCCCAGCTCCCTGGCCTTTCTGGGTTACTCCTCGTTGACTGAGGGTCATGTTCTCTCTCCTGTCCAGCGGACCCAGTCTTGCAGGCCTAAGGGATGTCCTGGGGGGACTCTCAGGCAGGCTCTCAGGGGACCCCAGGGACAGAGCAAGTAACTACAGAGATGAGAGGGCACTCAACAACCACAGGGAATTTCTCCCCATGAGAGCTGTTTGAGGGGTGAGCTCCCCAGAGCTGGAGGCATACAAGAGGAGTCCTCGGAGTGAGGATGGTGTGGTGCTGTCAGGCCACAGGGCAGAGAGGACCTCCTGCCCTGACCCAGGCAGGCTTGAAAAGGAGGGCTGTGAGGGTCAGCTGATGGCTGTCCTGCTGTCCCTCTCATCCTCATCTCCTTTTCCCTGTGCCCTGAACTCCCAGGACCGTTAGTGCGACCCCTCCCCCGCCTCTGCCTTTCCTCAGCTGGGCCCTAGTGAGGGGGACAGCGCCAAGGATTGGTCCTGGGGGCGTGTCCAGTGGCGCTGGATGCAGCTGCTTCAGAGCAGACAGATGGGGCCTCAGCAGGCAGTGACACCCCCCGGGCCACAGTACTTTCAGGTCAACTCCCCTTCTAGACCCCTCGGCTCAAGCTCGTGGCCACCCTCCAAGCCTGTCCCCCATCCCCGCCTCAGTCCCCTGTGCCTGCCTCCTGCCTCCTCAGCCTCTCACCCGCTTCTCTGTGCCTCCGGTAGGAAATGCTCTTCTCTGCCCTCGCTGTGATTCAGCTGAGAGGCCCCCTCCTTCAGGAAGCCTCCCCTGACTTCCCAGGCTGTGTGTTACTCTGCTGGACTCCCTGGCCCCTGCACTGGCCTGTCTTGCAGCTCTCCCCGCCCACTCAGTGGTCACCATCTGTTTACACGGTTTCCTCCTGAGTGCACCAGAAGGTCCTTGGGCCAGAAATTCTGTGCTAACAAAACAATGAGGAGACCAGGAGAGCAATACTCTGCCTCTCTATGAGCCTCAGTGTTCCCATCTGGAATGTGAGGGACAGGCCAGTGGTTTTGAGGATCCTTTCATCTGGTGAGGATGACTAAGTCCAGGCAGTTAGACAAGGCAGGGGACAATCTGGTCACCCTTGTCCTCCTCCTGCCTCAAGGCCTCCTCTGAGTCTCAGGACTGAGTCTCAGGGACCTGGGCATGAGGGCCAAGCAGGGGCTGTGAGGTCTGGGGAGGTCCTGACCTTCTCTGAGGCCTCAATTCTCATCTGCTAAATGGGGACAGCAATTGCTATCTGCCCTGCCAGCTGGATTTGGCCTCAGAGATGGTGCCAGAGGAGACTTTCCCATCAGGAGCAGCCAGAGCTTTTTCCGAAGGGAACAGCTCGGGCTCAGCCACCGCCCCCTTCTGGACGGCCCAGCCCTTGGGCTCAGGGGTCCCTGGGGCTCTGCTGCCCTCCAGTGGCCGGAGGCCCCTGGGCACTTGGAACCAGTGAACTGTCTAATTCCGCTGGCACCCAACACAACCTAGGACTTATGGAGAAGGTGGCTTGACCTCTGTCGTCACTCAGCAAGTCAGTGGTAGCACCTGGAACAGAACCTGGGATTCCAGGTCCCCAAAGCTTCCAGGTCTAGGGCAGGGCCTGTCATCTCACAGCATCCAAGTCTGGAGAGGGAATTGTTCCTGTCCCTGCAGACCTGCCCCACCTGGGGACACCTATGCAGCTAGCCTCTCCCACCAGTCACTCTCAGTGCTGGCCAAGACCACTCCTCTGAGAAGCTGTCCCCAAGCCTGCCCAGGTGCCGTTCCAGACTCAGGGGCCAGTGCGGGGGGCTAGGCGGGGTGCCTTAACCCGTCCCTCTTTGATGAATCAAATACTTAAAATAACGGCCACTGTCATGATTGATGGACAGAGCATAGCTAATTACCCTGGAGATTAAAATGACTGTTTCTGTTTTAAAAGGCTGCAAATGAGTTAATTATTTCCTTTGCTCACCTCTCTAACCTCGTTACACTTCTAAATGAATAGCAATATTGATCTTGGAACTGATTTTGGTGTTACACCGCCCGAGCGGGTTTAATTAGGGTTTGAAAATGCTGCAGTGCCTCCTCCTTCTGACCGAGGAAATTAGCCTCGGCTTTTACTTACATTTCACTGCCGTGTCCTCCGCAAGACAGGAGGGCCAGGACGTGGTGCGGCGACGCTCACCGGCTCCGGCCCTGCCCGTGCCCCAGAGAAGCACGCTGACCCCTGCCTCTCACCTCTCAGAAGAAGTGACAGGAAGGCCCTTGGGGGCAGCTCGTCTACCTTCCTCCGGTCATAAATGGGGACTCAGAAGCTTGAATGTGACAGGGAACGGCCCCGCATCACTTGGTAAGGTGGGGCTGTCTGGGACCCTGGAACTGTCACGGATTCCCAGCTCTGGATTTTGATGGCACCCTGACTGAATTGGACGGTTCCTCCCGGGGCCTGCTCAGCAATTCACCTGCCCAAGGAGCCTCCTGCCCTCCACCCCCACCTTCCACTACCTCCGGCCTCTCCTTTCCTCCTGAGGGCCCAAGATGGGGTGCAGATGGGGAGCAGGAGCAGGGAGACCAGCAACTGTGGCTGGCATATGGATGACCTTGAACTGGTCTAGACGACCTTGAGTTAGTCTGGCCTGTCTGCAGACCTCTCTCCTCTGAACTGACAATCTATTTTATGTCCCTCCCTCCCGCCTCCTCCAGCATGAGTCTTCAAGGGCAAGTGTTGGTAGCCAGGCGCAGCGTAGGGTGGGGAGAGTGTACAGGTGCCAAGGAGCACCCAGGCTGAGGGTGCTTGTATCTTGACCTCCGCTCCCCTCCGCTCTGCCAGGGCCAGTCTTGTCCCAGTCTTGCTTCTTGAAAGAGTTTTTTATACTCACTGCCGCTCTCTGACTTCCTACCCACTCCTCTGTTCCCTGCAGGATGTCTCCTCCAGGAAACAATCCTCACAGTGAGTGCAGTGAACTGGCCTCCACTCTCCTCTTTTTTCCTGCAGCCTCCGTGATATGCACTGGCTGCCAGTTTCCCCTTCATGCCTGCCCTTCCTTTGCAGGTGTCTCTCCTCACTCCCTTAAGAGCCTAGGGTTGGAACTGGGTGTGCAGTGCATGCCTGTAATTCCTCCGGAGGCTGAGGCAGGAGGATTGCCAGTTCAAAGCCAGACTCAGCAACTTAAAGAGGCTGTAAGCAACCTAGTGAGACCCTGTCTCTAAATAAAAAATAAGAAGGACTGGGGATGTGGGTCAGTGGTTAGGTGTCCCTGGGTTCAATCCCTGGTACAAAAAACAAAGCAAACAAAACAACAACAAAAAACCCCCCACCTTTCTAGGTAAGATAACCAGGAGGATGTGGGAAGGGGAAGTTACTGCATTCAAACTCAACAATCCATACCAAATTTGCCTGGAAAAATCTGGGAGTCAGGTCACATGCCTGCTTGTCAAACAGGAAAAGGAGGATATTGAGGATCAGACTCTGAACTAAATCTCAACCTTATTAATAGATTGAGGTTTGAAATTTTTTTTTTTTTTTAGTTCTAGATGGACACTGCCTGCATTTTATTTATTTATTAATTTTATGTGGTGCTGAGGATCAAACCCAGTGCCTCATACATGCTAGGTAACACTATACCACTGAGCTACAACCCAGCCCTAGATTGAGTTTTGAGCAGGTTTACATACTAAGCCCTAATCCTGGTCACATACTGAGCCCTGACCCTGGTCACACTCTGAGCCCTGTTCCTGACTACACACTGAGCCCTGGTCCTTGTCATAGTCCACAGGAGCAGGTTTTCCTGGGCTCCACAGCTAGAGGTTCTGAGGAAGGGCTTCTCGTTCCCATTCCCCTTCTCCTCCCTAGAGTAGGAATGAAGGAGGGACACAGTAGTGCAGGAGGGGCTGATCTGGAGTCACGAAAGCAATGTGCAGGCCCAAGGATTCTCAGCTTTCTTGGGGTTCTTGGCTTACATGTAAATGCTGGAACTTGCGGTGGCACAATTGAAAGGTTCAAAATCACCTTAAAGGAGCCACATCAACATCTGGGTAGCCACCACTGTGGCATCAGGGGCCTCACATGCTGAAAAATGCCTTTCCCACGGCAGCGGTGCTCCCCGGTTCCTCAGGACAGAGTGGTCTTTGGAAGGAGCTATTTACTGTCCTCATTATACTGTCGTTCCCTATCTCCATCCTGGGACCTGGTTAGCACTGCTTGGTCCATTGGACATAGATAGAATGTTTCTCTGGTGAGTTCAGCATGGTGGTTGAGTTTCAGACTCTGGAGCCAGAGTCTAGAGTTCAAATCCTGGGTGTCACCATCGCTGGTGTGATCATGGATAGATAACTTCACTTTCCATACCTCAATTTCACATCTGTAAAATGGGGATGAGGACAGCACTTAGCACATAGGTTTGTCATAGGATTCACGTGAGTGTGCTTATTTTAAGCACTGAGTGCCCTGTGCACACAGTGAGTGCTTGAGTCCGGCTGGGTTGCCACAGCTTTGCCCAGGGATGCAGACTTGGCTGACCCTGCGTGTCGTGTTGGGGGAAAGCAGGTGAGATGGACTCGTTGAGGGGATGGTGGATATTTGTAATACATAAAATTTATTGAGCGCTGACTATGTACCAAACATATTATGTCACTTCATCCTCACGAGAGGATGATATATTACAACCTAAAAATTCTCATTCACATCAAAGAGACACTGCTGAGGTTCAGAAGGTTTGGATTGGAGAGGCCTGAGGGTGTTTTGAGGCCTGAGCCTCTTCTGTGTCAGGTGACTGTGTGAGCAGATCCCTAGGGGTCTAGGGACCGAGGCTGCTGCTTGGCTGAGGGACCTGAGGAAGGCCCAGGAATGGGCCTGGGCCTTGACAGTGGCCTTGAAGGCCAGACTGAGATACCCTGCTCACTGACCACTCTACCTTTGAGCCAAGCAGGACCCCCGCATGGGAGAGCAGGCAGAGGCCACTACCTGGCCCAGCTCCAAACACCAGGAACAAATGTGAGTGAGTCCATGGTGCAGAGAGTCCTGCAGTGAGTGTCCAGGGTATACCTGTCGCGTGTGAGGTGCCACCGGCCTCATCTTCAGGGGCCACTGGCTGGGAGGGACAGCCACAGCCCCAAAGGGCAGGGAGGGGCAGCAGAGGGGGTACAGGAAGGTGCCACTGCAGGGGTGGTGACAGCTTCCTTGGGCTCTGGGTGGGCCTAGAGGCAGGGCAGTTACAGCCTGCGGGTTGGGAGGCCTCCCTGCACCTCCCGCCCCGCCTCAGCAGCCTGCCTTGGTCCTGCTGGGGAAGAGGCTGATGGGAGGCTGCCAGGCGGGCGCCGGGGGCATGGGGCACCGGTGGTACCTCCCTGTACCTCCTGCCCCCACCTGCCTCCCCCGCACAATTAGCTGCTCTTGTCTCTAATTGATTCCTTTGGTACTCACAGGACAATTAGAATTTAAATTGCCTTTTACAAAGGTCACAAAAACATGATCAAAGAGGAATCTATTAGAGGGGCTGGGGCAGCCCCTCCCTCTCAGCCTCCCAGAGCTGCGGGGGTGGAGGCCAGGCCTTGAGGAACCGTCACCACCTACATGGGCCCCGTCTGTGACCCCAAATTCTTCCCCAAGGCTTCCCGGTCCCTCCCGCTGTGTGAAGGGCGAGGGAAGGGCAAGACCAAACTCCTTCCAAGGGTTTTTGAGGCCTCTTTTCTGCTCCCTCCCACATTCCTGTCTCCCATCATCCCCTTCCTCAGCCTGAACACTGCTGGTCCCAAGGCTGTGGCTCCAGCTGTGCTTCAGATGGCCTGGTCTTGTCCCTTGCCAGCCCATTACCTTAAGTTTTCTTTTTTTTTTTTTGGCACCAGGGATTGAACCTAGGGGCACTTAACCACTGAGCCCTACCCCAGCCCTTTTTATTTTTTATTTAGAGACAGGGTCTTGCTAGGTTGCTTAGTCTCACTAAATTGCTGAGGCTGGCCTCAAACATGTGATCCTCCTCCCTCTCCAGCTGCTGGGATTACAGGCATGCGCCACCATGACTGGTCCCTTAAATATACTTCTTGTCCCTGCCAGACCCCACTGGCCTCATCCGTGAAATGGGCCAGTGCATTTTGTTCCCTCGGGGAGGGGCTCCTCATGAAGAATACCTAGCTTCCCTCCAACTGCCAGTCCTTGCTTCTCTGAACCCACGGATTTTCTTCCTTTACCAGGAAACCACCTCCAGGGGCTCATCCTCGGGGTTCTCCAGCCCTGACTCTGGCTCAGCCTGGCCCTGCTCCTCATGCTGTTCCCAGGTCCAGGATAGAGACGGCGGCTCCTTCCCTGGGCTCTCAGCAGCGGCCTGCCCAGGGCCGAGCACACAGGGACAGGGGCGGATCCAGGCACGGATCCAGCTGGCAGGGGCAAGGTTGGCTCTAAGATCACATGGGTCCTCACCCACAGGGGCTCCCCCTCTGACAGGAGAGGCGAGAGTCCATGCTGCCGGCAAGATCCGCCAGCCTGGGACTCAGATACGAGGGGATCCCTCTGGGCTTTGGCTCCTCCTGCTCTGCTGACTCAGGTTCTTAGCCTTGAGTCAGCTGGGATTGTGGCCTGGAAGACCCTGGACGGGTGGGCTTGGCAGGGTCAGCAGGCCTCTTTCGAGACAGCCCACGCATTCGGGACAGCTGGCCTGACCCAGCTGCTGGAATTGGGAACAGATAGAAGCCAGGAACAGTGGCCTTCCTGACTCCTCTCAGCTGGGTCAAAGAACCTGGAAGCAGCCGGGCCCACCCAGTTTCTGCCCCTAGAAAGTAATGACAGTGCCCATCCTACCAGACTGGTCACAGGAGGGAAGGGGATGAGGCACAGCTGATTTCTCCTGCTCTGAAGGGAAGGAGTCCATCCAGTGATTCTATCAAACTTCAATGTTCTCTGAGCACCTATGATGAGTCAGCCTCTGGGTCAGATGCCTTAGATTCTCACCTCACAGAATCCTTCCAGCAATCCTATATGTCACCATTTCAAATGCTAAAAATTTTTTCAGGCTCAGAGAGGCTGAGCATCTTGCCCGAGGTCACACAGCAAGGGATGGGAAGAGTTGGTATTATAACCCAATCTTGCCTGGTTCAGAATAGAAACCCTACATGGCCTAGTCCTATGGCTGGTACTGGTTGAAAGGAGCACCGTAGGTGGTAGGTAGGATGTCATGCACTCTGTTGGCAGGGGAGGGCATGGAGAGTTCATGTGACTTTTGGGAGAGATGAGTAAAGTATCAATGCTCCTCCTCACTCTGCTTTGACCCCAAGGTCAGGAGACATCATCATTCCTCATTTAGAAGCAGGCATGGAGCCCTAGGGCAGGGAGGATTACGCGGGTAATCCAGCCTGATTACCAGACCTGGCAGAACTTCATTTGGATGCGGAGGAGGCAGCTCTGGGACCCAGGCCGGCAGCACAGTCCATGAACGTCCTGCCCCCTGACCTGGTGTGAGGGGATCTGCAGCGGCCTCCAAGGAGGCCCATGCGGAATGGAGAGGCAGGAGGGCAGGAGGCCTGGCCCATTCAGGATCCTCCAAAGGAGCGAGAGAGGAAACCCCAACGCGTCCCACGCGGAAGCCCGGCAGAGCCATGTTAGTGTCCCCATCTCAGAGACCCTCATTCGTGCCCTGTCAGCAGCAAGGATGGTGTTCACGAGAGGTGTGAGAGGCTGGGGTGCCCCGGGAGGGGT
This sequence comes from Sciurus carolinensis, assembly GCF_902686445.1. Classification (NCBI taxonomy): domain Eukaryota; kingdom Metazoa; phylum Chordata; class Mammalia; order Rodentia; family Sciuridae; genus Sciurus; species Sciurus carolinensis. The sequence goes on from NC_062214.1 coordinate 80,506,439, forward strand.
GGAAGGGCTGCTCTTGTCTGGACACCCTCCATGGCAGGGCTTCGCGCTGGGACCCGGGCCTGGCTGTGGCTGGGTGGGGCCAGGCTTTCAGCCAGTGTCTGAGGAACAAGATGGTCTCTCAGGGGCCATAAATCCCACAGGCCCAGGCAAGTAGGCCCACAAAGCTGTTGTGACAGCAGTGGTTAAATTAAGTGCCCCGGAGCCAGGCGGGGCAGGTCTACTGAACCAGGATTTATGACCTCCCTGCCCCATTTACTGTCCAGCCAGGCTGGGCCTCCCCAGCACCCGCCTGTGAGGGAGGCCCCTTCTCAGTCCCCAGGAGCTCCTAGCCTTGAGGGAGGCCCACTGAGGCTGCCAAGCCTGGGCTGCAGGAACTGGGGTCCTCCTGGCTGGAATCCCAGAAGCACACTAATGCCTGCCTTGGTCCTCAGAAGAGCCCAAGGCCCGGGAGGGCATGAGTTCATGTGGGGCCTATTCCTGTCTCTGTTCCCCAAAAGATGCACCCACATTCCTCTGTTCAGGATTCTGCTGAGGCCTGCAGCCTCCAAGGCTCAAACTACTGCCTGGGCTCAGTCCTATGCACTGTCCCCACTACCTACCATGTTCCCTTAGCTGCTCCTAAGCTGCTTGGGACAGGTGGGGTCCTTCTGGTCTCTGTCCCTTAGGCCTTCTTTCTCTCCTGGGGCCCAGCCAGTGGTGACAGAGCAGGCAGCAGAGAACTGGCCCTGCCCCACCTCATTCCCACGTGCACGTCTGCATCAAGCGTGTGTGCTGGGAAGCCCTGTGATTGTGCCACCCTGTCAGGTCATCTCAGGGGACGCTGCGTGGAGCATTTCATTGGCCAAATCCTCTGTCCTGAACATTGTCAGATATTTACTTGGAACAAACAGAACATCAGCAATAATAACAAAAGATTGATACACAAACTATAAAACATGCAAAACCTGGAATTCCAAGAAGCATCCTTGGCCAGTCTGTTCCTTAAAGTGGTTTGACCTTGGACCTCCACACTCCCCAGAGATCTCAATTAAGGAGAGTCTAGAAGGGCAACACCCTCGGCCTGTCCCCAAACGTGAGTCCTCAACAGATCTAAGCCCAAGCCAGAGAGTGGGAGCTGCTGCCTCCTGGGACTCACTGCTGGGACTCTGCCCAAGTCACATTAACCAATGGGAAAAGTGAATTGTCGTGGGCAGTGACTCCTACTCGAATAATAAAGTCTTATTTAGTATAAAGATGTCCTCGAGCAGGAGCATCGGTGGCTCCAGAGTGCCACCCATCTCAGGGTGAGCTAAGCGGGCCTCGCCTGCAGGGCAGCCTCTGGGCCCAGACAGTGCCTGGCCTGTGCCCATCAGGAGCAGCCCACCCCCTGCCCCGCCCTGCTCTGGACAGGCTCCTCCCCATCTTGGCCCTGAGGTCACACAGATAGTCTTGTGAGGTCAAGGCTGTCAGCTGGGCCAGGGGGGGCTCCCTGCCAGCACTAGGCCTGAGCCTGGCTCCAGGTCCCTGTGGACTCAAGCCCAGGCCCCCTTGCCAGCCCCTCCCTCCGCTCCTCTGTGTGCATGGTCAAGGACCTACTGTTGTCACTGGCCCTTGACAACAGTCCTGACATTCGCTGGGATCGGTGTCTCCTGGAGGAACAGCCCACCATCACCATTCTCGTGGATCCTCTTCATCCAGCAGCAGATGGGGCTGCGTCCTGCTGCTTCTCCCTGGAGCGGCCCGGCCCTCGCCCTGCCAGATGTGGAGCGCCTGGTCTTTCCCTTCCTTCTTTCCCAGGCTGACCTGGGAAGCAGAAACAAAGGCCCAAACTGCTCTGTTGGATCCTCAAGGCCCCATCTATAAAACGGGGAGAGGAGTCCTGCTCGTCTCCTGCTTCCCTTACTCCTGTGCACTGCGGCCCGAGTCGGCATGGAGGCCAGGTTGCCCGAGCAGGGCACCTGCCTGATGCCCGTGGATGGGCTCAGAGGAGGGATGTGGCTGAGTGGGGACAGTCTGAGCACAGTGGAGGAGTTGGAGTGGAGAGCAGGTTCTCTCTGCCTTAGTTGTTGAGGGGTTCGTGGGCAAAGGGACGGAGGTGTCAGCTCTTAGCCTGTGCCTGGGGGAGCAGGCAGGGGCTGTGGGTGTGCCCAGCACGTTGTGTGGGTGGTAAATGTGCACTCTGCAAACATGAGTGTGCAGTATGTGCCCGTGTGTACTCGTGTGTCTGTGGGCATGTGTGTGAAGTGGACATACGAGGGGTGCGCATGCCAGCGTGTGGGAATCGTTTGATACTGTGCAGGGGTGTGCGTATGTGAGAGGCATGTGTCCCCTTGTGCCTGGGAACACCAATGCTCTTTGTCCGGTATTCTTTTTTTTTTTTTTTCTTCTTTCTTGGTATTAGGGATTGAAGCCAGGGGTGCTTAACCACTGAATCACATCCGCAGCCCTTTTTCTGTATTTTATTTGGAGACAGGGTCTCGCTGAGTTGCTTAGGGCCTCACAAAGTTGCTGAGCCTGGCTTTGAATTTGTGATCTTCCTGCCTCACCTCCTGGGCCACTGGGATTATAGGCATGCGCCACTGCACCCAGTTGCCTGGCACTCTCGACCCTGGACCTATTCCCCAGGTCCCTACAGCCTCCAGTCACAGTAGACATGTGCAGAAAGAGACTTCACACTGTCCACTTCCTGGGCCACTTTTCTCTGGGGAGAGCAGGTTGTTCCCTCCCATCATCCTGCCTAGACTGGTCCTGCTGAGAATCTGGGGTACGTCACCTCCCTCCCTCTGGATGCCCATGTCTCTCAGTGAAGCCTGAAATCTCCAGAGCATAGGCTACTGGAGTGGCCTCCATCTCTCCACATCTGTCTCCGTCCCAGACCCCACATAACCCTGGTCCCACTGCTCGGAAAGGGTAACAGAGAGACTGGGGAGAGATGTCAGGGAACAACTGACATCCACCAGGGAGGTCTCCCACCCACTAACTCAGAGCGGAACAGGTCTGGGGCACATCTTGTGGAGCCTGGGCCTGTCCTCCTGGGGCCCACTGCGCTTTAAGGGACTGCTTGTCTCCTCCCACCCTCTGCTAGCGATGCACATGGCTGCCGGAGGAAAGAGGACGAGGGGAGCCAGGTGGAAGGCCAGCTCCCCCCTCCCACCTGTCCTGCTGCCCTGGAGGGCCAGTCGCCTCCTCCCTGGGGACATGCATGGGCCTGGGCGGAGAAGTGGGTGACCGCAGCCCTCGGACGATTCTGCCCCATCTTGCGCGCTCCCGGCTCCCAGGGCTCCTCGTGGACCTAGTGCTCCTCTCCCCTACCTGCTCTCCAGGTTCTGTGACTTCCTGAGGTCCCAGCAGCCGCGGCTCACTGACTAGGCTGGCCCTGGCCTGCCCTGCCAGGCACAACAAGGAAGCAAAGGCCGGGCAGAGGATGGGCGCAGGCCCTGGCTCGGGGGCCTCCCTCCTGCAGGTTGGGGAACCAGAGACAGACACACATGTGCACATGCCCAGGATGTGACACAGGCAGATGAGGGGACAACGGGTCCTAAGGGGTCTTAGGCAGGAGCAGATTCAGCCCCTGGGGACTGGGAGCACGAGGACAGAGCCCTCCAGGGCCCCCATCCAGATCAAGGACAGGCGAGGGCGAGCTTCCTGGCCAAGCTGATTGGAGGGGCAGGTTAGAGAGAGCAGAGCCGGCCAGGTGCACAGAGGACAGACTGGAGAAGGCTCAGAGGAGAGCGACCAGCAGCCTGGGGCAGCGGCAAGGGGAGGAGGGGCTGCTGCTGGCCTGGCCAAGATGGCTGAGCTGGACATCAAAGCCCAGAGTGTGTTCCCAGGATGCTGGTCTCCCTCCCACAGAGAGACAGATGTCCCTTTGATGGTGAGAAGAAAGGATGTTGTACAGCAAGGGAGGGGGGCAGGGGAGATGGAGTCTGCTCCCTGCAGCCACCCACGGAAGAAGAGAGCCCATCACCGGTGTCACGTCCTGTAACTCCCCTGGACTGTGAAGCCAGACTCCCCACTGGGGTCTTCATCTGCAAAGGGAATGGGCAGCTGCCCCGGGATCGGGTCCAGACAGGGGTCAACTGCTGGCCACTTCCTGGTACCCAGAACCCCGAGGGCCACTGTGTTCCTGGCTACATGGGGGTGACCAGTCTGGCCAAGGAGAGACAGCTGTGTTCTGAAGGAGATGGAGCAGAGCAGGACCCACGCCCGCTGGCCACCTCACACCACGGCCCTGCAGTCACCTGGGTCAGGAGTCTCGCGTGTGTCCTGGGAGCACACGTGCTTTGTGCGGGGCCTGCCCCCCACCCCAGCTAGCAGGCACCTCCCCTGGCCACCCCTGGCTTCGTGGGTCCCACTTCTCCTCCCAGCTCCCACGGCTTCCCTGCTGGCTTGCCCACAGTTCCACCGCCAGGTCTTCAGGTGCCTTTGTTAGAATTGGCAAAAGTGCCCCTTCTCCAGTCCTGTTCCTGTCGTCGGCCGCAGACTGAGGACGAACACAAAGTGAGCAGAGCTTCTGGGGCTGCGAGGTGAGGGCTGGGACCCTCTCCCTGCCCCTCCTCTCTGGGGCCCATGTTCCTCAGCAAAGCCCTCTCTAGTCACCCGGTGTAAGGGGCCTCCACAGCACCCAGCGTGGAGCCTGCAACCGGCTCTCCGTGAAGGCAGTGGCGGCCTGGAGTGTCCTGCCCAAGATCCCCGGTTCCAGGGTGGGGTCCTTTCTAGGAGAGGGCTGGGCTTCCTCCAATGGGGAGGCCAGCCCCTTCCATTCTGCTGCCATTCCCTGGGCAGGGCACACCCGGAGGGACCCAGCCATCCCTCCACCAGTGTCTGAGGGGCTCTGGAGGGCGGGAAGCAGCTGGGTTAGAGTGGGTACAGAGGAGGATTTTGATCCCCAGGGGAAGAGAATCATCCTGGTCAGTCACTTAGCTGAAGAAAAGGTTGTGTCCCAGTTCTAGGACCAGGAGGAAATGTCATCGGCTCCTGCTGTAGCTCCACAGGCCCAACAAGCCACAGGGCCATAGAGCCTTCCTCGTCTGGGCTCCTTGGAAAGGACCTTTGAATAGAGGGGTGTGTCACTGCCCTCCTCCCACATCCCCTGGGAAGGCCCCATCTCCTGTGGCCCGCACAGCTCTCCCCCGCCCTTTCCCCAGTGCCAGGTTTCTGCTGGGGAGGCCTGTGGATCCCGGGCTGCTCACCCTGTGTTTTGGGGCCTGCTCCTGGGACTCCCATCTTGGGGCCTACAACCCCTCCAGGCTCTGCTCAGGCCTCTCCCCCATGCGTCTCAAGTCAAAGCTGTTCCAAAGTCCCTGCCTGCCCTCCTCTTCACATCAACAGCAGCATCCACACCTGCTCACAGGAGGTGCCTGGGCCCTGCAGGCCCCTTCTTCATGTCCAGAGAAATTCCACACCACCTTCCATTGAATCCAGACTCCATGGGAAATCTGGTGGGAAAACCCGGCCCCCAACCCCAGTCCCGTGGGACTTGACTCTGACCCTTTGGGAAAGAAAGCGGGAAATGAAATGGAAGAGTGGGAGTCAGAGATATTAGAAGATAAATTTTGGATCCTGTATGGTAACACCCCAATGGTCGCTGCTGACGTGGAAAAATAAAAGTTGCCAGCTTGTTTTCTTCGCCCTCTCTTTCTGAATGATTTGACGTTTTATTCCCCCCATCAAACTCTCTATTCTCTGCTAATGGCAGAATAATAAAAAATTATCCCTCATCGCGTGTGAGTGAGAGGCCAAGCCAGGAGCCCGGGAGAGGGAGGAAGGAGAGGAAGAAAAAGGTTATTACAAATGTGTCAGCCTTGTTTATGGCCCTTTATCAGCGAGGGAGAGGCACCGTCAGCGCACACTTTAAAATGCTGCCGGCCTGGTTGGGGAGTGTAAATAATTTTTATTTTCAGCTGCATTTAGATATTTTAAAATACACACCCGCTAGTCATCGTGGGAGCCAGCCCAGCCTGCCTTTCGGCCCTTGTGATGGGACCATACTTGACAATCAGGCTTTCAAAGCAGTGTTTTCTGATAAAGTCTCCTTCCCAAGGAGTGCAGGGAGATAGGAGCCTGGCCTCCAGGCTGCAGAACTCCCTGGCTGACTGGTTGGGGGCTGATCTACTGGGGCTGGACTGGGGACGCAGCAGACACCCCAGGTCCTGCCCCATAAGGCCAGCAAAGACACAGCCACCATGGGCCAGTGCTCCACCATCTCCACACCCCAGACACCATGTCTCACTGTGGGCTTGTGACCGAGCCTCAGATCCTCAGGTGTTGTTCCTGCTGTCATTCACTGGCCAATATTTATTGAGCATTTACTATGGGTCAGGATCATAAGGGTTCAAGGTAAGGGAACTTGGATCATCTCACTTTATAATCCTTCAATCTCTCCTCCAGTGCTTCCCAAGAGCAATCCTTCCACTGCATTCTGGGGTTGAAATGGGCTGTCCTAAGGCAGTATATGCAGAGGTAAATCATGCCTTTGAGATCTTAGCAAGATACTCCCAAAGGCTGAGATTCCATTTATTCTTCTGTAAAATGAGGATAATAATCGCACTAACACCATATGATTGTGGGGATAAAATGAGATGGATGAGCATAAAGACACTGCTGTCTGATGCACAACATGATGCTAAAAATGTCTCTTATCATTTGCTGTATACACCAATGGAACTAAATATTCCAGGGTGCCCAGCAAGGAGGCCAGGATCCAGGGGAGGCTACTGGAAACCCAGCTCTGTCTTCTGAGAACTCGTGGAAAGGCAGGACTGAGGGACTGTGTGTGGAGCAGGTATAGCTCATGGGGACAGGCTCCAAGGGAAGGGCCCCTGAAGGAGAGGAAAGGTGTGGAGGGGTGGGAGGAGACTGGCCTGGATGGAGAGGAGGGGTGGTCAGAAGCCACATGGCCTGGTGACCTCCCCAGGCTGGTTCCCAAACCAGCTCAGGAGGCACGAGAACCCCGTGAGAGTTGCATACTAGTCATATGACCAGCACAGCCTCTGCTCTCTGTGTCTTGGGACTCTATCTCTGGTGCTCATTGAATGCTATCTCAGTGTGATAGATGAGTGGGGCAATTTGCCATGCCCTATGCGTCCTCCGATGCTCAGGTCTGACACTGGCAGACAGTGAGCACAAGAAGACTCAGAGAAACAAAGAAGGACAGAGTCAAATTCCCAGATCTGCCACTTTGCTGGTGGTGGGAGAGCAAACCCTTGAGCCCTTCCAATAAGTTCCTTCTCCTGGCTAGAGCCAAGAGTGACTGGAAGGGCGGGAGTCACCAGGCCAAAGGGTGACTCAATGCTTGGTCCTAAATACAGATTAGAACCTGGGTGCTGACCGGGGCAGAGGCAGATTAGGACTGTGTTGGCCCTGCATGGGGTCTGGGGACCAGGAGCAAGCCAGGAAAGCAAGGGAGGCAGGAGGCAAAGAGAGGCAAAGAGACGAGAGGGTGAGGGAGCAGACAGGGGTTCGTTACCTGCCCTCCTCCTCCTGTCATTCCTTCAGTCAATCCACTGTGTCACAAATATCAAAGCTGCCTGCTCTGAGCCTGGCACTTGAGGCTTCACAGCCTATCCTAAGAGGGAGACAGAGGCATAAAGAGACAGGACAAACCAGCACATGAAGTAATTGTCCAAGTGTGGAGAGGAGAGGTAAGCATCAGAGAAAGAGGCACAGAGCAGGAGAGACTTGAGTGGGCTTCAAAAGTAGTCATAGAAAACTCCCAAGAAGGGGCTGGGGAGATAGCTCAGTCGGTAGAGTGCTTGCCTTGTAAGCACAAGGCCCTGGGTTTGATCCCCAGCACCAAAAAAAAAAAAAAAAAAAAAAAAAAGAAAGAAAAAGAAAAACTCCCAAGCAGTCTAGGAGGGGAGAACATTTCTTGTAGGGGTTGCAGCATGAACAAAGTTTGAAAGCATGTGACCACATGGGTCACTGAAATTGTGTAGGGCTGGATTGTTAGAATATTAGATCTGAGGGATGGTAATCAATGTTACTTAAAACAAGCATTCCTCTGGTCACATATATTTGGGAAAAATGGGACTAAATAATCAAGAGCATGAGGTATAAGATCAACATACAAAAGATCAATTGTATTTCTATACACTGGCACTGAACGATAAAATTAAGAAAACAATTCCATTTATAATAGCTTAAAAAAAACAAAATACTTAGGAATAAATTTAAGTTTTCCCTGGAAACTACAAAACATTCTAAAAGAAAGGAAAGAAGATTGAAATAAATGGAAAGACATCCCATATTCATGGATTGGGAGACAATATCATTAAACATGTGATACTCCTTAAATTGATTTACAGATTCAATGCAATCTCTATCAAAATCTCAAATGGGTTTTTGAAGAAACTGATAAGATAAGCCTAAAATTTTATGGAAACATAAGGGGATGTTGGTAGGAATGCAAAATGGCATAGCCACTTTGGAAGACAGTTTGATTTTCTTTCAAAACTAAATATACTCTTACCATACTATCCAGCAACTGGGTTCCTTGCTATTTACCCAAATGAATTGAAAACTTGTGCTCATACTAAGCCCTGTGTGGGGATGTTTATATCAGCTTTTCCCGTAAGTGCCCAAACTTGTAGATAGCCAAGATACCTTTCAGTAGGGGAACGAATAAACTGTAGTACAACCAGACAATGGCATATTTCTCAGTGCTAAAAAGAAGTGAGTGATGAAGCCCTGAAAAGACATGGAGGAACATTAAATGCATTTTACTAAATGGAAAACACCAGTCTGAAAAGGTGGATATCATATGATTCCAACTACATAACATCACTTTGATAAAGGCAAAACTATAGAGTCAGAGCTTGCTGGGGTTGTGGGGAGGGAGGGATGGAACAGAGGATTTTTAGGACAGTGAAAATATTCCATAGGATACAATGATGGTCGTTTGTCAAAACTCACAGAAGGAACAATACCAAGAGTGAGAGCTTAATGTGAACTATGGACTTTGGATGATAACAACATGTCAATGTAGGTTCACTGATTGTAACAAATGTACCAGTCTGGCTGGGATGTTGACGGCAGGGGAGGTTGTAGGTGTGTGCAGGGATTCTATGGGAACTCTGTGCTTCTGCTCAATTTTGTTATGAACTTAAACCTACTCTAAGTAATAAAGTCTATTTAAGGGACCCTGAGTGGTCAAAATAGTCTTGAAAAACAACAAAGTTGGCAAGCTCCTACTTTTAGATTTCAAAACTTACTACAAAGCTATGGTGATCAAGACAATGTAGTACTGGCATGAAGACAGACATATGGATCAATGGAATAGAAATGAGAATTCAGAAATAAACCTTCCCATTTATGGTCAATTGATTTTCAAGAAGAAAGCCAAGACAACTCAAAGGGGGAAAGAATAGTCTTTTTGACACATGAGACTGGGACAGCTGGACAGCCACCTGCATAAGAATGATGATGGACCCTTCCTCACGACTACACAAAATGACCTCACCATGAACAAGGTCCTGAACGCAAGGCCCGGGGCTGGGGAAAACCAGGTTATTGGGCCCAGAGGCAGGAGAGCGTTGAACTAGGCAGTCAGGTTCTTTGGGTCTTCTACAATGATCATCATCATTTTTTCTTTCCTGGACTTCTGAGGTTGGCAAGTGTCAGTAATGGTCCCTGAAGGGACTCACTGTGAGATAGGAAGGCTCTGCAAAGATTTTTCCGTCCCTCCTCCAATTCGTCTATTTCGAAAGTCAGTGGATGTGAACACTGATACAAACGTTTGGGGGACAATTTTACAGTCAATAGTGCCCTCCTTCAACAACGCAAGAGCTGCAGCACCCCAGGTAATGCCCCTTTGGCATCTGCAGAAATGCCAGCCAGCCAGCACAGAGAGATGTAGGTACAAAAGTGTTCATCTCAGAATTGTCGGTAACAGCCTCTTTGGCAGATCAGTGGCCCCAATTCACCACATCTCCCAAGTCATTTTGCAGCTTCTTCTATCAAGAGGTGGCATCCGGCTGGGCGTGGTGGTGCACGCCTATAATCCCAGCAACTTGGGAGGCTGAGGCAGGAGGAACGCATGTTTGAGACCAGCCTTAGAAACTTAGCGAGGCCCTAAGCAACTTAGCAAGACCCTGTCTCAAAATAAAAAACAGAAGGGACTAGGGAGGTGGCTCAGCAGTTAAGCATCTCTGGGTTCAATCCCTAGTACCAAAAATAAAAAAATTTTAAAAAATTTTAAAAAGGACTTTTAGAGGTAGTGTATCCCTGGGTTCAATATCGGGTACTGTTGGGAAAAAAAAAAAAGGAATCACTTTCTCCATCCCTCAACTCTGGACTGGTCTCCTAACTACCTTTGGCCAGTTGAGTGGCCAGAGAGATGTGGATGAAGTAATCAAGTGCCAGCTTCAAGTGTAGACCTGAGTCCTTTTATGCTCCCACTCGCTCTTTGGGAAACCTGCTACCACCACATGGACAAGCACTGAGTCATCCCAGGCGAGGCCATCAGAGACCAGCAGCCCCCAGCCACGCCTCCAGCTGACCACAGACCTGCAAGAGCCCACCTGGGAATTGGCCCAGCCTGCGGCCGCCCAGCTAACTTGCAAACTGTGAGCAGAATAAATACCTGTTTAAAGACATGAAGCTATGGGGCTTGTCAGGTACCATTATTTATAGTTCCAAAAACTACTACAACCCCAAACTGGAGACAACCCAGGTGGGCATCGATGTGGCATTGGAGGTTTAAGTGGTGGGACAGCAGTACCGTGGAACACCCCATGGTCATTAAAAACAAGATCGATCTGTATGTACTGACCTGGAAGATGTCCACAATATATTGGTGAGGGAAAAAGCAAGTGGCTGATCGATTTGTGTGCCATGACCCCACTTTTGTTTTTTAACAAAGTCTGTGTGTAAGAATATATAGAAAAGATAAACCTTGGCAAAAATTGGCAGTGGTACACAGCAAACTCTTCTCAGGGGCTGCCTCAAGGTGAGACAAGAGGGAGTTGAAATGGGTTTTGCTTTTATAATTTTTTAGAAAAATGAAGATTACTTGGAAAAAAAAACCCCAAATTGGTGTTTTCAGTGACTGTATTTGCTGAAATTGAGTCCAACTGCCCCCATTCGGATTCTTGAGCTCTTTCTCCTCTGCCCTGGCCTTCCACTCTGCCTCTCCTCCTGGTCCAAAGCCACCCCCTCCTGCAGGAAAGGCCCACACCCTGAACTCTCCCCCTACCCTCCCGCCCCAACATACCCCTGCAGTGGCTCTGCCACCACCACACAGCACTTTAGGCATCGACCTTCAAAATTAAAGCAGGGAGAACCTCTGGGGATCAAGTCCCACCTCTTCATGGTATAGATGCAGGCAAACTGAGGTCCAGAGGGAACAGGGACACATCAGAGGTGTCTGTGAGGCTGCAGCTGAACTGAGGCAAGACCAAAGTGTCCTGAGGGGGCCGTCACCTCAGAAGACCAAGGCAGGCCCCACCCCCACCCAGCCCTCCACGGGGCCCTGTTTCCCTCCAGGGACAAGCTTTGTCCTTCTTGAAAAATGAAGGAGGGGCCGTGAGGGAATCTAGAGCCAGAACCCAAGAGGAGGAGGGAGAGGGTAGAGTGGGCATCAGTGCCAGCCTCAGCCCAGAGCCTCCGGCAGCAGCAGATAATAAGCAAGAATAATAGAGGAAAGAGAGCAAAATGTCACACACGCTCCGGTGCCATTAGCCACCAGAGAAGGGAAATATCATATAATTAGGCCGGGCCTTTGTTTGCCTTTGTGGAGGGGGAAGAGGGGCTGGTTGTGAGGCGGGGCCTGTGCCTTGGGATTGGGTCTGTTTACTGGGACAGAGGGAGGGGGTGAGAGGAGGACCTCAGGGCTGGGGCTCGGGGACCCTTGGGCCAGGCGCTCCCACTTGCTGGGCCTGATGTGACGGGGGCTGGGGGGAGGACAGGGAAGGGACGGGGCTGGTCCACTTGGAGCCCAGGACGCCGAGCTCGGCCTTCTTGCTTACCGCCTGTTTGTTTGCGTCCCCCTCGTTATTACCCGAGTCACAGAAACACCGGGTAATCGCTGTAAAATTACACACTCGCAGCTAATTCGGGTGCGACTCTTGGCATAGCAGCCGCGTTTTAAGGAGAAATAAACAAGGCCTGAAATAAAAGTCGGCAGGAATACAAATCTGCAGCAACGAGGAGGGCTCCCCTCCCCACGCGGCGACCGCGCCAGTCCCTCGCGCGCAGGCTGGGAGCCCCGGAGCAGCCCTGCCCGCCCCTCCGCGGGGACCCTGCTGCCGGCAGGGCTCAGCGTCCTCGGACCCGGAGCCAGGAGCGGCTGGCCAGGGCACTTGTCTTTGTGGAGCGCCCTGTCCTGATTGCCTTTTTCTGTGGAGCGTCCACACTCCTCCATCTCCAGCTGATGGGGCGCTCCCTGCCAGCTCAGCGTCATTCATTCATTCATTTCTTTTCCTTTCTTTCCCTTTTTTGGTTGTTGTTGTACTGGGGATGGAACCCAAGACTTTGTGCATGCTAGGCAAGCCTCTATCACTAAGCTACATCCCCAGCCCTTTTAATCTTTTGTTTTGGACAGGGTCTCAGTATATTGCTCAAGCTTATGATCCTCCTACCTTAGCCTCCCGAGTAGCTGGGATTACAGCCATGTGCCACCACACCTAACACATTTGTTCATTTCTTGAGCAACTACTTTGTGCCAGGCACTGTGGTCAGTAAAATATAGACATTGGTTCTGTTTCAGGACTAATATCTGGTGCAAGAGACAGATACGAGAAAAATATAAGAATAAATGTACAGGGCTGGGGCTGTAGCTCAGGGGCAGAGCACTTTGCCTAGCATGTGTGAGGTACTGGGTTCCATCCTTAGCACTATATAAAAATAAACAAATAAAATAAAGGCATTCTGTCCATCTACAACTACAAATCTTTTTAAAAAGAATAAATATATAATAAGTTAGGAGAAGGACTCTAGAAGGAAAAGAATGAAAAAGGAGAGTGGGGAATTTTGGTCAGATTGGGGGTTTAAGAAAGATCTCTTGGGGGAGAGGAAGGCCTGTCTGAGTTCAGGCCCCAGGTGGGAGTTTGCTGGGTGCAGAGCAGCGGGTATTCCAAATGGAGGGAATGACATAAGCAAAGGCCCTGAGGTAGGCAGGCAGGAAGCTTCATGGTGTAGGGCCAACAGGCCTGGAGAGACTCTCAGGTGCTGTAGGCCACCCTTAGAAGTGGGGAAGGATGATAAGTTCCAAAGGAAGGGGTAGGGGTGGAGTTAGATCTCACTTATGGTTTTGAAAGTTCTCCCTGCTTGGTTGGGAGGAGCTTAGAGGAGTGGGAGGGGGTGAGAGCAGTGGGAAGGCTGTGGCATCCCTGAGAGAGATGACAGGGCTTGGGAAAGGACAGTAGCCATGTAGACAGGGGAAAGGGAGGGTTGAGAGAGCTCTGGAAGGAAGACAGGACTTGGATTTTGGGAAGAGCTAGAAGTAGTCAAAGGCGCTGACGGACAGGTGTATTTCTAAGGTGGGCGTGGCTACAGGAGGGGCGATTTGGGATGCGTGTCTGAGGCACATGGCATTTGAGAATAGACAGAGCTGTCTAGAGACAACTCTGGTGTGTGGACATGTGGGAATCCCAGCTCAGACCTTCTATGACCAAATGCCCTTCTGCACCATTGCTAATAAAATTAGAATAAAAGTTCCAAGCACAGCTGGTTGAGAGGCAGGAACAAGGAACGTCAAGTGTCAGTCCCTCTGGATCCTCTTAAGTCTCTTGGGTAGACACGCTGCCGCAGCTGCTGCTGTAATCCCTTGATTTTTTTTTTTTTTTTTTTTTTTTTAAGCCAGGGATTGAACCCAGGGGTGCTTAACCACCAAGCCATATTCCCAGCCCTTTTAAGTATTTTATTTAGAAACAGACAGGGTCTAGCTGAGTTGCTTAGGGCCTTGCTTAGTTGCTGAGGCTGGCTTTGAATTCGCAATCCTCCTGCCTCAGCCTCCTAAGCTGCTGGGATTACAGACGAGTGCCACCCCACCCAGCTACTATTGTCCCTCGAGAGGCAGGGCCAGAGGCAGCCCCACCTACAATATCCTTACCACCCTGGGGTCTGCTCAAGGTCAGGAGTCCGTGTGGCCTGGGAGGTTTGTGTGTGGGTGGGGCACCTCACACTGCAGATAGGAACCCAGGGGGACTCATGGAGCCCATGGCAAAGATGGGGGTGCTCAAGGCTGACGTGGTGGGAGCCAGAGAGGGGCAGAGAAAGAGGGTGGTGAGCTGAGAGCACAAAGGAGGCAGCCAGGGAGTTGGGCCAGGGCAAAAAGGGGGTCTCCTATCTCCGCCAGGCTGGGCTGGGCTGCAGGAACTAATTAGCACAGTACAGTGTCCCGATGGGTCCTGACTCTGGGCCCCTGGCCACACCACATCGTGTAAGGGAGCGTGAACGGAGCCTGTGCTAGAGGCGGGGATGCCAGGTCCTCCCTTCCCCTCCCCTTTCCTCTTGAGAAACCTGGGCCAAGGCTGAGCTGGGAAGCAGGAGGCCTGGGCTTGCCAGGGTCGCCTACTCTGCCTGGGCTGGGCTCCCTGTCTGAGGACTCAGGGACCCTGGGAGGGGCTGAGCCCCCTCCAGCCTCCAGCTCCTCTGCGCCTGCTCATCCCCCTGTGCATGCTGGAGGCTGTATGTTTTCTCTGTTCCTGTGGACACCTGAGCACGTGCAATACAGGCATGGTGCGTGCGTGTACAAGTGTGTGTCGCACAGGTTTGCACCCGAGCAGACACGTGCCTGTATAGGTACAGGCACAACAGCATGAGTGCACGGCCCCTCTGTCCTCGTGCTCCTGAAGCTGGACTTGCAGTCCCTGTCCTGGGGCTGGGCCTCAGGCAGCAGACCTCAGACTGATCCTCAGCTGCCCTGGAAAGGGCAGAAGCTCTGCTCCTTGTTGTCAGCAGGTCCCTGGCCCCCGCCACACACAGCAGTGATGAGAAGCTGGGCTGTGCTGGGGCAGAGGCCTGAGGGCCCAGGACCTGTGAGCGGAAGCTGCTAGTGCTTTGGAGCAGGCATCCACGCCGAGACAGCTGAGAGAGCTGTGTTCCTCAGCAGCACCTCCCGAGGTCTCGAGGACCCTGGACAGAGTCTGGCTCGTCTCCTCGCCTCTTGGCAGAGCTCTGGCTGGGGAGCTGCAGGCCAGCAACCTCCTCATCACCAAAGATGGGGGAGGGCTTGGGTACAGTGTAGAATGACGTTTGGCTTAGACCCCAAAGTATCTGGGCCCCAACCCAGCCCTGCCACTGGCATGCCCTTTGACACTGGACAGGTCCCTCCTCTCAGTTTATTCACCCATAAAATGGAAGGGGTTTGGACTGGTGCCCCTGAGGGCCTGTCCAGTTCTACACCTTCCACCATGACCGAGAATGAGGCAAGCAACCCTTCCGCCGAAGACCACCCCAGCGGCGTGAGGAGGGAGGGCATGGGCAGGAAATCCAGGGGGCACCTCGGCAGGAAGCAATTCTAGAATGCTGTCGTCCCCAGTGCCCTCCATGACTGTCATTGCTCCACGTCTTCAGCATGTCCTCCACACCTTCACTCATCTGAACTGGGCCTCCCAGTACTCACAGGTCTGCAGGGAGGAGACACAGAAGGAATCACAGCCAAAAGCTATTTCAAAACTTGGTGTGGGGCTGGGGAGACAGCTCAGTCAGTAGAGTGCTAAGGCCCTGGGTTCGATCCCCAGCACCCAAAAAAAAAAAAAAAAAAAAACCTTGGTGTGGACAACTGGGTCACCTCTGCCCTCAGCTGATTGTCCCAGACAGGCCCCGAGTATACTAATTTTCCTACTGCACCTCAAACCAGACAAGGGAGATGGTGGCCCTAGGAGCAGTTATAAATTTTATTTATTATTTTGAAAAGGGCATATATTTACATGTGTTGAAAGTCACATGGACTCATGGCTCAGTGGTAGAGCACTTGCCTGGCATGTGTGAGGCCCTGGGTTCAATCCTCAGTGCCACCTATAAATAAATCAATAAAATGAAAAATCCACTGACAACTAAAAATATTTATATATTAAAGAGAAAAAAAGAGTCAAAAAAGAGCCCAGTATAGAATGAGAAGTTTCTCTGGTCTCCGCATCCAGTCCAGCCCCATAGACTCCAAGCCCCTGAGTCCCTTCCAGAAGCAAAGACAAACACAGCTTCTGAATGGATTACTAAATGACCCTGGGGCTCTCGTGGTATGGTGAGTGCCCGGGCTTCTGTCCCTGCCACCCTCTGACCCGGGGCTGCAGCCATCCTAGGATGATAATCAATCAGATACTTTCAAATATTTATGAAACAGTGGTGGGTTTTCTCAGTCTGGAGTTGGAGCCTTCATGGAACTTGATCTTCCCAGCCACAAGGTCAATATTTACCCTAGGCCGCAGCAGAGACACAGGACTCCTGATTGTCCCTGGGCCTGGGGCCTGGCTGCTGCTGTCAGCTTCTTGCTGATGGCTCTCAACCTTTCTGCCATCGGAGCTGCCCGGGAAGGGCACAGAGAAGTCAAACCTCAGGCTAGGTTGAGATCTTGGGGCCAGGCAGAAGTTCTGCACAGACCCATTCTGGGACCTTGGGCAAGTCTGAATCATGGTCACCCTCCCTGAACCTCAGTCACCAGATCTGCAAAATGAAAAGTCCAGAGCTCCATCACTGCTTGTTGCTCCAGGGGAGCCTCCAAGGCTTTCCATGCAGGGCTTCAAAGTGCTGGGCTAGGTCTTCCCTTCCTCTCTCCCTCCGCCATATGCCAGATCCAGGGCAGAGCTCGGACTCAAGCGCCTTCCTCAGAGCCTTGCAGATTCATGGCTCTGAGAAGAGCTGTTGCCCTGCCATCTAAGGGGGTTGTGGCCTGAGAGCCTGGATGCCTGGGCCTCATCCCAACTTCTCCCTGGCTCACGGTTCTTACTGGGGCCCAAGGGAGCAGCTGTTTTGCAGCTGATGAGATGCGAGTCTGACGGGGGAGAGGGTTGTCCTCAGAGGACGGTTGATGGAAGGTTGTGAAAACCAAGCTGACGGTTCCACAACCCCGAGGTCAGAACCAGGGCAGCCAGGAGCACTAATAAGCTTGGCTGTGATGGGGTGAGCGAGGGGGCTGCCAGAGGAGCCAGGCGGGGGTGGCCCGGCACCAGGGGAGCTGCGCTGCGGGCCCTCCTTGCCCTGTTCAGCCTTCAGAAGGGTGTGTGTGTGTGTGTGTCTGTGATGTCTTATGATCTTAAAAATATTCTCACATGGATTCAAGTAATCCATGAGTACATTTTCACCTCCCAAACCCCAACCACATGCCAGCAAATCACACAGGATGCTTCCTTCCCTCCAATCACCAACAGTTTGAAGTGTATCTTGTGCTCCCTCCCACAGATTATGCTAATGTACAAAATACCCACACGTGCACAAACAGTGGCGTTTTGTTGTTGTTGTTGTTGTTAGTACTGAGAATTGAACCCAGGGGCACTCAACCACTGAGCCACATCCCCAACCTTTTTTTTTTTTGAATATTTTATTTAGAGCCAGGGTCTCACTAAGTTGCTTAGGGCCTCGCTAAATTGCTGACATTGTCTTTGAACTTGGGATCCTTCTGTGCCACTGTGATGACAATCATGCACCATTTAATAACGTAAATAGAATCCTAGTTGACTTTTTCTTTTTTTTTCCGCAGGACTGGGGATTGAACCCGGGGCCTTGCTTGTACTAGGTAAACGCTCTACCCTTGAGCTACATCCTCAGCCCCAGAATCCTACTTGATCTATCTCATTCTGGAATTTGTGTTTTCCTATAAATTCGGGGAATCTTTCTCTGTTGTATGTAGATATTTACTCTTCAAAAAAAAAAAATCCTCATTTTTAAAAAACTGCTTCAAGATATTTCTTACAAAAGGCGAGCCTTAGTTCTTTTATCAATTCCCCTTTCCAAGGGTTGTTTCTGGATCTTTGCTACTGCAAACAGGCTCTGGAAGCAGCCTTTTTTTTTTTTTTTTTAATTTATTTTTATTGTAAACAAATGGGATACATGTTGTTTCTGTTTGTACATGGAGTAAAGGCGTACCATTTGTGTAATCATACATTCACATAGGGTAATGGTGTTTGATTCATTCTGTTATTTTCTCCTTCCCCCCACCCCTCCAACCCCTCTTTTCCCTCTATACAGTCCCTCCTTCCTCCATTCTTGCCCCCCCACCCACCTCCCACTATGTGTCATCATCCGCTTATCAGCGAGATCATTTGTCCTTTGGTTTTTTGAGATTGGCTTATCTCACTTAGCATGATATTCTCCAATTTCATCCATTTGTCTGCAAATGCCATAATTTTATTATTCTTTATGGCTGAGTAATATTCCATTGTATATATATACCACATTTTCTTTATCCATTCATCAATTGAAGGACATCTAGGTTGGTTCCACAATCTGGCTATTGTGAATTGAGCAGCTATGAACATTGATGTGGCTGTATCTCTGTAGTATGCTGATTTTAAGTCCTTTGGGTATAGGCCGAGGAGTGGGATAGCAGGGTCAAATGGTGGGTCCACTCCAAACTTTCTGAGGAATCTCCACACTGTGGAAGCATCCTTGATGATCCCGTTTTCTCAGCCCAGTTCATATCTTCCCATAGCCCCCAGGGACACAGGGCCCCCCTGGACCAGGGCAGGTGTCTGACCCACAGGCTTCCATGGGAAGGCTATGCCCTTCCCACGGGAGAAGCAGACTGTGGAGCCCAGGCAGTGAGACGGCAGCAGTGAGGTCCACCTCTTTGCCCCTCATACCATGCCAGGTCCCAGTTGCCACTCTCTCTGATTCTTGCCCGAGGCAGCCCGGGAGAGGAGACTTGACGGCGATGATGTCAGGACTGACTGCTGGCCAGAAGAGCCAGAGGGGATCTTGGGTTGGGACTGGATGGACTCCATTTAAGCTCATAGGCCAGGGTAGGGAGCTGGAAGTTCCTATGTCTAAGGTCCCACTGTGTGCCAGGTACTATTGGGGACATTTTGATATGATTTTACTTCAAGGCTTTGCAGCAGCGATGGTGCTGTTTACAGACATGGTAAAGCAGCTCAGAGACAGGAGGTGACTTGCTCCAGGTCACACAGCTCCTTTACATGTCCATTTTCCCTTTCAGTTCCCTGCCTAGTGAGAACAGGTCTGAGCCCTCAGGCCTCCGACCACCAGGGGGGAAATGGTTAGCAGTGATGGATGAACTAGGGGTTTTTCCAGAGGTAGCAGGTCACCGCTTGGCTGACACACTGCCTGAGCTTGTCTCATTGCGGCATCTCCTGACTTAGCAAGAAGCAGCCCCTGAGACACCAGCAATGAAGAGAGTCAGGAGGGGCTCAGGGATGGCCTGGCCAGGGGCTCCGAGTTGGGGTGGGAAGGCCATCAGTGGGTGGGTGTGAAGAGCCAAGCCTCCTCCCCCTGCTTACTATGCCTTCATCGCTGTGTTAGGACAGAATTCAGGGCCTTCCTCAGATTATCCAAAGTATCTTTGACCCTAAAAGAGGTGTTCCAAGCCTAGGGACTCGGCAGTCTCCAGGTACAGGGATAAGACTGCAGGAGCCCCAGTTCGAACCCCTGACTCAGTGTCCCCATCTGTACTATCAGGGGCTAGCCTAGAGCACTCCTAACGGGGACCCTCCTGGAAGCTCCAGATGGACTCCGCCTCCTATTCTAGGGGAGAGCAGAGCATTCTGGGAGGCCTGGGAGGGATGTCCTTGAGGGTCCCTGGGCTCTAGGGGAACAGGAGGGTTGCAAGTCACTCTGGGAAACAAAGAAGTGCTGGGAGAAGAAGAGAGGCCCTTCTCCCCACTCCCCACCGTTTTCTTTTCCACCAGGGGAACTCGGCAGGGAGGGAGGCTCCCAACATGGACAGCACAGTTCTGTGTTCCAGGTCTTGGAAAAGCTCTCTGGCCCTGGGGACCCCAGGCCCCTCTGCAGCCCTCTCTCAGGTCCCAGAAGTGATTGGGATTTCCCTGAGTGCCCAGCTCTATGCTGGGCCAAAATGGGGGAAAATTCTGGTGGAGACAGAGGAGGGAACACCTGCCCTATCCTCAGAGAGCTCTTGCCAGGTCTGGTGGACAAATTTCAGGCCAAGCCACAGGATCTGGGTCATAGGAATTCAAAAAGGAAGCAGCTCTGGATGCTGTGGCAATCAGTGATGGAGGCCCTGATGCTGACAGATGGCTTCAGCATTGCTCAGTCAGGGTGGGCTTCCTGGAGGAGGAGAGCGACGGTGCTTACAACTTATGCTCTGGTGCCAGGCACACGGGTAGCGCTCCCATCACATCACTTATTGGGCGTATGGCCAGGACCAACTGACTTGGCCGCAGTGCTCTATGATCTTCTTGTCTGTAAAATGGAAGTAATAACAAATTCTAACCCAGAGGGGCGTGGCAAGGATGCTGACGTTTATAATGGTGTCTGGCACCGTGGGGCATTTTTGTTACTATGTCTATCATGTGACTGAAGGATGGGGATAATATGCAAATGTGGGGAAAGGAGGGGTGGGCGGTCCAGGGGGCTGCCAAGGTGCGGGGCTAAGAGCACCACAGCTGGAGTAAGCTCAGAGGGGGCGCCGCCTCTCTGGGCACAAAGGGGTCCAGCTTGGACCTTCCCCCTTCTGGTGACCTAGGCCCCAGTCTCCAATGCATATACCTTAGGGACCAGAATCTGCTAGCTTTTAACCCCAAGCTCTATAATGACCGACCCCACCCTTTGGGGTGCACAAATGGTAGAATTCTAGGTACAGGCACGAGATTAACAAAACTACCTGCAGCCTGGGTTGGGGTAGGAAGTAGGTGGATGGTCATTTGCAACAGACAGAAGGCCAACTCCCCTGGGAGGTGAAGGTGGCTCTATGGGAATGAGTCCTCCAACAGACCCTCAAGGGACAGCATGGGTCCCTCAATAGGTCTGGGCCTCTATTTCCTTATCTGTACAATGGGAAGGGATAGTTGGATCAGATGGCCAGAAAGGCCCAGATGTCGGTGGCTGTCTCTGAGCTGGCAGTCCAGGACAGAAGCCAGAGGGTGTGATGTGGGGAGGAGCCTCCCAGAGGCCTAGGTGAGCAGGGTTTGGGATAGGGCAGACCCTGTCCCTCCCCTCTGGCTCCTGAAGAAGGTAACAGCTCCTTTACTCCCCAGATGAGGCTGAGGCTGACTGAGGAGAAGGCTCCAGAGCCAGGCTGTCAGTAAGTGCCCTCTGCCACCTTTGTGTGGCTAATTTGCATAATATTTGCACAAATCTGCATAATTTAGGAAGCAGTCAGAGCTCCTCTTGGGCAGTCCAATTCTCTGTGATTTTATGAGCTTTGAAGTAGCCCTTTCTTCTCCTGCCCACTACCCCCCTGCTTCCCTTTTCTGTGTGTCTGGCCTGTCAGATCCTGTTGCCGCTGCCCACCTTCCTGGGGCTGGAGGATGGGCCTAGATGGATGTTTTGGATCCCTGGAGAAAGCCTCGCTGCAGCTGTTGAGCAGAGTTGCCCATGAACCTGACGCTGGTCCCAGCCCAACCCTCTGAAAGGTCTTTACAAAGGAGGTGTGGGGTTCTGAGAAAGTTCCACGCCAAGTTCACCAAGAGTGGGTCAGGTCCGGGTGACTAAATCCTCTTTCTTGACAGAGCACAAGGAGGCGAGGTATGTCTGGGTTGCTAGGTGGCTTTGCCCTTGATGTTGTGAGGTTGAGAAGATGCCCCAAGGCTCCAGAAGACCGGGCACAGACTATGACTGACTGCAGCTGTCCCCAGGGGAGCTGGCTCATGGAGGACTCTGTTCGTGCAGGACTGTGTCCCTGCCCTCTCAACGTTTTTATTATTCTTGGATTAGTCAGGACTCTCAGGTCTGAGTGACACCGACTGAACTTCAAATGGCTTAAGCAAAAGAGGAAAAGAGGCTGCGGTGGAGCTCAGTAGAGTATGTGCTGAGCATGCGCGAGGCCCTGGGCTTGACCCCTGCAACGTCCAAAGCAAAAGGTAGAAAGAGAGAGAGGGTACTGTCCAATGTCACTGAGCTATGTGGACTTCAGGTGCAACTGGATCTAGAGGCTCAAGGGCTATCACAAGGACACTGTCTCTTTGTTCTGCTTTCCTCAGTGGTGGCTTGCCTTCTCGCATGGTGCCTGGAAGCTCCAGTGTTATATCCTACTTGTTCCAAGTCCAGAAGAACCAGAGCTTGTGAAGTCTCAGCTTAAAGACCAGAAGGTGGTCTTGTGGGTTCAGCTTGGTTCATGCACCAAAGAAGCACGTGGCCCTCTTGTTGACCAGGCCCCGGTCACATGTCCACCCCTGGGGCAAGGACAGAGTCAGCCCAGTACCAGAACTGAGAAGGTGGAGATGTCTTGGGGGAAACTGAGAAACCTCAGAGGACAGGGCAGGGGGAGGAGGCCTCCAGCATAGGGGGCTTCCTTCTGATCCTGGAGTGAAGGCAGAGCTTGGGCAGGATTGGAACCCAGCCCATGGGAACCTGGGCACTACGTGGGGTGTGATGTCATGACCCCCATGACTGCAGAGCCCTGAGTCACCTGACCTCTGAGAAACAAGATGATGGGCACCTTGGAGCAGAAAGACCGTGGGCGCCTCGGGGCTCTGTCTCTGAACTCTGAGAGAAGGGAGGCAGGAAGGACGCTGAGTTTCTTTCCTCTGAATGCTGAGCACGGTCTGGCCCTTTAAAGCCAGGGAAGCTGAGATAAAGGGAGTAATTGCAGATTAAAAAAAAAAAAAAGCCCCCATTTTAACACAATCCCTCACCAACTGTCCAGCCCGGCAGCCAGCGCACCCAGGCCAGAACTGCTGAGTCTGCCCTCCGCCTCTGCCCAGGACAGCTCAGCACTTTCCCTGCTCACTCAGGTCCTTGTCTGTCCAGTGCAGCAGAGGCTGAGGCTGGCCAGCAGCTCCTGCCCTGCCCACGCTGCTGCTGCCCACCTGGCACAGACCCTGCCGGTTCTGTCTGGGGGCTGGCAGTCCTCTGTGGGGACTCTGTCCCAGCAAAGGGCCACCAGGCATGGGCCTAAGGGCTTTATCATCAATTCCCAATGATGCCACAAGAAAGGTAGGTTTCTCGTTGTCTGCTGCCTGCATGGTAGTTTACAAACCAGACAGCCTAAGCAACTTGTTCAAGGTGGTGCTACTAGCAAATGGCAGAGGAATTGGAACCCCACACACCCTGGAATCTTTACTGTATTTCATTCCTTCTCTCTGTGCTTCAGTTCCACCATCTGTACAATGGGCAGAATATTAAATGGGTTCCCTGCGCCAGAAGTATGGGAGGAACAAACAGGATTGTAGAAGCCAGGCCTTGAGCTAGTGCCCTCTAAGTTCTTGTCCTCACTGCCAGAAGCAGGGGAAACCAGGCCGGACATCACCATCACGGTGGAGGAGATTAGCTGCAAGGGGAGAAAGGAAGGAGGGAGGTGGATCAGAGGTAGGGGAGTCAGAAGAAAGGGGGCACACATAGTTCAGAGCAGGGACCATCTGGACCGGGAAAGGGGAGGACTACCTCACCTCCTGCCCCCACTAGCAGCTCCTTGACCACTCACCATGGTCCCCTGCAGGGCTGGTTTTACAGAGCGGGAAACGGGTTCAGAGAAGCAAAGCATGCTGGTCCTACCAGTTTGGGGTCGCTGGTCTGGAGTTCACACAGGGCAGAGCTGGGCTCTCTTCCTGCCCGCTGCCTATTCCCTATGCTTGGGGTACACAGGTAGACCCCAGTTTTGCACTTTATCCTACTGTTTTCCCAGAGCTCGGGCATCCCTCCCTCCCAGGCTCTCAGGGAAGAATGGAAGGCCACATAGGATCACCCGGCCTGACATGGACTAGCATTCTCTCCCACAGCCTTCCCCCAAGGAAAGAGCCAAGCCCAGATTCAGGAACTTTCTACCAGCCACAACTGTCTTAAAAATGAAAAACTGCTTTAATGGTGGCATTTCTGTCAGATCAGTGACCAGAGGTGTGTCTGTGAGTGTGTGGGGATGAACCCCCACCGGCTGATGGTTCCCCTCTCCGTATGCCTCTTCCTGCCCCAGGTTCTCCCTGGTTGTAGGTTAGACATGGGTCCAACCCTCACAGAAACAGCCTTGTGGGTGACCAGGGCCAATGCCCAGAGCAAGAGGCGGGGGAGAGAGCACAGGCCCCAGTCTGGAACAGGGAGTTGGCCTCCCCAGTCTGTCACACAGCTGGCACCACAGGAGGCTCATTTGTGAGCTGGCTCAAGCAGCCACTTAGGTCTCCCTGGGAAGCCACTAATCCCATGTCGCACCAGTCTCCTAGGGGGCAGCTTCCGGAGGATCTGACCGCCCCCTCTCAAGAGATATTTGGGACGCTTCCGGGCTTCACTCCGCAGTTTCTGGACTCAGGTCCTGGGCTGGTGTGTGAATTTGCTTCCAAGTCCTCAGTTCTGTAAATGCCAGCTTGCAGGGCCCACTGATGGTTACCCAGCAACGCAGCAAATATTTGGGCCAGCCAGGCTGGTCTGTGCCCCCATTCCTTGAATTAGTGAGACCCTAGAAGGCATGCAACCCCATGGGTTTTGCCTATTTTTAAAGATTTCTGGGCACTTCATAAAAATAACTCCCCTTGGCAAAATCCTTTCTACTGGCTTCTTGTCCAGGGCTTTCTATTGGGGAACTCAGATAAGGCAGAGAGAGGCTGGCAGAGCTGGGGGGTTGTGGGGGTAGGGTGAAAAGGTGACACAGACCAGTCAAGAGGAAGCCAGGGCTTCAGGGTAAGAAGGCCCAAACGTCAACCTGCTCCACTGCCTCTGGCAGATGTGTCCGAGTGGAGCCCCAAATGCTCAGATGTACATGCCCAAGCCCCACCTGACTTCTCCCCTCCCTTCAGATCTTCTGTCCCCATCTCAGTCCCCAGATGGGACGGCCGATAGCTTCCCCCTGGTCACCCCAGCTCGAACCTGGCTCCTCCCTCTGGCTCAGGCAGTAGTCTCTGTTCCAGAGGCTCCCGCGCTGCACTCCTATCCTGCTCCACTCCTGAACCCCATCTCTGTTGGGATGCCTCAGTGGGTCTCTCTCTTGGTCTTTCCAATTCAACCTACACTTTGGAACCACAGCGCCTACTCTGAAATGGTTATGGGATCCCCTCTAAGTTCCTGCAGGCTTCCAGACCCCCTGCAAGCAGGGGCCATGCCCTGCTCAGCTCCCCAGGCCCCCTGCCCCCAGCCCCTACCAATCCGGGTGCTCTGCGCATTTGTGGTTGTCTAATCCACGCGCCCCAGGCCTCTGGAGCCTTGTCAGGTTGTTCTCTGGTGGCCACCCCTCTCTCCATTCCCTACCTCCCCACCCTCCCAGGACAGCCAGGGGGCTGGTAAGGAAGGGCAGGAGGCCTGGACAGGAGGGGCAACTCGGCCATGCCGTCTTGTGGCCTGGGCCTCCTCAGGCCTCACCCCATTTCTCACCTGCTGCAGTAACAGCTGCCTCTGGGGAATCTGTAAATAACTCTGGTGGATCCATCTAGTCTTGCGGGGAGCAAGTACCTGGCTCAGTGGGGCAGAGAAGGGGACATGCTCCTACTCAAGCTTCTGATGGGGAGAAGGACAACTCTACAGTGGCTCCTGTTACACTTGGAGGAAAGGCCAAGTCTTCACAGTGGCTTACATAGTCTTATTGATTTGGTTGCATCCGTCTCTGACCTCGAGTTTTACCCTCCTGCCCTGCGTCCCTACTCCACTCACACTGCACCCTCCACCCTGGCTTCTTTGATGTTCTTCCTACATGGCAAACATGTCCACCCAGGACCTTTGCTGTTCCCTGACCTCAGATTTTCTGGGCTCAGGATCTACAGGACTCACAGCCTCACCTCTCCCCACCTTTTTTTCTTGATACCAGTGATTGAACCCAGAGGCACTCAACCACTGAACCACATCTCCAGCCCTTTTAATGTTTTATTTAGAGACAGGGTCTCACTGAGTCGCTTAGGGCCTTGCTAGTTGCTGAGGCTGGCTTTGAACTTGCGATCCTCCTGCCTCGGCCTCCCGAGCTGCTGGGATTACAGGCGTGCTCCATCATGCACGGCATGCCTCGCCCCTTTGCATCTATATTCAAGGGCCACCTCAGTGAGGCCTCCCCTGCCCACTTGTCTATCTCAATTTCACCGCAACTCCCCCAGTTACCATCTGAAGCACGACTTGTCTTACTTTCTTGTTTCCTTTGGAGCTGGCATCCCTCCAGAAGGCAAGCCTCTCTAGGTCAAGTGCTTTTCACTGCTGGATCCCCAAAGCCCCGCTGAGAGTAGGTAGAAGGAACGGGAGCTTGTAGGATCAACGAACGAATGAACGAGTGACAATAGAAACCACAAAAATAGCAGCTACCATGGACAGGCACGCACTCGTGCCAGGTCCTTTAAAGGCATGTATTATTTCCTGAAGTCCTCCCAACACTCCCATGCCTCATCTGTTAAGATAACTGAGGCCGAAGAGGTTAGATGACTTTCCCAAGGTCACTCAGTCAGTGTGTGACTGAGCCAGGCTAGGTGAACTGCAAGTCGCTGACCAGAGTATGGTCACAATGGCAGGAGGAGGCTCTGCCTATGCCTGTTGCCATCTGGAGGCTCACTTGGCTGTGGCCCTGGGACACCAGTGCACCTGCAGACTGGCATTTCCAGCTCAGCACTGGACCAGAGCCCTGGGATGCCTGGCGGATATACAAGTGTCTGTCCATCCTCTGTCCCTGCAGCCTGTGGTCTACTCCTGTCCTCTGTCCCCAGCAAGGCCCTTTAGTGGACCAGGGCCATCTGACGTTATCTTACATCAGCGTCCCCACTTGCAGCCCCCGAGAGCTGGGCTTAAGTGGCACAACTTTCACCCCCGCCCCCGCTCAGCCTGCCCCACCCCCATCACGTCAGCAGGGAGGGAATTATTTTCTGACTCCAATTCTTTCTGAATCTACCTGTCGCTTCTGCTTCTCCTAGTAGCTCCCCAACCCTTCGTTTCACACTATCTTCTGCCATCACCTCCTCTAGCAGGGCCCTTGGGGAATGTTGTATATGAAATTATTTTGCAAAATCCAATAAAAATTTTAATCAGGTCAAATCACAGGAAAAGGAAATGATGGATCTTCCCTGATGCAGAAAAAATGTGGAAAAGAAAAAAACCCACCCATCCACACATCCACGTGCTCGTGGACACCCACGCCCGTGTGTGCATTCACTCTTCTCATACACTTCGGCGCCCTACGCTTGCACGCGCACGCATGCCTGTTCACGGGGTTTGCATGCATCATTGGGCAAATCCCTGCCACACTCTGGGCTTCAGTTTGGCCATCTGTACGATGGGCCTTGATGGCTGACCTCAAATCCCTATGAGTTGGGAGACTCCGCAGTCTGGAGCCTGCTGGTAGCTCACCTGTAGAGGGGCTGCTGTGCCCTACTGCTGAGAGAGGTCATCTCAGGGAACAGGGAATTGGGCCTAAAGCCCCAGGCACCCTCTCCAGGTCCACCCTAGCATTTGTGGGTTCTGGGCAATGGTGCAAACAGAGGCTCCCTACAACAGGCCAACGAACTGCTTAACAGACATGTTGTAAGGGCTGGGGACGAGCTGGGTGGCAGAGTGCTCGCCTAGCGGGTACAGGGTCCAGGGGCTCAGTCACTTCCGGGGAGTTTGGCTGGGGATGAGGCAAAGCTTCTCATTATAACCCAAGGAAGCTGCCGAGAGGAAAAGATGCGAATTGTGGGACACTTTCGTGCTTCCTGTGATTCCTGGAGCGCTGGTGCCACTCCCCTAGGCAAGTTCTGGCAAGGGCTTTTCTACCAGAAGGACGCCTCCCAGCTCTGTGACAAGGTGGCCTTGGGGTCTGCCAGAGTCATCCTTCAAGTGGTGGGAACTCTGGGGAAGTGGCTGCAGGTGTGCAGGATCTGGAAGATAGACTGAGGGCATGAAGAGGGGCTCCCCGAGGTCCTGGGGGTCCCTGGGCGGGGATGTCTGTGGAGGCGTGAGGCCTGTCACCTCCAGGGACAGCTCTGCATTGAATTTGTAATTTATTTCTAACTGGAGACACAAGTCCTCACTGGGCCTGTCCTTCTGTTAACTCTGGGCAAGGATCTGGTCACTGTGTATTTCACCAGGGGCCTGAATGAAATCACATTTTGTAAAAAGCACAAGTTTCAAAGTCTGTCTTCAAATCCCGCCTCCACTATTGATTGGCTTGTGACCTCAGCTTCTATTTTCTCACCTGTAACATGGGATACTAGCAGCAAAACTGCTTCCCTCTGCTGACAAAGGGCTAAGGGACACTTGTCTATCCCACAAAGACCTTGCAGACACTGAGGACACGACAGTGAACAAAGCAGACAAAGTTCTTGGCCCTCAACAAAGTGAAGCATCACACAGGTAAGTGAACTATACCAATGTCGGATAGATGTTGATAAACACTGAGGACATAAGTGAACTGAGGAGGAGACCAGGAAGTCCCGGTGGAGGTGGGGAAGGTGGCCAGGAAGTGCTGCAACGGAGTGAGGGGGACATTAGAACAAAGACCTGAAGGAGGGGAGGGAGGAAGTCATGAGGACCCTGGGGAGAAGGTAACTGGGCAGAGGAGTCAGCAAGTGCCAGGCCCTTGGTGGGGTCAGGGCCCTGGAGGGGGCTGGGAGATGGAGAGAGAAGGTAGAGAAGCAGTGGGGTCCCAGGTCACAGAAGGACTTACTCCAAGTGAGTGGGAGCCACTTGCACTCCGAGGTGAGGCGTGACAGGATCTGGCTCGTTTTAATAGATCATTCTGGCTGCTGTGGGGACCAAATACAGGGGCCGAAGCAGGGAAATCATCGGGGGCTTTGCAATAGCCACTGTGAGAGATGATGGTGGTTTTTTTGGATGAGTGAAGGCAGAACAGGTGATGAATGATGGGCAGCAGGGGAGGTGATTTTTTTTTAAATTCTTTTTTTGGTACCAGGGATTGAACACAGGAGTGCTTAACCACTGAGCCACATCCCCAGTCCTTTTTTAAAAAATGTTTTGAGACAGGGTCTTACTACGTTGCTTAGGGCCTAAGTTGCTCAGACTGGCTTTGAACTTTCGATCCTCCTCCTTCTTCCTTCCTTTTCTTTTTTCTTTCTTTCTTTCTTTTTTTTTTTTTTATAAAATATGTGACTGGCAATATAAGTTGTTGACTTAAAAAAAAAAAAAGTCTCGCATTGGTGCTGTTGTGACTTCAACTCCTCTAACCCTCCCAGAGCTCCTCCCCTGGACTGAAACAACAGCTTTCAAACTCAAGGATTCCTGGCTCCTCTGCCAAGTTGATGTTTTGGAACTTGGTTTTGTTTCTAATCATTGACCCACATTTGGTTTTATATTTACTTTCTTCTTCTCATCCTTTTTTCTAGTCCAGGGGATTGAACCCAGGGCCTCCGGCATGCTAGGTAAGCACTCTACCACTGAGCTATACTCCCATCCTATATCTGCCTTGTATTTACAAAAATTTTCTCAAGGTACTGACAGAAAGATGTCTTTTATTGATTTTAAAATGTTCTTCATAGCTGGGTGTAGTGGCACACGCCTATAATTCTAGTGACTCAGGAGGCTGAGAAAGGAGGATCACAAGTTCAAAGCCAGCCTCAGCAACTTAGCAAGACCCTGAGCACCTTAGCAAGACCCTGTCTCAAAGTTTAAAATAACATGGGCTGGGGATGTGGCGCATCCCTGGGTTCAATCTCCAGTACAAAAAAATTTTTTTCTACCTAGATTAATTGATTTAAAGAATAATACAGATAGTTGTGATGGTTTGGCAAAAATCACGAGGTGGACCCTGAATGACCAAGGGGTTGGGGATTTTTGAGCTAAATCATAGAGCTTCCCATCCCCCATGGCCCCCAGATACTGGCATGCAAAGGCCCTGTGGCTCTCAGTGATACTTTGTACTTCCCAGTGCCTCCCAGACCTCTGCTGGCTAATGAATCCCCAAAATCACCTCCAATGACCAACCTGCTCTGTTAACCACCTTCCCCTCCTGTTGGCCTTGCTAAGGGAAGATAGTGGCAGCCAAAACATGGGATAAGACCTGGGAGATGAAGTCCCAGGAGCACAGGGCTGGCTCAGGAAGCAGGGCTCAACCCTCCTGCTGCAACTTTGTAACTGGGGGAAGAGCCTTTGCCACCTCCTCCAGAGGGGAGTCCTGATCGGGGGAGGAGGCTGGGGACTACTAATCACCATGACTGTCACGCCGGGAGCCAGCCTCCCCTGCTCGGTGCCCCTTGGGAGTTGGACGGTTGTCACATTTCCTTAGCCCTCTCTTCATCTCCACTGGCCCTTTCTCCAGTGCAGCTGATAGATCGTCCTCAGAGGTTGGTGACTGGAAGGGAAGGAGGCCAGGAGGGGAGCAGCCTTCAGGGACATCCCCAGGAGGAGTTGTTTTGGCCCCAGAGCAGCTAGCTGTCTTATGGCTCCAATCACGAAGGATGGCTCTGGCCAGCCACACTCCCAGCCAGGTCATTTTGCACTGGGTCATTGTCACAGTGCCGACCTACTGCCCACCTGTGTATTCTAGGCCCTTTGTTCCTTTCTGGCACTCAAATACTTATGCTTGCTTAGGATCCCTGCGGATTTGGGTTCAGAGAGAGGAACTGAGCAATTCTGTGCTCCAGATTCTGGATGCTTCCATGAATATCACCCTTTCTGAAAGACTGTCCCAGGACTCCATGACTGTTTTGGCATCTCTGAAATTGTGGCCAGAGAAGATCAAAGTGGCTTCTGCTGCCTGCCCACCCTTGCTGTCCTGGCTGTTTCCCCTGGACCCAGCCTCCAGCCTCCCTCATGGGCAAGGTCCCAGTGTGGTGTTTGGACTCTGGTCCTGATTTCCCTGACCGGTCCATCCTACTTGAGATGTCCTCATCCCCAGAGGACCAGGAGGAAAGAGGAAGTGCAGTTTCTCCACATGCCTTGCTCAGCACTAAGGCCTCCCTGCCTCCTCTCGGTGCCTCCCGTCTGGCTCTTCTTGAGCTGTGGAAGTTCCCTCCAGGCCTCCCCTTCCAGCCAGGACCCTTTCTGGCCCCGAATCTGCCATCAGCTCACTACATCAATTGGGTGGGTGGGAGGGACGGACTAGGCCTTGGATGGCTGTGTCAGCTTGGTTCCCGGGCTGGCTGGCCCGGCCTCTCCGTTGGTCCCACTCTTTGTCTAGGCTCTCCTCTGGCCTCAGCAGCCCCACCTCCCGGACCCTCCCCAGTGCATCGCCGGCTCTTAGGGCCTGGGCCACCCCCGCTGGTTATTGAATCCCAGATGACTGCCTGGAATGCTTGTTATCCAGATTTTGTCAGATACCTAAGTGGGGGGCACTGTCCCTTCGTGGCCCCAGAATGTGACCTAGGTGGCAGAGTCATCAGAGACCATGGCGAGTCAAAAGCTGCTCTGTCTGCTGGGTCTCACCACCCTTGCTCTTGAACAGCTGAGCACTTACTGAAAGGTGTCCCTGCTCTTGAACCCTCTTCCTCGGGGACAGCTGGGGACAGTCTGTAAATCTTCTGGGGTGTTCTGGGGCAGCCCCTCCTGGGTATCAGAGATGGCAAGGAGACTTTCCAGGAACCTTCCTGCCATAGGAATTAGGGTGTGTGGAGGATCTAAGATCAAAGGCCAGAAGGCTAGGTGGTGGGGTGGTGGCGTTGGGAGGGGACAGCACAGGAAGCCTGGGATGAAGGAAGTGTGGGAGCTGGAGGCCAAGCAGTAAGTAGCTGTGTCTTTCCAGAATACCCTAGGTCACCAGAACCCAGGGCTTAGATACTCACAAAACGTGGTCAAGGCCAGGCAAAGGAAATGGGACTTGGGGCCTGAGGTAGATGTGCTTGGCAAGTCCAAGGCCCTGGGTTTGATTCCCAGCATCAAAAAAGAAAAAGGGAATCTTCCAAGAGCACCCTCTCTGGCTGGAAAATGTGGGATGGCCCTGGGCCAGAGCAGTCACTTCAGACAAAGTGGACAGTGGGAAAAAGGAAGGCGAGGGCAGCCCTCTGTGCCGTCAGGGTAGGAGTTCTTCAAACACGCTCTCAGACACTTTGGCTCCAGGTAGCTTTGCAACACCAAACTGGAAGAAGAATCCAAGATGCAAGGATAATCTTCTTCTCCTTCTTCTTTTTTGGTACCAGGGGTGCTTAACCATTGAGCCACATCCCCAGTTTTGAGACAGGGCCTCACTAAATCGCTGAGACTGGCTTTGAACTTGTGATCCTCCTGCCTCAGCCTCCAGAGCCGCTGGGATTACAGGCGTGTGCCACTGTGCCTGGCCTGTGAGGTTAATTCTAAAAAGAGTGAGAGACTCCAAGAGTCCCAGTGAGAAGCTTCCCAGCTCTTGAGGCCCCAATGCCCTTCCCTTGCTGTAATGTGCTTGGCAGGGGCCAATCTTCCCTGGGCACGGGGAGTTGCCTTAAGACGTTTATAGTTGGTTTGAGCTTCTCACATCTCTGAAGGTGAAGCACTGATTTATTTGGAAAGTACAGCTTCTGCTTTCTGAAGAGACAGCACCATTTTCCTTCTTCACTGCTCTGGACCAGGCCTGTTGGAGAACTGGGTGCAGGCCCAGTCTTGTGGAGGGAGAGTATGGCCCAGCATGCTTACTAGATCACTCTGTTCAGAGTGGCTCTCCCTGCCGGCGAAGGGGGCCAGCGCAGGAGGCGTGAGATGGGGCTGGACTGAGGGAGACACCCAATCTCTGCTTGCCTGGGTCCAAGGGCTCGCCCATCCTTTGGGGAGACAGGGCTCCCCCTGGGCTTGGCTCTCTCTTCTTCTCCCAAAAGACCCCCAGGTCTCAAAATGGCAGCTGCTGGGTGGAGGAGAGATGAGCGGGCAGGGGAGGGGTGGGGTGGGAGTCTATGCTCCCCTGCCTAAGTTCCCCAAGGCTGTCTCCCCGCCCTCCATCTAGAAACCCGCAAAGGTGGGAACACCTGTCACTTTACATTTCTCCCTAAGGTTCTTCTCCCCTATGTCGCCTGCTTGAGTGAGTTCAGATTGTGGCCCCAGAGCAGGCATCCCAGCCCCTTTCTCAGAGTTCCAACATGACACAGGGTGTGGCTGTCCTTGGCTGCACTGTCCAATGTAGCAGCCCCATGTGGTCACTGAGAACTCAAAATTTGGCTGGCCTGGATTGAGCTGTACTGAGAATGTAAAATGTACCTTGGATCTCGGGGACCCAGCACGATCCAAGAATGTAAGACATTCCATGAATAATTCTTAATATTGACGACACATTGAAATGATCGTATTTTGGATGACTTGGCCTAAGTAAAATTTATGTTTAAATTTTTTAAATTCTTTTTAAAATGAGGTTACTACAAAGTGTAAACTCCATGTGCCTTGCAAGCTTGGCTCACGTCAGAGGTCGTTGTACTGACCGGTGTTGGTCTGAGGCAGGGCTCTAGACTTCTCTGAACACAGAGAGCTTGGGACCCTTGGGGCTGAGAGTGAAGCCCAGAAAGTGTCCACCTCTTTCCTGAGAGCAAGTTCTGGGGTTGTGGAAGGCCATGTGGCAGGGGTAGGATCGGCCCAAGGACAGGGGAGAGGCTTCGCCGGCTGCTGGTGGTGGGGCATCAGAGAGACGGTGCCCTCCAAGGCAGCCCTGAGCAGTGAGGTCCCAACATGTGGGGGTGGGGTCCTTAGTGCTCAAGGACTCTGGAGCAAGCTCTGCCTGCTGCACCAACAAAACACCGGAACCCCAGGAGAGGTCCGGGCTTCAGTTTCCTCATCTTAAAATGGAGTAAATTATAACTTCATGGAGTAGTTGTGAGAATTAAATGGGTTAATGCGTGTGAAGGAGTCCAAATACTGTATGGCACCCAGGAAGTTGTTGGCACACACACAAACCAGCATTGTCAGTGCCTTTGTCTGGGTCACTCAGAGGAGGGAGGGGACAGGATGGGACAGGCAGGCTTGAGTCCCAGTCCTGCCATGGCTCTACTCCCCTCAGAGTTCCTCCATCTGGTCACAGAGGGTCACCAGGAACCCACTGACCCAGGGGAGGGATAGGGGTCCAGTGAGATTATCCCTTCCTCCTGAGGTGCCTGTCATTACCCCTAGAAAGCTGTGTGGAAGACTGGAGTCCAGGCCAGGGAAGGTGACCCTGAGGCCCTGTGGGGTGGGGGTGGGCCAGGCTGGTGAGGGGCTAATAGCTGGAGGACCCAGGAGCCCGTGCTCTGCCAGACCCTCGGAAAGCCTGGTCTTAGCACTGTTGGAAATTCTTAAGCTGGGATTTCAGTTTAATTACATATTGATTAAATGGAACAAAGGCGCGGGGGCTCCCGGGAGCAGGCTCTGTGAGCGCCTGATGGAATTTCAATCCTGCTCTTTCCCTGCCTCCCACTCTCTCACAGCCTGGAGCTTCCCCTGCTGAGGAGGCCTGGCTCCACGTGGCACCTCTAGCCCTGCCTTGAACAGGGGACAGCAGGTGATCTGGGCCACAAAGCGCTGGGTTTTCTTCCCTGCCTCAGCCCTCAGCACTCTAACCCATCTACTATCCCAAACGCCAGTCGGATCCGTGATAGAGCCAAGGTCATGTCCAAGGTTAAAGGCAGATCTGGGCCTTGAACCTGAGTCTTTGACAGGATCCATTCCTGTGTGGGGCATGACTCTCTGGAAGGTAGGGGGTGGCATGGGGACCTTACTCTGTCCAGTCTCTCCAGGACTCCATATTGAGAAGTACCCAAAGACATTCCTATTCAGCAAGTGTTTACTGAGCACCTACTGTGCACAGTTCTGCTCTCTAGGCACTGAGGAGTGACTCTGCTGTGGTCTAGGACCTTCTTCATGGAACCCTCAGCCTTGTCTGGGGAACCACGCCTTGTCTTCCTGAGGAGATGCCAACTGGTCTAAGTTTAGAGAAAGAGAAGGTAGCCAAGCTGAGACAGGGGTGGAGGCAGAGAAGGGGAGACAAGCCAAGGAGGGGAACCAGCATGCTGAAGACTCAGAGACAAGGGGCACTTTGGTGGACCTGAGGAGGCCAGATCAAGGAATGAGGCAGGTGTGGCAGGGGTCCAGCTGAAGGCAGGACCCCTCACAAGTCGCCTGTGGCATCACAGGCTCCTCCTGTTTTCTCCCAGCAATGCAATTTGGACAGTTGGCTGCAGATCAAGGAACCAGGTTGCTAACTGGTAGTTTTATTCCCTAACTGGCGACTGGTTCAAGAAAGGGCTGAAATGGTCCAGTTTGAACCAATGAAAGGGTGAGATGAAGAAGGACATCTTTGAACTGCTACTGCTCTGAGGCCTATTTCTGGAATTCATGTTTTATGAGCCATTTCATTTAATTTCTTTCTCTCTTTTTTTAAGGCCAATATTTTGTAATTGGTGCATTATAATTATACAAGACAGTGGGATTCATTGTGCCATTTTCGTACGTGCACGTAACATAGTTTGCTTGCCTACTCCCTTCCTTCCCCGCTCCTCCCATGTACTTGTTCTACTCTACTGATCTTCCTTATATTATTATTATTTTAATTAGTGCATTATCATTATGTATATAAGCAGGATGCATTGCAGTATATTTGTACACAGATATAGCATAATTTGGTAGATTTTGTTCCCCAATACTCTCCCATGCTAGTTAATTTCTTTGTGGAATATACTACTATTAGTTGGATATTTTGTTACTTCCAGCCCAAAGCAGCCTGACTGATGGATCCACTTTGACCACAGTGAGGACCTTGGTCTTTACCTTAAGAGCAGTGGGGAGTCACGGAAGAATTTTAACATGAAAACATTTTCTTCCTAAAACTATCACTCCAACAATATGAATGTACTTGACACCACTGAACTATACACTTAAAAATGGTTAGTAAATTTTATGTTACCTTATCACAGTACAAAAAATGGAGCCAGGCACGGTGGTGCACGCCTGTAATCCCAGCGGCTCAGGAGGCTGAGGCAGGAGGATTATGAGTTCAAAGCCAGCCTCAGCAATTTAGTGAGGCCCTGAGAACACAGTGAGACCCTGTCTCCAAATAAAATACAAAAAAAGGGCTGGAGATGTGGCTCAGCAGTTAAGTGCCCCTAGTACCAAAAAAAAAAAAAAAAAAAAAAAAGGAGACAAACACGTTACTTTGAGTGCAAAGTCAAGGAGAAGGAAGGGTAAAATGAGACCCCAGCGGGGAGGAACAGTCTATCTGGGGAGACAGTGAGCTCTCCGTCAGGGAAAGGACTAAGGAGCACTTCCTGTCATCAGTCAAGGGGCTGGGAAGGGATCTCATGCCACAGGCAGGGGTTGGGCATGATGGCACCTCTCAATTCTTGCCCACTACATGTTTGCAGACTGCTTCCCTGCCTCCTTCCTGAGAGTTAGATGATCCTCGACCTCAGTGGAATCCCCAGACCTCAGAGTGACCCAGGAATCAAAGGGACTCCCTCTCCCTTCCCTGCCATTTTCCTCCATGACTCTGATCACCTTCAAATATTGGTGTAGTTTACTTATTTATCTTGTTCATTGTCTGTTTTTTCCACTCGGACTATGCTGTTCAATACGGTGGCCAGGAGTCATGGGTAGCTGTTTGATCACAAGAAATGTGCCCTGTCTGAAGAGCCATGTGCCGTAAGTATAAAAGACACGGTGGATTTTAAAAACTGTGCAAAAAGAATGTAAAAGAATTCATTAATCTGAAAATACTGATTACGTGTTAAAAAGATAATATTATGGATATATTGGCTTAGATGAGCTGTCTTATTAAAATCAGTGTCATATTACCTTTACTTTTTTAATGTGGGTAGTAGAAATTTAAATCTCACTATGTGGCTTCCACTCTTTTTTGACTGGAGAGCATTGCCAGACCAGAGGTTGGCAAACTACAGCCTGTGGGCCAAACCCGGCCAGCCACCTGTTTCTGGATAGGCCATGAACTAAGAATAGTTATTACATTCTTAAAGGATCACAAGAAAACAAACAAAGATAAATATGCAACAGAGGCCATATGTAGCCCACAAAGCCTGAAATATTTACTCTCTGACCTTTTACAGAAAACATTTGCTGCATTTACTGCTGCGCTGGGCTGTAAAATCGACCAAGGCAGGAACTTTCATTGGTTTTGTTTGTCACTGTGTCCCCAGTGCCACTGCTGGGCACACAGTAGGTGTTTA
This sequence comes from Sciurus carolinensis, assembly GCF_902686445.1. Taxonomy (NCBI): domain Eukaryota; kingdom Metazoa; phylum Chordata; class Mammalia; order Rodentia; family Sciuridae; genus Sciurus; species Sciurus carolinensis. The sequence continues at coordinate 80,543,419 of NC_062214.1, forward strand.
ATAAATAATGAATGAATGCGTTGCCAGACCTTACCTGGCTGCCTTTTGTTTCTGTCCTGAAAAACTGCCTCCCGGCTGCCCTGGCTGCTCCCGAGGGTAGAGGAACGCCTGCGCCAGGTCTCCCACTCCAGGCCAGGTGCGGGGCTGCACCCAGGGCTGGGGCCGGGCAGGAACAACACACGCAGGGCAGCGCGCCTCCTCCCGCGCTTTTAGAGGCTAAAGTCATCACTGTCCATCCTGCTGCCAAGAGCCTTAGGGTGGGGTGGAGACGGTGGATAGGGAGCCACCCACCCTTCAAACCTGAGAAATCCAAATAGGGCTCTGGACTGAGAGGGAATCAACCTTGGCCTAGGCTGGAGTTCGGGTTATTTTATTCTTCAGGGTCCAGTTCTCTTTCAAGGACTTGGAAAGCAAGGCTATTCTAAGACCACAAAGCCAGGTCCAGTGGCACTTGGTCCTGCCTGCCCTGGACAGGACACTACTACTTCAGTGGATTAGAAACTTGGTCATCATGATCTTTTTTAGTAGGCTTTGTGGGGGCTGGGGCTGGGGCTCAGTGGCGGAGCGCTTGCCTAGCATGCAAGGCACTGGGTTTGATTCTCAGCACCCCATATAAATAAATAAAAAATAAAGGTCCATTGATGACATATATATATATATATATGTCGGCTTGTGTTTTGGTACCTTCCTGCTGAACTTTTACATCCCTTGAAATAAAATTCCTTCTGACCCTCTCCACTTTCCTGCATGTTCAGGGGGATGATTTTGGTGACGCTGCATTGTTCATACACAGCATAGAAAGAAAAAGGAGAGATGTGTCCCCTACAGGGCAGCAGGGACAATGGTGCAAAAGCCCAAGAGTTCCTCAAGTGAGGAGGGGCTGTCAGTGGCTCAGGGGGACAGACTCACTTGGGTGGGAGGCAGGATGGGTTGATGGGAAGGCCCCCCACTCCCTAGTGGGGAACCACTTAACCTTTCGGGACCCAGTTTCCTCCTCTACGGAATATCTAATGGCAAGGGCGGTTGTGAGGGTCAGAAGCAGTGGCTGAGCAGAGTGGCCAGCACACAAAAGGGTCTCCATAAATGGCCACTGAATCGATTATTCAGGAAACAATTCCTTCACTAGGGGCCGGAGAAGGGAGAGGTCTATTTGCTTAGGCCAAGAAATTCCCCTTGGCTTGGAGAGGCCCCACTGAGGTGTATCTTGGAGCTGGGGAACTGGAGGCATATTACTGAGAGAGAGATGGGGGAGAGAGAAAGAAAGAGAGAGAGAGAGACATACATGCTGTTCTCCTGCCTAAAAACCTCCCTCCCATTGTCCCTCAGGGCTCCGAGCTTCTGCAAGGTGGCAGCCAGAGATCCCCAACTTTGGTGTTCTCCTTCCCTCCTCCCCACATGAGCTGCAATTACAGAAGAAAAATCTGTAAAATTTAAGTGATTCTGAAGGGGCTGAGCAAGGACAAGGAGGTGGTGGGGAGGGGGAGGAGGGGCTGTGTCCTTGCCTCTGTCCCTTCTTTTTATTGTCTTTTTTTTTTTTTTTTTCTTGCTTTTTGGTACTTTGGGGACAGGGTTGGAAGGAACACCTGAAATTACCCCTTCCACTTCTGCTCCACCTCTCCCAGAAGGCCGCCTTGTGTGCTGAGCCCTGGGTGAGACCGATCTGGCTTCCCTGTGGGGACAGCAGCCTGGTGGGGAGCAGACATCTCAGTAGACAACAGCATTGCAGGTGGCAGGGATGCCGACCCCTGGGCCCGGCGTCCCTGCTCTCCTTTTGACATGCTGAGGAATAGGGAAGTTGGGGCTTCTTTTCAATTTGTCCAAAACATAACCTCCCACCTGCGTGGCTCCTGCAGGTGACACCAGAGAAGGAGACTGCTTTAGGGAAGTCTCCCTGGAGGAGCTAACTTTGGCACAGGGTTTGCGAGGTTTCTCAGGAATGGAGTGCACCGGGGCAGGGTGAGCCTCTGCTCAGAGGGAACGGTGCCTGCGAAGGCTGTTTTAAACATGGACATCCTGTTGCGTGTGTGAGCGAACACATTGGAACCTGAGTGGGTGGGGAAGGAGCTGCGTCAGGAGGCCTCCAATGCCAACCTGAGGAGCATGGGTGTCTTGGCCAGTAAGTGATGGGAAGCCTTCTGAGGAGGGAAATGTTGTGCCCCCGTTTAAGGAACCTGAGGCTCAGGATGGTGAAGGCCTTGACCAAGTTCCCCAGACTGAGGGCTGGGCCTGGAGGGCAGGCGCCGGCCTCGTCCTGCCTCTGATAACAGCGTTAATGACTCTAATTCACTTTAGTCCATTAACGACTCTTTATTGAGCAGAAGCAGGCGCCAGGGAGTGCGTGGGTGTGAGCTGCTGTGCAGGCGCCTCGAGCTCTGCCCCAGAGAAGATGACCATCTGAGCCTCCCTGGACGGTGACCTGGGGGACCTAGGTGTTGCCCCTGTCCCTGTCACCATCTCTGGACAGAGAGCCCTAAGACATCCTTCCAGGATAGTGAAGGCTTCACTTAGTAGGTAGATGGCAGACAAGACAGCGGTCACTGCAGTGGCCTGGGACCTACCTCAGTCCCTCTTGGGGTACTGATGTGGTGGGGAAATATTAGGCGGAACTAGCCCAGTTGGACAAGTGTCTCTTCCCACATGGCCGGAGGTGCAGGAGTGGCCAGAGGAGAAAAGGGATCCGCCCTGCATCCGGCTGCCTACCCGTACCCTTACCTTCGATTCCATGGGTCCAGGACAGTATCAGTGGGCTGCCAGGAGGAAAGAGGCTAAGTCATAATGCTCGAAGTTCCAGAAACATTTGTAGTGAAAATTGGTAGGAAAAGAGGTTTTATTCAAAGATAGGTTTGAAGGAAGATGGAAGAAACTTAATTGTTTCAAAAGTCCCATCTCTGAAATCCCTGAAAATTAGCAGAACTTTGAAAGAAGAGTCAGGGAGCTGACAAGAGGCAGGAAACTTCTGCGTGTGGATTTGCTTGGCCAGCCTGCGATGGGTCTGGCGCCCGTCAGGGTGGGGGTTGCCGCCCTTTAGCTTCCTTCATTACGTCCCATTATGTCATTGTGGCCCAAAGGACTTCTTTCTTCCTGTCCTTCTTCTTGGAGTCAGTATCTGCATCCTCTCAATTTGGTGGTGATGGTGGAAATTCCAAATTCATTCTTTTTCACCAGTAAGAGGAGAGGCCACAGCCCAGGAACCCTAGCAGATAAGAAGGTCCTAGAGCACAGGAGGGTCCCTGAGTTGAGGAGGGGCTAGCTGGAAACTGCTGCCTAACTCAGCCTAGAATAGGAATAATTCATACATATGCATGAGGCCTCATGACTGTGCATGATAGGAAGAAGCCTAAATACTCCAAGGGCCTGGCTCAGCTGGGCTCAGGACAAGGTAGCCCTCCCGGCTATGTGGCTGAGAGTGTTGAAGGAGCAGGAGCAGGTCACTTCCCTGGAGCAGGTCTCAGTTTTCCCATCTGCACAGTGGTGACATGTCTGTCTTAAACTGCCTCCTTGGGATATGCTAAAGGTCAAAGCCAGGCAACAGCCATCACTAGATTGGATTTCTCTGTGAAACTCGAGAAGGGGATTTAAGAGGCAGGGATTGTGCAGAATTTTTAGTTAGGGTCCCGAAGAAGCAATACTGCAATATAAACCCCATTTCACAGATGCAAAAACTGCAGCCCAGAAAGGAAGAAAGACTTGACATAGGTCGCACTGGTAGATTCGAAGACCTGTGGCCTGGTCCTTGCCCCAATTGACTTTAGGACCCTGGACAGGGCTGCTTTTCCTCAGCTTGGGTGCCATGCTGCTCCCATCACTTCACCAGGGCTTTCTGAGCCATTTGTTTTTATGTCTGTACGTCGGGTGGCCTGCGAGCAGGGCTGGCGTCCGCCTGTGAGTATAAAACTGACAAGAGGCGCTGGCAGAGTGTGGAAACTGTCAGCAGAGCAGCCGCCTGTGAAATTAACATGATATCGAAAGCGTCAATGTTTATTTACTGGAAATATCTGGACAGGATGCAAAGTAGGCCTGCAGCTGGTGCCTGAGGGTGAGGGTCACCCCTGCTGGTCCCTCCTCTGCAGCCACTAGGCCCTGATGGCAGAACCAACTGACCCCCTGACTGAGACACCCACCCCCATTGTCTCCTTGACTTGCTGAGGAACCAGGTCTCATGGAGAAAGTAAGGCTTCAGTGACATTTGTCCAAAAGTAACCCCCCTCATTGTCCCAGAGTTCCAATGATGGTGTCCAGGATCTAGTGAACAGGGAGGGCCTTGCTGAGGCCTGTGCTCTCTGGACATCTCCGGAGAAGTCAACACTCCTGTTATGCTGGTCATCTCTCCCCTCTACCCAGCCAGGAAGGGATGGCTAGTTTTTCATGGCAGCCCTTCCCCCAGTCTCAGCTGATTGGGCCAGGTTGAGGTCACCCGACTCAAACTTAGCCAGTCAGAATGGGTCTCGTGGGAATTTGAAATCAGGGCACAAAGATTAGGTTAGCTGCAGGGAACTGAAGTAAAAGGTGTTCTGGCTCCAGGCAGGGGCTGCCATTTTGGGGTGGTCAAGCTCAGCTAAGCGAAGGAGAAGCTTGGTTGACAGGGACAGGGAGGAGGGTGGAGCTGATGTGCAGAGAGGAACAGAGATGAGAGACCTTCAAGTTCAGGTAGAGATAGACACAGACAGCTGTTTTACAGCTTGGAGAAGAAAGATAGCAGTTGAATCTACAGTTGTGCTTCTTAAAATTTCTCCGTAACCTTACGAAGGGCACTTTGTTTGAAAGAGGCAGAAATTCCCTGAAAATGGCCCTAAGACAGACTGACAGGTGGAGTAAAGTAACAAAAAACATACTCGTAAAGTGTGGAACGAGTTGGAAAGGAATTAAAGGGCGGCGGGGCTGGCCCATGGTATGTGGTAGCAAAGCTGCTAATTCTGTTGTGCCACATAACTGTTAGGACCCAGACCTTGGGCCCACTGAGAGCCAGGCACAGGGGACCACAGAGAAAAGCAGAATTTAAGAACCGTTTTCTTTTAATTTAATTTTTTTAGTTGTAGATAGACACACAATACCTTTTTATTTATTTATTTTTATGTGGTGCTGAGGGTCGAACCCAGTGCCTCACACATGCTAGGCCAGTGCTCCACCACTGAGCCACAACCCCAGCCCAAGGACCCGTGTCTTGCCAGGACACTCTCTTCGCTTGCCTCTGCTCTTCCCAGCATCCTCTGTGAACTGAAATCATGGCTCTTGGTAATTCAGACTCACCTTTTCCAGCCTGATCTCAAGAAAAATCTATATTGGCACTCTCTGATTCCAAATTCAAGTATCGTAGGAAAGGATTTGACTAGCTGTACTGCGGGCAATGCCGATTCCTCATCCACTCACAGCAGCGAGAATGTGTAGGTGTGACTGGCCCAGCTTGGGTCAGGTGTCCTTCCCTAGAGCAGGCCATGTCCAGGGCAGTGGGTTCTATAAGAAGACAGTGATTTCTACTCAGCTTATGTGGATGGGGGTGAGGGAAGAGGAACCCACAAAAACAGGGGCTCTCTGAGCAGACAAAACTACAGATGTCTTCAAGTATGGGGATCTGAGGAAGGGTCAGCCCAACTTTCACCTCCTACTTGTCTCAGGAGAAGCCAAGGGGACTGGTCGGGCTCTGCTGATGACAGCTATGCAGTGCTAGACTGAAAACTCAGCCAATTCCCTCTTTGCCGTATGGAGATTTTCAGTCCCTTGGGCTGGTTTCCCTCCACAATTGGTGAAAGTCTCCTCCCCTTTCCCACATTCTGTAGTAGGGCTGAACCAGGCCTGGAAATCTGATTTTTTTTTTTTTTAAGGTGGGGCTGGGGATTGAACCCAGGGCCTTGTGCATCCAAGGCAAGCACTCTACCAACTGAGCTATATCCCCAGCCCTGGGAATCTGGATTTTGACTGTATCCTCTCCTAGGGTTTGTTCAGGCCCTAGAGGGTAAACCTCACTTGGCCTAAAATGAGACCAAACTAGAGGAATGGATGGCACCTGCAGCGTGGACTCAGTCACTAGGAAGTCATTAGAGCAGTATTCTGTACCTTGGCTGTGCACCAGAGACACCTGGGAACTCCTGAAAACCCCATTACCTTACCCAGGCAGCACTCCAAAGCAGTAAGAGCAGAACCTCTGCAAATGGGAGCTAGCTAGCCACATTTTAAAATTTACCTTCCTCTGGTGACTTCGATGTGTAGCCAGGGTTGACAACCACTGGTCTGGGGAACACTCATTTTTTACTCCACCTGTACTCCTACTTCAAGACCTGGGCCCTCCTGGAAGAGGTGGCTCTCCCTGCCCTCTGTCCTGCCTCAATCAAGAGTGGGCACCTGACCCGATCCTGGCTCATCACAATTTCTCTTGGGAACTGGAGTTGAATAGGGAGGCTGTGAATTCCTATGGGGGAATGGAGGCTGTCACCTTAGGGTAACTGGGTTCAGTCAGTCAGCTTTGATTGGCAGCTGAGGGAGCCACTCCTGAAGAGAGGGACAGGTGATCCAAGCTACTATGCAGTCAGAAGCTGAATCAGGAGGAAAGAGAGGCTGGCCATGGTGGCACACATCTGTAATTCCAGCGGCTCGGGAAGCTGAGGCAAGAGGATTACAAGTTCTAGGTCAACCTCAGCAATTTATTTTGTCTCAAAATAAAAAAAAAATAAAAAGGGCCGGGGATGTGGCTCAGAGGTAAAGCACCCCTGGTTCAATCCTGGGCACCAAAAAACAAAGAGGAAAGAGAGGCAGTGCATTCCCATCCCTCATCCCCTGACTCAGGCTGCCCTGGGCTTCCCTGAGTCTTTGTCCTTCAGAAACCACCTTGTTAGAAGACATCTGTAAATGGGCTGCTGTTCCTTGCAACCAAATAGTTTTAGATACAGACAGCGCTGAAAGCTAACACTTAGCTCAGTCCAGAGTCCCACTCTATTCCCTGGAGGGTTCAGGGAAGGACAGCAGCTGGCACCAGTCAGGTACTTTCCATGGGCATTGTGTCCAAGTTTCCCAACAACCCTGTAAGGGGGGAATGACTATTCTCGGTTTTTTTTTTTTTTTTTTTTTTTTGCGGAGAAGCACAGTAATGTGCCCCAGGGCGCCTGGCTGATTAGTGTAGAGCAGAGGAATAAACCAGGGTGCGCCAAATCACTTCCAACCAATCTCACCGGAAGCCAATTATGCAAAGCAGGGCAGAGTGGAGGGCCTGCTGCGGTGGGGTGCTGGGGGCTGCTACTGGCCTGCCCCCACCCCAGAGAAGAGAGAGGACTTGAGGGTGACCATTTGAAGACAACTGTCTTGGGCCTCGGCCATGGGAGAGAAGCTGCTGGAGAGGCAGGGCCCCAGGTCCACACACAGGGCCTGCAGGGACAGCCGCTATCACTCCTGTGTTACCATAGCTGCTTCATGGGCTACAGAGTGCTTTGTGACCCACAGAGACTGCTCCTGGCCTAGCCCCTGTGACTTCTCATCACATCTGGTGCTCATATCGCTGATCATAATTTTTAAATGTTACTTGAGTGATTCAGGGGCTGGGGTCTGTCTCCCCCACCAGACACTAGGCTCCCTAAAGGTAGGAACTTTACTCATTTCATTCTCCTTAATATTCTTGGTGCCTGTCCCAGTGACTGGTGAGAGTAGGTGCTCCATGTGGGAGGAAGGGAGGAAAGGAATGTTCCAGAACAAAAATGTTTACCCCATTTTATAGACTGGGAAAGTGAAACCCAGGGAGGAGAAACTGATCAGGTCACACAGGGAGTAAAGCTGAGCTGGGCCAGAACCTGACCAAGTCTGGGAGGTCGAGGAGATCCCAAGGGATAAACAGCAGTGAGATTTCAGGATGGATGGAGGCACACGCCCTCCTGACAGACCGAATGTGGGATGGGAGGGGTCGAGAAGGCCCTGGGTGAAGCCCTTTCCCACAGCCAAGACCCCTCTGACCAGGAACAACGTGCCCTTCTGGAGCCAGTGGAATGAACAGTGACAGCTCTCCTCAAGGTCGAGAGCTGTGGCCCTTCCCAGAGTGGGCAGCAGATGGGCCACGAGTTGGAGAAATAAATGGCCTGCAGGGCCTTAATATAAGGCCTGCTAGAAATTATGCTGGATTTTAAGGAGGAGAGAGAGGGACAAAGACCGAGCTGCAGGAAAAAGATAATTAAGACTCGTCATCACCATAGGCTCTTAATTTCCTATCTGATGGGACAGATCTCCCTTTTGAACAGGGCCCCTGGTCCTGGAATGGGTCAGGCTGCATGGCAGGGACCGCCCCTGTGAGTCACCGGGGCCAGGGACCCATGATAGTTCTGAATGAAGGCTGAGGACTGGAAGCTGTGTGGGGAATCCATAAGAATAATAACACTAGGAGCAGACATTTATTGGCCACTTATTCTGTGCCAGAGCCTGTCCTAAGGACCTCGCAGGCATGACCTAATCTATTCCTCACAAGCCACATGGGCAACTTGCCCAAAGTCACACACTGGTAGGTGGCAGAGACAGGATTTGGACCCAGCTCAGCTGGCCCCAGCCCCCATGCTTTTAAACCCCCTGCACTCAGCCTGACTTCATGTAATGTTATGTTTCAATGTGATTCGAAACCTCAGGGTCTGGTCTTGCCTGTTGCCATCTTGGTGAGTCCTAACAGAGAGGACTGATTTAGAAAGAGGGAGAGGGGAACTTATACCAAGAGCGGAAGACTGTCAGAAAAATAAGTGGTGTGTGTGTGTATGTGTGTGTGTAGAGAGAGAGAGGGAGGAGACTATGAATGTCCAGTGACGGGGGAGGGGCTGGAACTACCCCAGGCAGAGTTGGAAGAACTGGGGAGCTGTGGTAAGGCCTGGAGGGAAAGCAGCTTGGGCATTTGAGGAAGAGAAAGGAGGTCAATGCAATCTCTTCAGAATTCTCTAGACAGGACTGAGTCATCCAGGCTCTCTAGAGCCTTTAGGCCAGGTTCCCTGCAGACTTGGTGCAGCCAGCCACACATGGAGTCTCTGGCTAGGACTCACCTGTCCCCAGTCCATCCAGAGGAACTAGTGTTGCTGGGATTTATCCCAGTCTCAATATCTAGCCTCTGAGGCACCCCTCCCACAGCCGCCCTCGGCCTAGCTCTGCCTTCTAACCCTTTAAGAAGGAGGGCCCAGGGCGTAGGGGTCCGGTGAGGCAGGGTCTCTATGGCCACGCCCCTGCCTGGTCCCTCCAGGCCCTTAGCCTAGCAGCTCAGGCTGGTCGCCTAGGAGACAGTGCCTGGCATGCTCTCATTGGCTGGCAGGGGCTAGAAGGGTGGGAGCCGGGTTCCAGGATGCTGTCCCCGTGCATGCACGTGTGTTCCTGGTCTCACATGTGTGCAGGGTGCCTGAGCACAGGGCACAGGGGCCAGCCTGGCTGCACTGTGATCCCAGAAAGAGGTGAAGATGCCCTGCAGATCTCTGGAAACCCCCAATGGTTGCAGCTTGGGAGCTTGGTTGGGGCGTGGCTCATCTAGGATCCACCAGGCAGCACACCTTTGGGTATCTGTGGGCGTGCAGGACAGGGATTGCTTTGTAGGACTGTACATCAGTGTGACTGTACAGGATGGGAGTGCTGAGTGTGGGGGTTGCAGTGTGACATTATCTGGTGTACACCAATGGGGTTTGTATGGGTGCCTGAAAATGTGTGTGGACACAAACTGCCACGTCTGTGAGGCTGTACAAATACGTGAACATGTGCACCTGCTTTAGTGTGTGTGTGTGTGTGTGTGTGTGTGTGTGTGTGTGTGTGGCTGTGAACAGAGGTGCGAATTATCACTCTAAAGAAGGAGCTTTGGCCTCTGCCTCTTCTGTTCCCACACCTCACAGATTTCCTCCTTAAATTCTGAGATGTTCCCCTCTCATGCTCACCATAGCTCGCCATTGCTCAGATGCTGCTCTATAGCCAACCAACCTCAACTTCCCCAGCCACCTGCCCTGTCCTCCACAGCAGTACCAGGGGACAGTGAGGGAGGATTCTGTCTCTGGAACAGGGGAGGCTTCAGAGACAAGGATAACGTGTTCAGAGTTTCTTTATCCTAAGCCAGAGGAACTGGAGTGGAGGATCTGGAAAACTTTGGCAAGCTGGCGCCTGTCTTTGACCCCCATCTTCTCTCTACATGAATGTTTTCTGTTCCAGGCCCACCACTGCTTGTGGGATACTGGGCTCCACAGCTGCAGGTGCTTACCAGGTGTGTCCCCTCCTCTACCCCAGTCCTAGCATGTTTGGGAAGTTTCCCCTGATGGGGACAGTAGGTAGGTCAGTAGGGGCAGAAGGCTCGGGGTCCAGGAATCCACCCTGGGTTCTCCTGGCCTCTTCAAGTCTTGTCCTCACCAGAAAACAATCTTCCCATCCATTTGCTCTGCACTTCTAGAAGTCCCTTAGGCTCTGGGTGACTGCAGGGCCCATCAACCTTGCTGGAGTAAGGAAACAGCTGTCCCCTGGCTCTTGGCCAGTCAGGTGCCAGCCTGTGGTCAGGCCGCCAGGCTCTGTGCTTCTGGCTGCAGGACCTTCTGCCAGTCCCTGCTCCCCTACCGGTGGCACCACCTGGACTCACCGTGGGCCAGAGGACCTTGGCCGCTCCTCCTGGGCTGTCTTGCCTGGTTGAGCTCTTGGAGCTCATCTGGTCCACCCCCAGCTGTGCAGAAAGGGACAGGAAGGCAGAGGGGCAGGGACTCGCCCCAGGTGGTGGATAATAGGAAGGCTGCCCAAGAAGGACACAGAAGACTCTAGAAAGGTCACCTCCAGAGTGTTTGTGTGCTTGGATGTCAAGGTCTCTGGGGACATTGGTTGTCACAGCTCTGGACAGAGTAGCACCTGAGGCAGGTTGGGGGTGAAGAGAGGCATGCTGGGTGGCCAGGGCCGGGGCTCTGTTTCTGGTGATTGGCGGTGTGGCTGGTGTGAGCAGAGACAGGGGAGATTTATGGTCCAGGCACAGGGCCAGGCTGTAAAAGTCCTTCTGCTGGAGAGGCCGTAACTGTCTCACTTCAGCAGCAGTGTGATGGGGACACCACTGAGGTCTGGAAGGGAGAGGACAACCTGGAGAGGGTAGGCTTCTCTCTGACCCTTGGGAAGGTCAGTACCGAGATGCTCAGGGACTGGTGCAAAGTCACCCAACAATGCTGGGCTGTGGACAAGGCCCGGGGACATGGACACCCCCACAACACTGGGTACTGCTGAGGGGCAGCTGCATGCCCCTCCCACCCCATGTGTTCCCTGTGTCCTTGGTGGGTCCCAAGTGAAGCTCTGGGGCTGGCGGGCAATGGAAAGAAGGAGGCTTTACTGTGGCTGCCTCTCTCCTCTTTACGACGCCATATTATTTTTAACGAGCTATGTAAATGTCTGTGCGTCAGAAAGCCTCCAGCTGTCCCTTCCTCTGGGACTGGGTGCCTTGGGACCCGTCTGGCCTGTGTTTCCCATGGGAAGGTTTCCTGGGGGTCGGGTGCTTGCCTCCTTGTGGTCACCTCTCAGTTTGGCTAAGTCAGAGTGGAAGCTATTGCTTTGTGACCTTGGACCTATCACTTCCCAGCCCTTTTTTATTTTTCATTTTGAGACAGGGTCTTGCTCAGTTGCTTAGGGTCTTGCTAAGTTGCTGAGGCTGGTTTTGAACTCGCAATCCTCCTGCCTCAGCCTCCCCAGCTGCTGGGATCACAGGCATGGGCCACCTCACCCTGCACATTGTGTGCCTTCTGTGTCATGCCTTAGCTGTGCAACCTTGTGCAGTGGCTCAGTCCCTCTGAGACTCATTCTTTTCATCATCAAAATAGGGAGATAGTCATGCTGATCACTGATGCTGGGCTGAGAGAGGCGGAGCATGCGCAGGGCACACCTGTGCTCTCCCCATGCTTCCAGATTCCCCTTCCTCTGTTCCTCCCAGACATCCTGGCATGAGGCAGGAGTGTGAAGGAGCTGGGATAGGGGAGAGGCTGGGACTAAGCACTGGGGCGTCTCTGACTCTTTGTGTCCCTGCCTCACAGTCTTCTCAGCCAGAGGACTGTCACCTGGCATGATGACAGGGCCAGGGCAGGGGGTCAGGTTGAGCCATAATAGATTTACCAGGAGGCTGTGGGTTCCTTGGAAACTCCCTTGGGCAGGCAGAGGCCTAGGCTCCTGGGGACAACTCTTTCCCCCAGGGCTGTGCTCATGGCCACTGTGATCCCTAGTTTCCCAGCAGGTACCAGGGGGAGACTGCCAGGCCCTTGGATCGGGCCACTGGGCCTTGTATATTAGGCTCTGGTCTTGGGGCCCCACAGAGATGTCAGGTGGACTGGGAGCCCCAAGGGAAAGCTGATTGACAGAAGCTTTGACTGTGGCTCCCATGCCCCAGGTGCTCACCCACACCTGCCATGGCATATTCTCTTCCCTTTCCACAGAGGAGAGGCCACAAGAGGCAGTTGGCTGCACCAGGTTCACAGAGAAGTTTGAATTGAGGTGGTTCAAAGGTCCTGGTGCAGCACCTACCTGGAGGTAGGACCCGGAGGTCACTTCTTCCAAATCTCTGTGTTCTGGTCTGAAAGGAAGCATGTTAGAACCTCTTCAAGATGGGATTCCATAGAATGCTGGGACAGCAACTGGCCTGCCTGGCACGAGCCTTTGATAAACAGTAGCTAATGGAATTATGGCACTACTTACCCCCTTCTGCCCAATGTGGAGAGGACATAGGATCCAGGGGAGCAAACTCAGGTTCAAGTCCTGGCTCTTCACTTACCGGCTGCAGATTCTTGGGCCGGTCACCATCCCTGAGCCCCTGCTCCCAGGCAAACTGTAGCAGTCTGTGGAGCAATGACTGATTATCAAAAGAAAAAGGGAGGAAGTGCTGAGGGTTATCTCCAAAGGTGGCCACAATGACCCTCGAAGCCTGTGTGCCATGTGACCATGCAGCTCCTCCCATTAAGATCTGGTGTCTATCTTCCCTCCCACTGAATCTGGGGAACCTGTGACTTGCCTTGGCCAATAGAATGTGGCCAGGTGATGCAGCAGTTTATCCTGGAAGCTTCCTTCTGGTCATGGTAGAGCTGAGCCACCAGGAAGCGTCTAGCTAGCCCGGAGAAACCATGTGGAAAGAGAGAAGCCAGCTGTCCTTCTGCCCTTCCAGCCTCCCCCGCTGAGGCGACAGACATATTAGAAGCTACCTTGGATCTTTCAGCCCCAGTCAACACCCTGCAGAACAGAAATGAGCTGCTGTCCTCACCAAGCTCTGCCTAAGTTGCAGACTAGGAACATAAATAAATGGTTAGGATTTAAATCATTGATTTGGGGAATGATTGTTGTGCGGAAATAGATAACCGAGGCAGTCCCTTAGATCCTTCTGTACCATCTGTACTCAAACTGGACTTGCACAAGGTTGAGCTCCTTGGCAACCTCTGATTGGACAAGGGGATGGACATCTGACTGTGAGGCAGCCAACCTATTGGCTGGCAAGTGACCAATCAGTTTTTTCCTCTGGAGAGTATGAATGATGAGATCAGAGACTCTAGCAAGCCAGACCAAGGAGGAGGGAGCTGGGAACTTTCAATGGGAACTAGGGGCGGGCTGACATTCAGCCCCGTGCAGGTTGTCATGTCACCAGAGGACACCAAACTGGGGAGAGAAGCAGGAAAGGCAATAGACCATGGAACTGGTTCCGTGAGGCTCCAATAAATCACTGAACTCCAGCTGGTCTGTGTTGTGTCTGCTTCTTGCAGCACATGAACTCCAAGGCTCGTGGTCCCTCGGCCAGCTGGTCATAGAACTTCTGCAGGGACTCATAATACCAGTTAGAGGTCTACACTTCTCTTCTGACCCCTTTTACCTGGTTCTCTCTGACACCATCTGATCTCCACCCTGCAACATACACAGATTGAGGCCTTTCCTCCAGGGCCCCAGGTATGGCCATTCTGTCCTGGGCAGATAGAGTAATGACCCCAGAGTCTGCTCCCATCCTCCCGACACAGTCCTGAAGACTTCAATGGCAAAGCAGAGGGCAGGACCAGGTTCAGGTTCTACCCCACCCCCATCTGGAGTTCCAGCTCTTGGGACCCCAGTGGTCCTGCACATAGTCCTTGCCACTCCCAGTCCTTGAGTTCAGCCACTGCCCCCCATTTGTCCATAAAGATGCCACGCTAATAAAAATGGTCACTAGTGCACTCCAAACGGGTGCCTTTCCAACACTAATTTCTGACACCTTGTAAACAGTGCTCTTAACGCCGTGCTCCGCACAGGATTCAGTGGTGATGATGGGATTTGAACCTGACTCTAGAGCCCAGAACCATCTGCCACTCTGCTCTTATCTCCAGGCAGGCTACTTCCCATTTCTGGGCCTAACAGTCTGACTGTGAGGGGTTGACCAGGGAGGGGTCCCAGGGCTTGCTGATCCCTCCAACTCTCACCCTCCTGGGTGTCACTGTGACCAGGGCCACTTGCTGGACAAAGGCAGGTTCTCACTCTTGTCACCCTTCCTCTCTAAGGTGTGCCTGTCTCTTGGAGGAGCAGACCTGGGGGCTGCTCTGCTCTTGGTTTCCTGGAAAGCAGGTTGGACTCTCAGGATTCAGGATCCTGCATTTTTCCTAGTAGTTTCTGCCAACCTCACCTGCCTTGGCCCCAGGCTGAAAAGTGAGCTGTGTGGCAGGTTCCACAGCTCCATCTGGACTGAGCAGAGCGGGGCCCTCAGGACTGGGGGGGTCTGAAAGTGGCTGGGAACGCTTTGCACCAACACCACCCCTGGCTTCAGGTCCCTAGCCATGCATGTGCCAGGGCAGGGAGGTAACTGCTCCTCCTGTTTCCCCTGGAGAAAAGCCATGGATCAAGTGGCCTCTCTAGTCTGGCTCCGTGGATGTTCCCCCGTAAGTCTGGCAGGGCTCTTACAAGTCCTGGAGTCCACCACCCTCTTCTACAGAGAAAGCTGGCAGGGAGCTGCTCTAGGCTGACCAGGCTTCCTGGCTCTCAGCTTGGGCTCTCTGCCCAGTTCCCAAGCTCCTCTGCTTAGGCCCACCAAGTCCCCTAACCCTGGGCACTCACATTTCCCCAAACCCATCTCCCTAACCTAAAAGCCACCTAATAATCCCCTCAAGTCCTTGAGCCTCCCCAGGGGCCCACTTGCCTCCCAGTAGTCAGGAGTAAGTTGGCCTCTTGATACCCCTACTCTTAGCAGAAACCCCTCTGGGGTTAAGTATCGGTCCCATGGGCTTCCTCTTGTCCGGGACATGCCTGCTGGGGCTTCCAGGGCTGGGCTGTTGGAGAACCTGCGTGCCGGTCTCTCAGGAGGTACATGGCTTGTTGGGTTCCTCAAGCCTCAGGTGTTATGACTGATCTTGTGGCACGTGCCTCAGGACCCTTCTTCCTGTCTCTTGTGCTCCCCAAAGTGGTCTCCAGTCTCAGGATGGTTCTGGGAAGCCCTGATCCAGGTAAAGAAGTCTGTGGCTCTGGGACTCTGAAACCAGATGGTCCTGCCACTTAGAAACTATGCAACTTCGGCTAAGCTTCTCGCCCTCTCTGGTCTTCATCCTCTGCCCTTGCACGAGAATTGGACTTGATAATAATCATTACTATTGTCTAAGGAGAGCTCACTGAGTGCCAGGCACTGCTCCAATCAATAAACATCTTCTGCTCCCTCATTTGATCCTCTCAATGACCAAAAGTAGTATGATTGGCTTTATTTTACAGGTGAGAAGATCAAGACTGAGAGAAGTTAACAATCCCACACAGCTGGTCTTAGAACTAGAATTTGAACTCAGACCTGACCTCAGACCTCAGAGCCTTCTAAGCGCTAGTCTAGGCTGTCACCAACGACCTCAACCTTCTCCATGTCAACATTCCAGGGTCTATAGGAAGATGATTCTGTTTTTGCCCAAGGCATAAAGCCACAGACCAGAGACTTGGGCATACCCCAGAACTGGGGAGTCCTAGGTGGTGGTTAGGAGACAGGGTGACCCAGCAGTTGGCTACAAACTGCTGTGACTGGAGCCAGGAGCAGAGTGGCCTCTCAGAGACGCCTATAGAATGAATGAATAAGTGAATGAGTGCCAACTCCATGTCATCCACCACAGATTTGGTTTTGAAGGTGCAAGGCATGTGGCTACCTAGTTCAGGCTGGTTCTGGTCAGAGGTGAGCCCTGAGAAGAGCCCTGATTGAAAGGAGGCTCTTCTGAAACATTCTGGAACTTTCTGGTTGCTAAGGGGTCACTTTCCTATTGCTGTCCCTCCTTGTTCAGCTGAGTCTGTGCCACCAGTTCCCACCTCATGCGATTCTCCCTAGGCCTAGTTCTCCCTAGGCTGCAGGATCATATTGGGTCTGTGGGATTGAATTCAAGATGTCTCCAGGAGAAAAAGGAAACTTGGAGGAGAGAAGTCAGGCCTCCCTGCCCAACAGAAATGAGGGGTATGTGAGCAGCATGTGGTCTGCAGGTCGAGCTGCTGCCCAGCTCTTTCAGCTAAGGCCACTGGATTCTGGGAAAGTTACAGCTGACCCACCCTGGTCTTTACTCTGTCACTTAGGACATCCCTTCTCTGGGGCTGAGTTTGGAACATCTAGGTTTGATCTGAATGGGCCTGTTCAGGGTGGGGGCTGTTGTCTGGCCCTCTTGGTCAGCTCACATGCAAGGATAGACCCAGAGCATGGCCTGGTGGCAGGAGTGACACCAGAAAGGCAAGCTGGGTCTGGACAGTCCTGAGGGTATCTCCAGCCCCCCAGACTGGGCTCTCTAGAAAGGATGTAGCATACAGTAGATGCTCAATAAATGCATGTGAAAAGAAGAGTTGGAGAGACCTGTGTGCAATTCCTGCGTGCATCCAGGCCAAAGCTGGCTAGGACTTCTGCCTAGGAGGCCTCCCAGACTGAAGGTGGAAGAATCTACAGTGCTCTGGGGCTTAAGAGTTCTGTCTCTCCAGCCAACACGCCTGGCAGCGGCCCAGGCTAGTGTCCTAGGAGGAGCCTCTGGAGTTGCCCCTCCCCCGGGCACCCCACACCTCTGCCCCCATGGAGGTCCCCTCAGCCCATCCCCCAGTGAGATAATAATGACCATAATGAGAACAGTCACCCACACGTGTGCACAGGCTTTACAGGTTACAAAGTGTTTCACATACATCATCTCATCAGTCCCTCACAACAGCCCTGTGAGGTAGGCAGGGCAGGGAACGCTCCCATTTGTACAGATGTGGTCCCTGAAGCCCAGAGGAGGCCAGTGACCTGCTTGAGGCCACACAGCAAGTGAGCAGCAGCGCTGGGGCCAAAGGCCAGGTGTCAGGCCAGCCTCTGGCTCCTGGCTCTCTCCACTGACTGTGCTATCACCCAGGAGGACCCCAGCCCCTGTCCAGAGTCCCAGCCACACCCAAGCTGAGACCCCCCCCCCACCTCCCCACAGTAGTGCTGCCTGGCAGCCTGGCAGACAGGCCCCCAACCCCATGGGGCAGCCCTGTCCCCTCCACTCACTCCCTGCAAACAGCCAGCCCAGAGCAGGGCCCAGACCTGCTCCCCAGCCTGCTCCTGATGGCGCCCCAGCATGGGGTGGGAGGGTGGGGCCGGAACCTCCTTTCCTGTTTTCCTGAGTGATCCCTCCCCACAGGGGAAGAGAAGAGAAAGGAGGAAGAGGAGGAGGAAGAGAAAAACAAGAAACTGAGTTGGAAGAAGGCCCTGGAGCAATCAGGACGTCAAAAGTTTGCATTCCGACTAGCTATAGGAAATAGTTTTTTTCTCTTTTTATTATTTCAAGTTTTCATAAAAATCCATAACTATTGAAACCCAAGTTACAGAGGAAGTTCGTAACTTTTTTTTAAATTGAATTATTGACTCTGCTGCCTGTCGGTTCGTCGGCTCTCCACTCCAGCCTGTCAACGCAAGCCCCTGTGCAGGTGGGGTCCCCAGGCCTGGACTTCTGAGGTCCTGGTAGAAAGAGGGCAGGTGGTGAGGGCTGGCCGGGGGCAGTGGGGGGTGGAAGGGAGAAGGAGTGTGTGTGGAGGGGCACGGAGGAGGTGGGAGGGACGGGAGTGGGCAGGCTGCGGCCAGGCCCCTTCCCTGCCCGGCGCGCCCGGGGGTCCCTGCCCCCCGCCCTGTCCTCATATCATCTTCATGTTGAACTTGCGGGGCGCGTCGGCGGAGCTGATGCCCGCGTCTGACTTCCGGGGCACGTACTCTATCTCGATGTTGTGCTTCGTGTTGCCCTTGCCCCGGCTCCAGAGGAATAGCAGCACCAGGCAGAAGAGGACAACGCCCAGGAAGGAGATGAAGCCCATGGTGGTGGCAATGATGAGGGTCTTGATGTCGAAGGGGAAAGGCACGGTGGCGCGGGTGCTGTTGGCCTCTCCCTCACCCGGCTGGTTGGAGATGAAGGCGAAGGTCTTGTTGGGCTGATGGGGCCAGTCGGGCGAGTAGCTGCGTACATGCAGGTGGGCGGGCATGGAGTCGTTGCCACCCGCGTTGGCCGCGATACACAGGTACGTGCCGTTGTCCTGTACCTGGGCGTAGCGCACCTCCAGCGTGCCATCGGGGAAGACCGTGAGCCGCCCGTTGCTCTTGGCCGAGACCAGGTGCTTGCGGGGCGAGAGCCAGAGGATGGCAGGTGGCGGGTCGCCATCCGCCCGGCACACAAACTGCACCGTGTGGCCCTCATCCACAAACACCTGCTGGGCCTTGCGGTCCCGGATGCGGGCGCGGCGGCAGGTGAAGTAGTTGGGCAGGAGCACATCCGGGAAGTCCTTGAACTCCTTGCCCTGGACGAACTCGGGCGTGGCACATGTGGGCTGCTGCCGGTTGAAGTTGAGCCGCCAGCGGCGCCGGAACACCCACAGGAGCCGGCAGTCGCAGGCCAGAGGGTTGGAGTCCAGGATGAGTGTCTCCAGGTTGCCCACCGAGTGGAAGGCCGACTCCTCCAGGGTGGTCAGCTGGTTGCCGGATACGTTGAGCACGCGCAGGTAGTTGAGGCCGCGGAAGGCATAGGGCTCCACCACGGCCAGCTGCCCGCCCACCAGCTGGATCTCCTGCAGCCTTAGCAGCTCATGCAGCATGGAGCCCTCGATCGTGCCGATGGGGTTATAGGAGAGGTTGAGGAAACGGAGATAGACCAGGTGGCGCACAGCCAGGTAGGGCACTGCGGTCAGGTTGCAGTGTGTGATGGACAGGGACGTCAGGTTGAGACCGTAGAGGCAGTTGGGGGTCATGGTGTCCAGGTAGGGCCAGTGGGAGATCTCCAGGACCTTGAGCCGGTACAGCCTCTTGAAGGAGTAGTCCCGGATGGCATTGATGTTGAGGTGCCGGAGCCGCAGGACGATGAGACCGTGCAGGTGGGACAGCGCCTCGGTGGGGATGGAGGTCAGATTGCATTTCTCCAGCGTCAGCTGCTCCAGGCTGTTGAGGCCGCTGAAGGCGCGGTGGGATATGTAGACGAGGTCGTTGTCGCCGACCTCCAGCGACTTGAGGTTGTACAGGTCCTGGAACATGTAGTCCAGCAGGATGACGATTTTGTTCTCGCTGATGTCCAGCTTGGTCAGGTTGCTGAGGCCGGTGAAGACGCCCAGTGGGATGAGCTTCAGGCGGTTGCTGCGGAGCCCCAGCGTCCGGAGGTTGAAGAGGTTGTTGAAGGCGCCGGGCTCCACGGCGCTCACGATGTTCTCGTTGAGCTCCAGCTCCTCCAGGTGCGGGAAGCTGGCAAACTCGTCCTGGTTGAGAGTCTTGATGCGGTTCTTGCCCAGGTCCAGCAGGCGGGTCTCGGTGGGGATGCCCTCGGGCACCGCCACAAAGCGCTTGCGGTGGCAGAGCACAGCGCGGTCCTGGGCCGAGCACTCGCAGCGGGGCGGGCAGCCTGTGGCCGAGCCTGACAGCACGGAGCCCAGCACCAGCAGGAGGATGGGCTGCCAGCAGGCCAGGAGGGGGCTGGGCATGCTCCTTGCGCCCCCCGCCAGCATCCTCTCGCTCACCTGCAGCCGGAAGCAAGCACAGGACAGAGGTAGCAATGAGAAGGCAGTGTTTGGTTGGATCACACCCTAAGCCCTCTGGTGCAGAGTGGCCTGGGACACCGCTCTGGGCCCCATAGTGAGATCCAGACACCCAGGTCAGAGGGCCTCCTGTGCCCAGACTGCTTCCCCCTTGCCTCTTGCCCTGCCCAGAGCCCTCTCAAAGGTCCCTCTGGGCATCCTGAGGATAAGGATGGCTCAGGGAAGGGGCAGTGCTGCCTCTCGAACCCCGCTGCTCTGTCAGGGATAAAGCCATCCCCTGGGGCTCACAGAGGGGATCAAGGTGGCTCAAGGGCAGAGGTGTCTGGAAAAAGCCCAGAGAGGAGTGAGGAGGAGCCTGCCTGGTCCCTAGCGGGCTGGGTGAGGGCTTCTGAAGCAGCCCTGAGACCAAGATGGGCCCTCAGCCTTTAGCTTTGAGCTTCCCCGGGCACAAACACTATACCCCTCTCCACCAGCACTGCCTCTGAGCGCAAGTCCTGGGCACTCAGCACACCTAACAGTACCTGTTGTGATCACAAATCTGTTCCTGCTGGCGTTCCTGGGTCAGGGTTGGGCATTCCCATCAAGAAGCCAGTAGCCGGCTCTGCGAATCCCAGCTGGCCACCCTGTGGAATCCCCTAGACTCTCCCCTTCCTCTGGGTCCCAACACTGACCCAGCTTAAGCTGCTCAGCCCAGAGCCCAGGGAGCATGTCCTCCTGCCTCCCAGCCTTGGTGCCATAGTCCTCCCAGTAGACTGCTCCCCTGCCTGTTGATATCCCACTTGGAAGGCCTGATTTGAAGCCCACCGCTCTGTGAAGCTTTCTCTGACCACCTCCCCACGTGGAGAGTGCTCCTCCTCCAAAGACCCTCCTGCTGTCTGCGGTCTCTCAGGGCTGCAGTCACCTCCTCCTAGTACCAGGGTTCTGTGCAGCTGCTAGAACCAGAAAAGCAGCCAGATTCCCACAGCCCAGATGGACAGCCCTGGAAGGGCTGGTTCACACTGCACAGCAAGCGCGTGAGGCTTGTTAAAGTTGGGCCCTGAAGAAACATGGCACTTAGGTGTGGTGACAAGAGATGGTGCCAGGGATTGAGTACAGGCTGCGGGTGGTGAGCTGGGGTGGGTGGGAACAGCCCCTCATTATTCTCCTGTCCCGTGTTCAGAGGAATCCCCCAGATCCCTCCTGCCCCAGCCTGCCTTTCCCTGCCCACCTCCGTGGGAAACTGGCCTGGCAAGCAGGCTGAGGAGGGGCTCCAGGAGCTGCTGCCTTCAGGTGCTGGCGGGTGGACCAGACAGTCTGCAGAGATCTCTTGCTGCTGGTGGGTAGAGACCCACCTCTGCTCCTCCACCTTAGCACAGCATCTCTGAAACTTGGACCTGAGAAGGGCTCACTGGATGCCAGGGAGGCCCATGTTGGGTGTCCCACTCTGTCTCAGCTCAGCCCCTCTTCCATCCCTGCCACCTTCCCCACCTGTATACAGTCTTTGCTTCAAGGCCACAGATCACCCATACTTGTTAGCTATACGTCAGCTGTGAAGGCAACTGAGGCTCAGAGATGCTGTGGATGTCCAAGGACACCTAGCCAGCAGAGGGAGCAGATGTGGGGTAGAAGCTCTATCTGTCAGATTCCAATGCCACATGCATTGGAATGCTCTACTAGCCTCCCAGGATTGACAGATGCTTCCTGGTTGTTGATTGACTAAGTGGCCGATTAACCAGAGAGGACTCAAGAGTGTCAGTGACGTGTTATAGAATCTGGAAGGTTTTGTTTTCCCTGAGGGCTCTGTCCACCCCCTCCCCCTGTCCCCAGTCCTTTCATTCTCTCACCAGATTCTTCTATGGCTCAGCTTCTCCCCACCCCACCCCCACCGGGCCATTTTCCACAGTCACACACGCTCCAGTGACCCACCAGAAAAGCAAACATCCTGACAGGCGATCAATAAGTAATTGGGCCAGTAGCTGGGACTGGCGCGGGTGTGAGGTTGGGGACCTCAAGAGGTAAATAGGACTTTTAGCACCCAGCTCAGGGCTGGGCTGGTGGGTGGTGTGGGAACTGCTGGAGAGGAGATCGAGGAAGGAGAGGGGTGGTGAGGACACAGGCCCCTTGAGATGCTGGTAAGTCCCTCATACAGAAAGTACCTGGCCTTCAACATTGTTACCACCTGACCTTGACCTGCCCATCAACCTCCTTTCCTATCACTCTCCCAGCAATGCCATCCAGGTATCCCTACCCATGCTCCCATCGCTAAGCCATCCCCTTCTGGAGAACTGTCCTAGCCTCTGATCACAGCAACCTTTGTGGCTTTCCACTCCAAAAGCCCTCTCTTCTGTGAAACCATCCTTGGTCCACTCCATCAGGTAGCCTCCCACCTACAGCATTCTTCCTGTCCTTAGGAGGATACTGTGTAATCCTGTTTAGCATTCCTCATTCCAAAAGTGATGTGACCCCGCTGGCAGACAAATCATGCTACAAGATGATAAAGAGATAAAGCTAAAGAAAGGAGGTCAGTCAGGAAAGAATGCCACAAAGCCCTGCATAGTGACCGAAGTGCAGCTTCCTAGTGACCTGAGCAAAGAGGGAAACCTGCTTTAAGCCTCAGCACTTGGTGCCTCCCCTGTAATGTATGCTTCATCCTGGGCCAAATAATTACTGGTGCATTTGTCCTACCTGCTAGTATGAAGGGCCCAAGGTGTGTCACAGAACAGGCCCTGATGAATGTTCTTTGAAGGGAAACATACGCATGAGTGGGTTTTTGCAGGGGTAGAAGGAAGTCCCTCTAATGGGGCTAGACCTGGAACAATAGTACCTAGGGTGGCTTTTTTTTTTTTTTTTTTTTTTTTTCCAGTATTGGGGATTGAATCCAAGGGTGCTTCCCTTTAAAAAATTTTTTTAGACCGGGTCTCACCAAGTTGCTGAAGTTGGCCTCAAACTTGCAACCCTCCTGCCTCAGTCTCCCAAGTTGCTGGGATTATAGGCATGAGCCACTCAGCCCTGATGATACCTAGGGAATTTAAATATGTTGGTGGAAAAGCTGGTTTGACTTGCCTTGTGTAGCTGCCACCCACAAGCCAGGCAGTTATACCCTCGGTGTGATGGGTCATGCTTCACAGGACGGGACAGCTCTGGTGGACACATCCTCTGAATCATCTCATCCTGTCTTTTGGAGGTGACTGGAAGGTGTGGACACTGAGGCCTGGAGAGGCTATGCCCTTCTGGCCTAGCAAGATCACAGTCTACCAGGCCTAGTCATCTGTGGATGCTGAGGGCATCGTGTCTGAGGGGCAACGTGCCACCCTTGCCTTCCTGGCACGGTCAGTCCTGCCGGCTACCCTGTGTTGCTGCAGAGAGGTATTTTATGCATTTTAATCAGTGCTTTATTTTGGATCCTTGCCCCCCGAAGGGCTTTCCACAAGGGCAAAAATTAAAAATTAAACCAGTAAATAAAAAGAAAATATAAACATCAAAGGCAGGCAGGTAGGTGGCCTAGGACAGCCATGTCCAGGGCATGATGCACAGAGTCTGTGGTGGCCTGAGTTTCTCTGGCCCCAGCTCAGGGGTTGTTGGAGTGGGGCAGTGTGCACAGAAGTGGAGCCATCAACTTGCCCTGCACAGGGCGAGCCCGGGCTCTGCACTGACCCCACAGTAGGGATGGACAGGCTGCAAGTCACCATCCACACCCTCATGTGCTTGACAAGGGCCATAAGCAGTTCTCTGCAGCCACTGTGGTCACTGTGTGACCTCGGGCAATGCCTGCCCTCTCTAGCCTACTTCCCCTGCTGCACCACGAGTGGCTGAGGGAGTTGGCTAGAAAATGGACTTTCTGCAACTGGCAGTCAAGGTCCTTAAGCCTGGTTAGGGGAGGCAGGGGAGAGAGGCTCGGGCCCCACACTGCAGCTTCACCAGGGCTGGAAGAATCTAAGCAAAGGTGGCCCCAGGCTGGCTGGGGGCTAACATTTGGGTTGTTGCCTGAGGGGCTCAGGGTGAGGAGAGTAACTGGTGGGGAACGGGCAAGGGTCACCCATGGGTGGGCTTTGGGAACCACTGAGGAAGGCCAAGAGCTACCCTGTTCCATGACCAGCATCTGGAGGACCCTAGGGGGCAGGACTGTGCCTCCTCCACAGCACTCAGCCCTGCCCACACATGCCAATCAGAAAAGGGGAGGGACTAACATATGGAGACCTCCAGCAATGGGCTGAGCATGGGGCTTTCCACACACTGCCTCAGAACTCTCACACCAGCAGAACCTGCTTCACAGATGAGAACCGAGGCTTCAGAAAGGGAACTCGCTTGCCCCAGGCCAAGGCTACAAAGCTGGGCAGCAGCAGAGCTTCCATCCCTTGGTGGGTCTGCCTGTCCCCAGAGCCTCCTGGTGTGAAGCAGGATTCTCCAGGACAGGACCTTGCAGGCCACCCTGGGGAGGGGCCAGCATGTCATCACTGGGCTAGGTTGAGGTCCTAGGGCTGAGGGAAGGTGCCAGTCCTAGCAGCATGCAGGCATCCTGCTTCCCCAAGCGCAATGGCCAGAAAACAGCCTGTGGAGCAGCCTGTGGGTTTTCAGTGATTTTCCACCGCACCCTCTCCCAGGCCCACCACTGCGGCCTGTGCTCAGCTCTCACCTAATTTGGGGTGGGCCACAGCACAAGATGAAAGGTTTGGTTCTTCTGGGGCTGCAATATCAATATTTCCTGGCCCACCACTCAGCATTCTCCAGGGATAGCGGGGAGCCCCAGCACACACAGGCATGAGATTTGGCACCGAGGTGTCTGCTCTAAGGCCAGGGACCAGGCTGACAGCGCAACAGGGTTTCTGGGTTCTCAGCCTGGCTGGGTGGCCCAGGCAGTTTCCTCTGGGAGCAGAGGCGGGTGACATGAGCTCGTCTTACCTGCCACTCAGCACTCCGGGGGCTAGGTCTGCTACAGGATGGAGTGAGGAGGGAGGCAGAGCTGGGAAGGGGGCTGGAGGGCTTTTGCAAGTCTGCCGAGGGCTGCCCACGTCCACTGCCAAGGAAGGACACACTGGGAGAACAGGAGAGGGGGGTGTGACAGAGAGACAGGGAGACACAGGGAGACACAGGGTGGGTAAAACAAGAGAGAGGGGAAGAGAGTCAGGGAGGACAGCGGGTGGAGGCAGGAGGAAGCCAGGCCCCAGGGCTGACAGCAGGGACGCGTGGCAGAAGTCAGGGAGACGCCTGCGCTTGCACTGGCAACTCAACTGCACTCTCTGGGCTCCTACCTCGTGGCACATGTCTCGAGCCCTGGACCTGTCACTGCGTCTTATATTCACTGTCATCCTTCCACAAGGGTCTGACTGTCCTTTTCCAAATGGGCAGGTTGAGACTCACAAGTGAAGATACTCAAGTCAGGTCACCAGAGAACAGAAGATCTTGGCACACAGACTCGTCTGTTCCCAAGTCTCTGCCTGTCCCAGGCCCTTCTTTCTTCAGCTCGAGGCGCCACTGGATCCAACATTTAAAGGCATGAAAATGCCTGTCACAAGAAAATGCATTTGCTCAGAGGTAGCCAGAACCAAGTGGATGGGGTGGCCTGAGGGCCTTCCAGAAAGCACTCCATGGTCGCCCCAGCCTGGGCCCTTCCTCTCGCTGCTCCAAGCTAGAGATCTGCGATGCCCTCACAACCCAGCTCAGGGTCTCCTCCCCATCCAGCAGCTCTTCTCACCCCCAGGAAGAAGGCGTCGACCTCCTGTGGGTCCTCTCTGGGCCTCAGGCCACCCTCCGCCAGGCACTGGCCGTGTTTCCTTCCCTCCCTCTAGCCCAGCGTCTGGGGCCCCCAGGTTGAGAGCCCCACACAGAGCTAGGCCTCACTCGGCGCAGCACCCCTGCGTTTGGCCTCCCACTCAAAGGGACAGAGAAAGCCCACCAGACACCTGTGGGGACCGCCCATGAGGCTATGGGGGTGGCCTGCGAGAACGCTGGGTGCAGGACTGTACCCCGACCTCTGGCTGCCAGTCTAGGCTCCACACGGCCTCCAGGAGGTGGAGCTGGCAGCAGCCCACTTGGCTCAGGCTGAGGCAAGCAGGCCCCCCAGGCCAGAGGCAGGGGAGGGTGGTGTCCAGACAGCACGGGGCAAGCAAAGGTGCTCTGGTGGTGCTGACCTGTGGCCTAGTCAGTTTGAGAGCATCCAGGGACTCTTAATGGCTTCTCTCCTACCCCAAATCCTGACCCCATCCCTAGACTCCTTTACAACAGGCTACTTTCCAGGCTTCCTGGGGCTGATCCCCGCTGAGGTGTGAATGGCTGGTAATGGCTTAAGGTGTGAGCGCTAAAGGGGAGTTTCAGTCAGCGGCCAGTATGATCTGGCTGGGCTGGGGTGTCCAAGGCAGCAGGGCTCATCTCCTGGCATGGGGGATGGGGCAGGGTGCACTAGGGACCCTGAAAAGAGGGGCCCGCCCCGGCAGAGGTCCTGCAGGAGAAATCCAGGCTGACTAAGCCAGTCTGGGGTGGCCTCAGGTCTCTGTGTCCCTCCTCGGCTGGCCTGCCTGCCTTCGCTGGCCCTCCCCTCTCCCCCTCTCCTCCTCCAGCTGCCCCCCACGGGGAGAGAAAAATCAACCTGGAAGAAAATTGAGGTCATGTCCTTTGTCGTGTATAATTCTTTATTTTTCTCTTGCTCTTGGTTCTGGCAAAGAGTTGCTGAGCCCCTGGGGTGTGTGTGTGTGTGTGTGTGTGTGTGTGTGAGAGAGAGAGAGAGAGGAGAGAGAGAAAGAGGGAGAGGGAGAGAGAGAGAGAGAGAGAAAGAGAGAGAGAGAGAGAGAGAGAGAGAGAGAAAGAGAGCGAGAACACCAGTGTGTGGCCTCTGTGCATGTGTGTGTCTGTGCACATGTGCGCACGCGCACTACTATCCCTCCTCACGCCACTCTCTGGCTCTTCCTGGCCCAGAGCCACCAGCCTCATCTCTCAGGCACAGGTGGAAACTCAATCTTCTCCCACAGAGCTCACCTGGTCTCTCAGCTACCTGTGGTCTGCTGGAGGGTGCTGACCGGGCCTGGTATGGCTACCCGCCTGCCTGCTGCTGCTAGGGAAGTGGCTTCCCAGGCAACCCCGACTGCCCTGGACTCCCCGCGTCGCCCTGGGAAGCACTGGTCCCTGCACTTGAGGGAGGAATGTCCCTGCCTACCCCACACCCACCCTACCAGAGCACAGCCCATTTCAGGAGAAGTCAGCCTTCCGGCCAGCCCGCAGCCCCAGGCCATTTGTGGGATAAATTATGAATTTTAATTGTCAAAGCATCTTAGTGTTTAAAGGCTTCTATATATAGGCTCTGCCCTCCAGGAGTGGCCAGCCTGGTGGAGAGAAGCAGGGTGGGGCAGGGACTAGAGGAGGCTGACTCTTGGGGAGCTAAGGGCACTGGGCTCCAGGCCGCCCTCCAGCACATGTGCCTTGCTGCCTGGGATTGCGCAAAGCCCTGCCAGCCCCCTCCCAGGCTCCCTGTGCTGGGCCTGCTCAGCGGACAGCATCCCCCTGGATGGGTGCTATCCCAGAAGTGGAAGGATAGGCAAGTGTCTTACGTGGGGTGACATGAGGTGGCCCAAGGAAAACCCAGGTCCTGCTCCCCCACATTTCCCTTCTTATAAGACACCAACTCAGGCTCTTGGGGACAGGAGGGCACTCCTGAAGTTCTCTGCCCCATCTCCTGCCCAGGCCAATGACTTAGACACTCCTGCCTCATATAATCATTTCCTCATATCTTCCTGTGACCCCCAGGTACTCCTCCTGGATACTTCAGTTCTCAGGGCTCCTCCACCCTGGGAACAGGTCAGTCTGACCTGGAAACTAGCACCACTGCCTGGGATAGCCATGGCCTTGGGCTTGGGATAGAAGAGCACAGTCTCATAGACCCAGGGCGGCGGGCAGGGGGAGCTGCAGGGAGTCAGGGGATTAGCATGGGATCTGGGATCACCAGAGACCTAATAATTATGAGGATGATGGTTGGGGAACCCCTCTAGAGGCCTCTGGTGAGCCAGCACTATTCTAAGCATGTTGCATATAATCCTTCATCTTATCCCACAACAGTCCAGTGGTAGATACTATCATTATCCCCATTTTGCAGGTGGAAAAACCAGAAGCACAAAGAGGTTCTGTAAATTTGCTCAAGGTCACAGAATTAGCATGATGTGAACCTGAACAGTTTGGTTCCAGAGTCTATGTTCTGCATTACTTCCTTATGGAGCCTGGTAAAATGAACAGACGCTCCCACAACATTGACTAGGTGCCAGGAATGAATCTGTTTAATCTTCACAACAACCCTAGGAGGCTGGTTGTATTAGCCCCATTTTATTGACTAGGGAACTGAGGCACAGAGGGGAGATAGCATTTGCCCAAGTTCACACAGTGATAAGTGGCAGAGCTGGGATTAGGCTGGGGGCAGTTATCCTCAGGCTGAACTGACCACTCTTGCATATGTCCTCTCTCTGATTCAAGTTCAAGCTTGATGATCTGCATGATCTTGGGCAAGTGACTTCAGCCCTTACGACCACAAACTCCTCATCTGGAAAGGGATGGCTGACTTTATGCTGCCCTCACAGGGCTGTGGGTAGAGAGTTCAGGCAGGGGAAGGGACAAGACATTTACAGCAAGCACGCACACCAAGTGTCTTCCAAATGATCCCGCCAGTCCTCCCACATTAACCCCACTTTACTGGTGAGGAAACTGAGGCTCTGAGCCATTGGTCCACCTGTTCAATGTTCTAAGTGTATCTGACTCCAGAGGCATGACAACCTTAGAGATCATCACACAATAAGAAAACAGGTCTAAGAGCATCAGGGACTTGCGTAGGCCCCACAGCATAGGGTTGGGAAAGAACCTCAGGGCTGGGGCTTAGGAAGAACCCCAGTCTCCCAACTGCTGCCACCTTCTCTCCCTAACATCATGCAAAGATTCAAAAACAACCACCCTGATACATCAAAAACCAAGGTCTGACAAGTTATTTAAAACATGGATTGGCAAACTATCAATAAAAAATAGCCATTCTGACACTGGCTGTTCAAAGTCCTCTCTGTTCAATTGAATCCTGGCCATCTCCCTGCCCATTCTTCCAAGTGGGTAAACTGAGCTCTGTTTCAAGGAAGTGATGAGCCCTCTGGTCACACACACACAGGTGCTGTGCCCGGCTCAGGCACAACTGATACCATCACCCGCTGCCCCATTCATGAGAAGCCCACACTTGGTGGGGGGAACTGGCACCTCTGTGAATCTCTAAGGGGCACAATGAGGCCCAAAGTGCCACGTATTCATTGCGGGCCGAGCACAGCCAGGACCCACTGGTGGAATCATACAGGAGACCCATTCAGCTCAGTGGGAGGAATCAGATGGAAGATCAGATGGCTTAAGAAGGAAGACCTACCTTCGAAGTGAGCAGCTCATTGCAAGTAGCATGTGAGCAGAGAACACAGACCAAGGACACTGCAGGACATAACCCAGCAGCCCCTCTGGGCGCTGAGATGCCCCCTTCTTGCCCCCAAGTAAAGGATTTGAGATAACCCCCTGTGGGCATCAGTAGTCCTGCAAAGCCCAGCCAGAAGCTTGCTGGCCAGGCTCTGCCCCCTCCTAGGGCTCAGATCTGGTTCTCTGCAGAGGGAAGCAGAGGAGGTGGCAGGGAGAGATTAATTTCCCGAAATGGGAAAAAATAGAAAAACACACACACACCACACACCCTAATAACACGTAATAAGAGGTTGGAGATGAGGAACAATGCCCTGGTAATGTCACCCTGGCGGCAATCAATTTGGGTGTCACATGAAATAGGCATAATTATTCCACCAGCCCTGGCGCTTGTCTCTAACCAGCTCCAGGGGCCCAGGCCCGGGCGGGGAAGGCAGCGTGGAATCAATGGTTGGTGCACCAGGCTGGCAGAGGGAGCCACTCCAGTGAGCCTGCCAGCATGGCTCTGCAGCCCCTCTGGATGGGCAGAGGGCTTTTGGGTCTTGTGACTGGGGACCCTTGAATGCCCCGGAGTCACCTTGCTTAGCCGCCCCTTGCTCACTCCATGGGCAGAACAATCAGAGAGGACTCCCCAAGGAAGTGAGAATGAGGGGGAACAAACACACATTCGTTCCATCCACCATTCGTTCCCTGGGTCACCAAACCCTTGTTAAGCACTCACCAATGCCGGGCCCCATGCCAGGGGCCAGGCTGCAGAGGACTGTGGAAGAAGGGGGCCGTTCAAATAATGAAGCATGGGTTCCCTCCCTCACTCAAGCTGGGACCACCCCTTTTCATCCTGGGGGTGGACACAGAGCCACCAGGGCTCCTGGAATTTGCTGTTCTCTTTTATATTCAGTGTGCAGGGACTTAAGCTCTCCCCTCCCTTCCTCCATTCCCATTTCCTTGGGGACTCTTTCCTGATGGTTCCTGCCCATCCCTGACTCAGGGCTTGTACAGACAGTATCCCTACAACTGGGAAACTGAGGTTCAGAGGGGATGATCCCTAGTGAGCATCATTACACACCGCTACTGCCCATCTCAACCCCATTTCCTACCAGAAGCCTTGAATCCCAGAAATGCAAATCAAGGTTATAATGAAAGACCATTTTACACTCAATCAGTAAAAACCATGACAGCTGACAGGCCAGAGTTGGCAAGAATGGGGGGGTGGGCAGTGGGAACACTCAATCCTGCTAGGGCAGATGTAAACTGGTCCAACCAATAGGGAAAATACTTTAGCCCATTTCCTAGGAAAGCCAAACACCAGCATGTCCTATGACCTGGCAATTCTGCTCCTAGTTGTGTGCCCCAGAGATGCTCTGCATATTGCCGCGGGAGATTGGACAAGAGGGTCTGTGGTGACATTGTTCATAAGCACCAAAGAGGGAAACCAACCCAAATGCCCATCAACAGGAGGAGAAGAAATACACTGGACTGTGTTCAAGCAGCAGAGCTTTAAGCGTCAGTGGAGATGAATAAACTACAGCTACTATTATTTGCAACAATATAGATGAAGCTTAAGATGATGAAGAAAAAAAGCAAATTCCAAAGGATGGCACATGACTGTTCTTCTTATTAAGCTCAAAAATAACCAAAATGGAACAAATCCATATACATTTAAATATATGATTTTATTTTATTTTAAAAAATGTTTTAATTTTAATTTTTTTCTTTTTCAGTGCTAGAGATGGAACTCAGGGCTTCCTGCATGCCAGGCAGGGGTCTAGCACTGAGCTGCATCCCCAGCCCCACATATATGATTTCAAAGAGCATCACTGAGAGTGGCAGTTGCCTCAGAAAAGGGGACCAAGGGAGGGGATGTGGAGAAGCATAGGAGGTGGACATCATCATCAAGATGCCAGTGTTCAAGTTGGAGAGCAGGTCACGCTGTTCATCATATGATTATTACTACTATTACCAGTACTAATACTAAATACATGAATTGATTAGTTAACAGGTCGGCCTGAACCACTGAGCAAGAGCCTTGACCCAGAGGCCGGGGTGCATTCTAGAGTGAGTCCCAGGCTTGTGGACTGGGGCCTGAGGCAAGTCAGGCCACCTCTCTGGTTTTTTCTCAGCTATCAAATCAAACCTCTGAATCACCTACAAGGATCAGACTGAGAGCATCCTACTGATATAAACTCTGAGCAGCTAGCATTCATTAAGTGATTCTGTGTGCTGGGTTCTAAGTGTTTTGCATATATTAGCACATTTAACGGTCACCCATTCATAGCTGGTAGATATTGTTGCTGTTGTCCTCACTTTATGGAAAAAGAGACTGATGCTCAGAAAGATTAAGCTGCCCAAAGTCATGGGGCTAGGCAGTAGCAGAGGCAAGATTCTAATCCAGGTCTCTGGCTCCAGGGTCCACACTCTTTAACAGCATCATTACAAAATAACATTGAATAAACTGAAAGCACAGGGGTAGATTGCTGTCATACAGCTCTGCTGGCCCGCAGCACTTCAAGATATTCATTCATTCATTTGATGCATAAACAAAGGCCAATGTCAAGAATGCCTCAAATCCATTTGGAAATGACCCTGCCTTTTCACACTCTCTCCACAGAGAACCTTCCATGACCCTGGAAGCCCTGCTTCCTGTGTCTCTGCAAAGCCTGCTACTACTTTAGCACTCAGGCAGTCTCCCCTCCTAAAGAACTAGATCAGCTCCGCCCCCAGGGAGAGCCCCTTTCTCTGAGAGCCTGCACATGCCACTGAGTCCCCTGCCTCGGCTCTCCAGCTCCTGCCTGGAGCATCCTTAGCAATGCGATACCCAGCTCTGCCCATCCATGTAGGCTGAGGACATTGTGTCCCCTCCAGGTAGTTCTTGCCACTAGGAGCTGCTAACAGCTGCACCCTCCCAAAGTCTGCCCCATCCCAGGGGCCAGGCAGGGGAGCCAGAGGGATGGGTACTAGTCTTGTCCAAGCTGTTCAAGGCAATCAAAGGGAACCATGGGAGGGCCTAACTCAGAGTTGAGCAGGCAGCTTGTCCAGAAGGCGCAGAATAAATGCACGCAGGAATGAGGTGGTACAACATTAGGTGTGAACCAGTGAGGTTCTAAGCCTGGGGGAGGAGGGCCAGTGACTCGGAGCAGACGGGAAGGCTCCTGGGAGGAGGGGTCAGAAGGAGAGGAGAGGGTCTTTTGGGTAGGGATGCTAGACCAAGCCAAGTGAGGATGGGGGCATAAGTGGGGGAACTGATGGGAACAGAACAGAGAGCAACCAGAGGGCAAGCACCAGAGGGAAGAGTGACTCTGGGGGTAGAGGCCTCCATCCTTCCAGAGTGCCAACACAGGACAGCTAAATCAAGAGACCTCTGCCAGCAAACCAAGGCCCCAACTCTGGAACCATGACCACCTACTGCCTCCCCTCCCTGGTCCCTCCTGGCCCCACTCCCTTACCATGTGCCTGACACGCTACCTCATGCCTCTGTGGGACCCTGCCCAAGTCACGAACTGCCTCACTCTCAACTCCCCCATCCTGCCCCCAGCCCAGCCACATGGCTCCAGCTTCTTCTGCAAGTTCCCAAGGGGCAGCACCAGTGGAGCTACCCCTGCTACCAGGGGCCACTCAGGCTGAACAGCAGCTCATTCTGGAGGGAAGCAGGCATGTCCCTCTGGAATCCTGGTTTTTCAAAAACAATATCCAGTATAGGAAAAATGGGTGCTCAGAGGTAGGGAATGGAGAAGACCCCCAGGATCAAAGAGGCTCATGGCTGGGTAAAGTGGTGTCTCCACCTTCCTCTATCCACACCCCTGTGACTCCAGCCCTAGGCCTACAAGTCACTGAACGGCCGCCTGCAGTGCACACCCATCCATAAAAGCTGGTCCCTCAGGTTTGGACCCACCCTAACTCTGGGCCTGGGGAGCACTGAAGCCTTAACAGAATGGTACCCAGGATCAGGACCAGAACCCCAGCCAGGGCCACCACACACTTCCGATGGCAGGAGACAGAGACTAGAGCCCTCGGTCTGGGGGGGCCTGTCTCACCTCTGCCAGACCACCTCCAGGTGCTGCCTGGCCCGCTCTCGAGCCCTTCAGCACGGCTCAAGGAGTTCTCGGCCTCTTCCCTCTTGCCATCCCTTGTCTCCAGCCATAGGTAGAAAGCAGGAAGGACAGGTATGCTGTCCCAGCACACCAAAGGCGAGCACCTTCCCGGTGGTGGGAGGACTCGGAGCCCTCCCAGCCCACACAAGGACACACAGCCCCGGAGTAGTGGACCCTCTTCCTTACCGGCATTCCTCACTGGATGTGGGGAAGCCCCAGGCTCCCCCGGCAAGGGAGGCCCCAGTGCTGAAGCCTTTGGCACAGTGGCTAGCAGGGCTGAGCGAAGAGCCAGGGCCCAGGCTGGGCTGGGCACCCTTTGGCTACCCAAGCCAAGCAGGGAGGGTTGGCAGGAAGGGGCTAGCCCAGATGGAGCTGCCCCCATCTCAGGGCCTCTGGCACTCCCATCCATCAGGACAGAGCTGTTTCTATTATCCCACATGACCCTTCTCCCCCACCCAGAACCCAGGACCTCTGAGAACAAAGGGGAGGTCCAGGCACAACCACAACTGGACTGGGACCCCACCAAAAGCCCAGAGCAGACTGTCCACTGGCCTGGCCCCACCCCTCCTCCTCAAAGTGGGATCCACCCAGAGAGACAAGTCTCCTGGGGCTGCGGTGGAGGGCAGAAAGCACCATAGCCCACCCAAAGAGGTTGTGTGGGGAGCAGGAGGTTCCTTCCTCACCTTCCTCTTAGAGGCTTGTTCCCACCTCCCACCCTCTGCCTCAGAACGAAAAGTGGGGCAGGAGGAGGTGAGAAGCCAGGCTGAAGGCAGACAAAGGGGAGGCCCCTAAAGGGTTCCTGGGTTCTCCTCTGCCCAAGTCCCTCTCCTCTTCACCTCGCCCCTCCTCATTTTCCCTTCCCAGGGCTGGAGCTTGGGCTTGGGGCCCAAGCTCCTTTGGGGAGGGAACTGCCATACAGGCTGGAGCCTGAGGAGAACCCCAGTCCCTGACCTGTGTCCACTGGCTTGGGAGTGCCTAGTGCAGGAGAGGGCTGCCTGGGGGTATCGGGTTCACTGAGACAGGGGCTTATCCTTTGGATGACCAATGCTCAGAATGGGAGGAATGGTGGAGAGACACCAAAGCAGGAATGGGATGCCGGTAAGGGACCCTTCACAGCTTCCCGTCCCAATTTACCAATCTGGAAATATTAGGGTACAGAAATAAGAAAGGAGGAATTATTTCTGAGGCTTGGGAGGGGATCAGGCCTGTGACTCTCCCAAAGGAGGTCTGGGTGGCACCCGAGTGGCTTGCATCCCCAGGAGGGCGAAGCCTGGGCCGCTAGAGGCCCCCAGGGGCACTCGCCGCGGGCTGACCGCTCCTGGCTCGCCACCACCGCGGGGCTCACCTGCATCTCGGGCGCGCCGTCCGTCCGCTCGGCTCGGTCACCAATCGCATGTCTCTCCCGCCGGCCCGGCCCCAGCCCCTGCCCAGCCCCCTCCTCCGTCTCCTCCTCCTCTTCCGACACCTCCGCCCGGCCGTCCACGCGCCCTCGCGGGGCTGGCGGTCAGTCTGTCTACCCCACGCGGGCGGGAGCCAAACCGGACCCGGACCTGGACCCGGGGCCGGGGCCCAGAAGTGGGAAGGCGGAGGCCGCAGCCCCGGCGGGCGGAGGGGCGGACGCGCTCAGGACGTGCGACGTGGGCTCCACCAGCCTCGTTCTGCCCGCCCGGCCGGCCTGGAGCCGCCGCCGCCGCCTCTGCCGCTGGGGCCGGGGTCGAGGCCGGGCGCGCTCCGCAGCGGGGCCGGGGCCAGGGCTAGGGCTGGGGCCGGCGGGCAGCGGCCACGCATGCTGCTCAGAGCCCCGCGTCGCGAGAGGGGCCGGAGCGGCGCGGGTGGGGACTCCGCGCGCTCCGGGACCGGCCGCTGCCGCCGCCCGTGCTGTCGTCCGCCGCCCGCTCCCGCTCCCGCGCCGGCTCCCGCCCGGGCTCCCGCTCGGGCTCCGCGCTCTGCCGCGGCGCGGGGAGGGAGCGCAAGGAGCGAGCAGCGAGCCGGGGAGGGAGGAGGGACAGAGGGAGGGAGGGAGGGAGCGAGCGAGCAAGCGGCGGGAGCCGGGCGGGGGAGGAGAAGGCGCGGCCGCAAAACCAAAGGGGGCGGTAAGGTCTCCTTTTGGCGAAGAGGGGGAGAGCGAGGAGCGCCCCAACCACTGCCCTGCACCGATGGGGCAATGAAACTGGCAAGGGGGGCGCAGTTGAGGGCGCGCCAGTCTCGCGTCGGAATAGGCGCCCCCGCGCTCTGATCTTGCACAAAGCAGCGCCCCTCTGGGTTCCTGGCTCTCCACGAGTCCCGGGTCAGCCCGGCCCAGGAGAGTCGGGCCTGCGGTTCTCCCTAGGTGTGTGCACCGGTTCGCGTGTGATTGGTCTGGCCACATGCGTGTGCATACGAGCGCCAGTGATCACACGTGTTAACTGGTACCATCGCACACTGCCATGTGGACGAACACACACGCGAACGGACAGGGCTCCCCACCTGGCCAGGGTTGTTTGGAGGGCGGCATGAGAGAGGGTCAGACCCAGAGCCTCTGGCCTGCGCTTCTCGAAATGTCAGAAACCCTAGAAAGGCCACATCCTAGCGGTCCTGGGACCAAAAGCCCCAAAAGACACCGAGGAAGCCGCGCCGACTCCGCGGTTCTAACCCGGTGCCGGGTCTTGCTTCCGCATTTGCGGCGGGTTGGGGGTTGGGGGGTCCCGCCCTGCCTGAATTCCTGTCCAGCAGAGGGCAGCAGGCTTCTCTGACCGGTTGTGGCAGGGGAGCACTACACCCAGTGACCAGAAGAGGGCAGTGCAGAGCCTCAATCTGGGCTTGGCCGTTCTCACCTGGCTCCCAGAAGGTCTTGCGGGGAGGGAGAATCCTGGTCTAGGCTTGAAATAGCCCCCAAGGAATGAGACCTCTCCTTAGAGATCCAAATCCTCCTTGACCCACAGATACAGAGACTAGGCAGGCAGGATGCCTTGGCAAAACCTGCAGAGTAGGCTACCTCCTTGGGACCTCACCTCCTTCCACTGTACACCCTTTCCATCTCCTTGAAGCCAGATGCCCTTTAATACCAACCAGTTTTATTAGAATCATCATCAACGCTGTCACCGCCAGGCACAGTGGCCCCTTCTCTGTTAGCACATTACTGCTCTCCCCATTAGCACATTAGTGCTCCTGATACCTTGAATCCACAGGGATAGGAACTCCTGCAGGCAGAGAAAGAAGCTGAGGCTGGGAGGGAGGGAGACTAGCCCAAGGCCTGTCAGTCTCTGGGGCAGACCCCCAGACCCTGCTCCCCGTGCCTCACCCTTCTCCCGAGAAGCTTGTCTGACATTCTCTGCAGATGCCTGATTGGCAAGGAGAGGTCACTCCCCACCGCACCCCCTAGCACTGCCTTGCTTTCCACAGTTCAGCCTCACACCCGCCCCCCGCAAAGAGTTGCACAGACCTGTTCCAGCTAAACCGCTTCTGCGTACCTCTGTCTCACTGCCACACCACTGCTCTGGACAGTCCGGCCTGGTGAACTCTCCTTTCTTCTATGACTAAGTCCATCCTCATCCCAAGCCTAGCTAGAGCCCCTTCCCAGCAGGTGTCCACGCTGGGTCATTACATTCATCTTCCAAAAACCCTGGGAAGAGGCGCTACTGTTCCTTGTGATAGAGAGAAGGAACCCCAGGCTCAGGGATGTTAGGTGACTTGCCCATGGTCACACAGCTTCTAAGGGCTGGAAAGGGAATTTGAATCGCCTTCCAGGGCTGAGTAAACCAGTAGGAGGCAGGCTTGGCAGAGGGACTTACAGGTGGGAGGGGAGATGGGGAGGCGGGCACAGGAGTCCCCCTCCCTTCCAGAGTCCAGCGAAGGTGGCTCCCCGGCCCATCAACACCGCTCTCCCCCGGACCCCTTTTCCAGGCTCCAGCTCCCCCACCCTGGCTGTTTGTGAGTTACCGGTGAGCTCCCGCCCTCCCGCGCCTCCTCCTCCCACCAGCCCGACAGGAATAGACGCTCCCTAGCTCCTGCGTAAAGGCTCCGCCAGACCCGCTGCGGGGCGGGGGCGGGGGCGGGGGCTATTCCTGGTGCGGCGACTGACGCAGACAAGGCGCGGCCACAGCAGATCTCCGCCCCCGACTCACCTGCTCCCTGCCTCAGTGATCTCGGCGGAGAAATGGGGGAGAGCCCAGCGTCCCCGCCCCCAGTCCCAGATGCTGGCTGAGGAAGTTGGCGTCCCAGGGTGGGG
The DNA here is from genome assembly GCF_902686445.1 of Sciurus carolinensis. NCBI lineage: Eukaryota > Metazoa > Chordata > Mammalia > Rodentia > Sciuridae > Sciurus > Sciurus carolinensis. The sequence goes on from NC_062214.1 coordinate 80,581,000, forward strand.
TCTTTGGCGCCCACAATGATCTCTTTGCGTCTTGGGAGGCTGCAGGGATGACGCAGAGCTGTCTGCAAGGAACTGCCCCACAGACTTAGTCCTCCATCTCAACAGTAGCTGAGCCATTTCCTCTTCCCTGTCTCCAAAAGAAATGAGCCTCTCAGATGTCCCCGCCTTAGTCCACCAACGGAAATAATGGGGACTGGGAAGCTTTGGGGTGAGAACTTGGAGTTGCCCTTTTAAAGTCTCAGCCGGAAGCTAGGCCCTGACCTCGAGTGTATGGAGTCTACTCCTGAGAATCCCCCAATATGATGCCTCCCAAAAGGCGTCTCTACATCCCGCCTGGTGGTGTGGTCCTCAACATGGCACTCTCAGGTGGCCTAGGGCCATGGACAGTGTGAAAAGTCAGGATGGCCCTGTGGAAGACTTCCCTGACACATCTAGGAGATTCTACCCCAGAGCCACAGCCAAGGAATGTTGGCCCACATGGCCAAGTCTTTCTCCTTGGTCCACTGTCTGGGCAGGCCCTCTTCCTGGTTTCTGTACATTCTTCAAAATCAAACCAAGACTGTCTCTATTTCTGCCTCCCCTCCCCAGACGAAGTGGCTTTAGAGGCAAGGTCCTCTCTCCTCCCTCTCTGTCCTCAGATTCAGAGTTCCCGAGAGCAGGTCTGAGACTGCGTGTCTCATGGGTTGGCACATAGCAGATCATGGTTTCAGGTGAGAACTTGCCAGTCCCCAAAAAGCAGGAGCAATGGCTGCAAGGAGCCAGCCTGCTGTAGCCAAACAGCCTGGAATGCGTGTGGCAGGGGACTCTGGAGGGAGGGACAGGCCCTCTAACACTTATTCAGCCTCTTCTGAGAGCCCAGATTGGAGCTGTGCTTGACATTCTTCATCTCGCTCCAGAATTGGCTTTGCTATCCCAATGCACAGATAAGCTGAAGCTCAGGGAGAGCTGGTGACTTGCTCAAGTTCATCTATGCCGAAGAGGGAGAGCTGGGATTCGAAACTCTGTCTGCTGTGGGATCCCAGGCCCTGGTCTCCTCTCACTCTGGGTGACTGAGGATGCAGGAGGCAGGGCCCTGGTGGAGACGGGGTCCGCTCCAGAGGGTGGCACACAGGCCTGCCTGCATGCCTGCTCTGGCCAGCCCTGCCTGCAGCCCGGCAGCTTACAGGATTTTACGATGATGATTATTTCTGAAGGCACTTGAAATTAATGACGGCTCTAAAATGGCTGGGACATCGGAGTCATTGCTGAGACCTCTAATTAGCAAGAAAAACGGAGACCAGGAGCTGGGAGCTGGTGGGGGCTGGGCAAGCAGCACTGGGGCATGGAGCAGGGTCAGGGGATTGGGTGGAGATGACACTCAAGACCCCCAGCTTACAGCTAAGAGCTCAGGGAAACCCCATATTCCATTTTATGCCACAAATTAACTTATTACCTTGCGGTGTGACCTTGAGGGGGTTGTTGCCCCTCTCTGGGCCACAGTTCTCCCAGTATGCCCTGGGGGGATTGCCCTGGGGTATGGCTAGGCTCAAGGCTCCTGGCCCTGCCTAGACACTGGGGACAGTGGGATGAAGCCTCAGTGTCTCTTTGGAGGAGCGTTCATTGCTTGAAGGCAGAAGCCCAGAAACCCGGGTGGGGGGCACTTAGCACCTGGGAGTCATAGTAGAGGCCCCAGCCTCCCCCGTGGCTCTCGTCGTCTTTCTGCTGGGGTTGCTGAGGTCACTGGCCTAATAAAGTCCTAGAGATTGAAGCTGGAGTGAAGTGGATTGAGAATTGGCAGGAAGTCCGTGTCAGCACCCTGGGCTGGTACAGTACGGGATGGGGGCACCTGGTGGGGCTACTAGCAAAGTCCCCACTTGAAGGTGGACCTGAAGCTGTGTCAGGGCTTAGGGCCTTCCTGCCTCCTCCTGGTGAACCACAGGGTCCTACGTAGTGTGGCACAGAGGGTCTTGTGCAGGTGCTTCCTCCTGTACGTCCTTCATGGGGCAGCCAGTGCAGAGAGGGGCGCTGGGGCTCAGTGGGTGGGGACTTAACCCCGTGGCTGGCCCAACTGGAAGTATGCTGGTGGAGTTGGAGGGACATCCATGGCGGGTCCAGGCGGAGGCCCAGAGTCCAAGGGCAGGGTTGTGGCAAGTCCACTCACCTAATGGGTCTTCCTCTACCCTGGCACCTACTGCGGGCATTTCTTGTCATCAACAGTTTTCTCAGACCCTTGAAGTCTCTCCTCTTTCAATTCAGGGCTCTATGTGGCTCCCTTCTTCCAGAAACCTGCTCTGACAGCCTCATCTTTCCCTCTGAACTGGGCTTCTGGGCTTCGTGTCCTTGAGCACCCTGGGCCTCGGTTTCCTCCTCTGTAAAATAAGACTCTAAATAGACCCCCAGCATGGGGCCATGTGGGGACCCCAGCAGGTACTGGATGCTGAGCCTGGCCCACAGCACAGCTGGCGCTTGGTGAATGGGTGTTTTTGTTTTGTTTTAGTTTTAGTTTTGGGTACCAGGGGTTGAACCCAGGGGCACTCAACCACTGAGCAACATCCCCAACCTTTTTTGTATTTTGTGTAGAAACAGGGTCTCACCCAGTTGCTTAGCACCTCGCTAAGTTGCTGAGGCTGGCTTTGACCTTGTGATCCTCCTGTCTCAGCCTCCTGAGCCTCTGGGATCACTGGTGTGTGACATTGCACCTGGCAATGTGGGCATTTTTTAGGTTATCCCGATTACTGTGATGGTTGCTCTCTGCCCTCTGACCTCTCTTAGCCAGGGGCTGGCTGTGAGACTGCTCTCAGCATTCTTCCTTGGAGAAACCTGGACTGAGTTCTTTTTCCTCTGAGAACTGAGAACACCTGGAGGGCATGGATTGCTCTTGGGTCTCCTGCCATTTCCACTGAGCCCACAGGCCCGCCTGGGAAGCCTTCACTATGTGCACATGAAAGTCAACTAAATTCCCTGTTCAGCCAGGACCAATGGCTTCTCTAGGGAAAGGGGCCAGGGCATGGGGACAGGGACACTCTTGAATCCTCAACTCCTACTTGTGCTCACTTCAGGACCTTGGTCACCCATGCCTCCACTGGAAAGCTTCCAGTGTGAGTGACATGCCACTATCTAGAAGCAATGGAGTCAGCAGCCCTCTCTCTATGGGATCACACTGAGGATTGGGGTGGGGGGAAGGAAGGTTCTCGGAGGACTCATGGTAGAAGTTCTGGCAGAGAAACCAGGTGCTGGAACTGTCTGGTTGTCGCATCTGTGGTGGCTGAGATGTAAGAAATTTGTCTGGGGCTGACCAGTGTATGGGCCATGTCCATCCTGCCCACTTTGAAGTCCCTCCAGGAAATTATCTGATGTTCCTAACCTCGAGTGACCAGAGGGTGCCGTTAACTGTCCTCAAGTCAGAGAAGGGATTGCGGTTGTAGTTCAGTGGTGGAGCACTTTCCTCACATGGGTGAGGCTCTGGGTTTGTTCCTCAGCATCACATAAAAATAAATAAAATAAAGGTATTGTGTCCATCTATAATACAAAAAAAGTCAGGGAAATGTGTACTCCATTAAAAAGAGAGAGAGAGAGACTGAATTGGAAGCCAAGCAAAAAATGCAAAGAGAAAAAGCAATTTGTATAAAGGAACCACTCCCTGGCTCTTTGGGACACTGGGCTCTGTGCTTGGCAAAGCAGCTCCTCCTGAGAGCCTGGGCTCCGATGTCCCCGCAGAACATGTCAGGGGGAACGTAAGGTAATATGTGCAAACAGGCAGCACTATTAGCAAATCCATTCATTAAGCAGTCGTCTTGAGTTCGGTTGTGCTGGAGATTTGTTTATTAACTTAAGTCACAACCTGTTATTAACTAGAGTCAAAGGCGGTGTGGCAGCTTGGGATGTGGCCAGCTTCAGAGCCAAGCAGCCTTGAGTTCCAGTTCTGATTCTGTCTCTGACTGCTGTGTGACCCTGGACAAGTCATTTCGCTTCTCTGAGCTTCAGCTGCCCTGTGATAGGCAGCCCTAAGATGATCCCCAAGGACCCCTGCCTTCCTGTATTCCCCTGCTGTGTAATCCCCTCCCCTGTGCGGGCTGTACCAGCTGACTCACTTCTAAAGAGCAGAATATGGTGGAGGGGATGGCATGTCACTTCTGAGGTTAGATTACAAAAAAAGCTAAGGCTTTGCTCATGGGTGCGCTCTGTCCATGGCTTGTCTGTCAACTCTGAGGAGGACACCTGCCATGTTATGAGTAGCTCTGTTGAGAATTCCACATGGAAAAGAACTTGTGCCTCCAGTCAACACCCACGAGCACTGAGGGCTTCCAGCTGCTACTTGAATGAGCTTAGAAGCAGGTCCTCCCTGAGCGGAGCCTCAAGGCAAACTCTGCAGCCACCTTGACTACAGCCTTGTAGGACCTGGAGCCAGGGGTGCCCAGTGCCACCACTCCTGAATTCCTGCCCTATGGAAACTGCAAGATAATACTTATTTGTTTTAAGCCACCATGTTTGGGGATGATTTGTTATGCAGCAATTGCTAACCAATACATGCTCTATCTGTTAAGTGGCCTGACAGTTCCTTTCTCCCAATGGCTGGGAGCATTGAGATAATTCAGGCCAAGTGCTCCCAATGGCATAGCAACTTGGCAGTTTTCTGGGGAAGTTGAAAAAATACACATCCTATGACCCAATGGTTCCCATCCTGAGTATGTGTCCCCGAGAAACAAGAAGGCAAGTAGGGGAATGTTCACAGCAGTTTTGTCCGTAATGGTGGAAAATCGAAAACATGCTACATGCCCATCATTGGCAGAGGGAATGGACACACTCTGGCATAACCACACAAGGGAACACTATGCAGCCCTGAGCATGGAGATGCTGGAGTTACCCCTATGGGCACGAGTGATGTCACAAATGCCATGTGGGGAACAACCAAAGGTACCTACAAGGTGGTGCCATTTATGTACTTTAAAAACAAGCCCCAACTCCTATAAACTGAGCACAAATACTTGCATACACCAGAAACACACAGACACTGTGGAAATGACCAGTGCCAATTCCAGGGGACCGTCGCTTTTCAGAGACAGGGAGGGAGGCAGTGGCCCGTCCTGACCCCCACACTCTGGTGTGGTTCTAACTATGTTATCACTTGCTCAGAGATTCATTTGATCCTCTCAAAGACCCCATGGGGCCCATTCTATTATCATCTCTTCTTACAGGGACAACTGAGGCACAGGGTTTCCAGGCAGCTACTCCTGGGCTTTTGAGTTCAGGGGAGGCCAAGGCTTGGTTCCTCACTGTCCTTGGCCTCTATCGTTCTATTGTAGAGAAGACACCCCACCACCACCACCTATTTAGGTGTGGATTGACAGTTTGGGAAATTTTTTTATTTTTTATTTTTTGGTAGCGGGGATTGAACCCAGGGGCATTCAACCACTGAGCCACATCCCCAGCCCAGTTTTTGTATTTTATTTAGAGACAGGGTCTCACTGAGTTGCTTAGGGCCTCACTAAGTTGCTGAGGCTGGCTTTGAACTAGCAATCCTCCAGCCTCGGCCTCTGGAACTGCTGGGATTACAGAGGTGTGCCACCTTGCCTGTCTGGGGAATTCTTGATTCATCAGCCTGGAATGTTTGCAGAGCCCCTGTGAGCCAAGCATCATATGGGCTACATAGCAGAGAAGACTAAAACAAGGAAGTTTGGACAAGAAAAAGTGCAAGTAAGATGATTCAACACAATTCGGTTCAACCTTACCTAGACTCAGTTCAGAGCCAGATAAAGGTTGAAGTAAGGAACGTTACGGAACCTCTATGATACGAGAGACCCTATATAGGTGCTTCTATAAGTCATCTCATGTAGGTCTCAGCCAGGCTCTGTAAAGTAGAGACTGCTGGGATGTTTATACTCTCTCCATTTAACCAATGAAGAAACAGGATCAGGGAGAGGGAGCAATTTCCCAGGTCACACAGCAGTACTGTCAGGATATGCCTCCCTCCCTCTTGTCCTGCCCTCTGGACAGAGAAGGAAGGCCTAGGTCTTGCTGCCTAGAGGGGGTCCCAGCCCAGAGCAGGAGAGTCTGGGGGATTTGAGAGGAGGGGGCGCCATCGGGACAGGCTCCTGGATGGGGATGGAAGGCAGGTGCTTCAGTGGCCTCACCAGCATCCATCTACCCTTTTTCTACAGCTTTCTCCGTGCCCACAAAGCTCACGGTCTAGCAAGCGAGGCTCAACCCAGTGATACAGGTCAAGGTGAGAGAAGGGGGGGAGGTGTTTGTGCTCCCACAGCATAGAGTAGGTCCTGGGGAGTCACAGCAGAAATCCAGGGGGCAGCGAAGACGGCGCTGGAATTGAAGGATGAGAAGGAGCCAGTCAGGTGTACAGAGGTGAGGGTGGCACCTTGTGCAAAGACCAGGGTGCCAGGGCCTGCCTCCCGTGTGGGGAAGGCCCATGCTGGCGAAGGGGGTTCCAGCGTGGCTGAGAGGCGGGTGCAGGCTGAGGCTGCTCACGCTCCAGCCGGCTGGGTCCCCCTGCCCTGTTGGGTAGGCTGGGCCCCTCTCCAGAGGGATTAAGAGCAGGGGAGTTAAAACCATAACGGCACATGTAATTATGTGCAAAAACGAAGGCAGGCTCCTTAATAATTGATGGTGGGAGAGAGTAAATATCAGCAGAGGCACCCAGCTGCATCGCCCTGTCCCGTCTGGCTGGGACCCAGGGCGGCCGCCTGGCCGCTAATATGCCTATAAATTATTGAACTTATAAAGAAGAAAGCAGGTGTCATGTCACGCCCATAAACAGCTTGTTAGCTAAGACTAACGAAGGGGTGGCCGACCGCCTGGCATCCCGTCAGCTCCCCCACGCCCTCCCTGATTACAGAGGGGGACAGATGAGGGGTGGGTGTGGTGCGGGGCTGAGAGCCTGGCTGGCCCCAGGCCCTGCCTCCCACCATTTGACCCACGATGGAGTCACGTGGTGCTGGAGGGAGGAGGACCAGAGACACAAAGAGCCAGAAATGGCATAAACGTGCCATCACTGGGGCGAGCGTCGACCGAGGGTGGACTGGGGAGCCAAGTTCCTGCCAGTCTCCGATGCTGAGCTGCTGGGGTCAGACACAGGGTGCACCTCCCAGGGAAGCCACCTGTCCTCTCTGAGCTGCTGTCCACTCAGGTTACCTGGGGGTACCTTGGAAGGTTGTGGGGAGGGTCCCAGGAGCGTGCGTGCACACGTGTGACAATGCGGGTGCACAGTAGGCCCTCATGCGTGGGCGCTCCCCCACCTCCCCTGCCCGCCCCATCTCACAGGGACTCCTAATTAGATCAGGCCTAATGAGGCTTTCCTCTGCCAGGCTGTTTACGCTCCATTAAGGCCCAAGCCCAGGACAGTAATGGGAGGGGGACAGGCGGGAAGGAGCAGCCAGAACCTGTTCCATCCTGGGCTCCACCATCCACAGGGGCTTTCTACCCCCAGGGAGCAGAGAAGGGGACAGGCCGGGCTCCTGGGCTCCAGCCGGAGCTGCCAGAGGAGGCCTGGGGGAGGGGAGGCAGGGAGGAGGATGGGGCTGCTGCGATTTTTCTCCTCAATGGTGAAGAGCTTGGAAGACCACTGTCCCTCAGGCCGGGGCCTGCAATCTGAGACCCCTGCAGGAGGGGCAGAGAGGCAACCTGTTGGTGCCATGGAAGGCTCAGCTCTGCCAAGGGCCACACAAAGCCGAGGGGGCCGGTCTAGGCCCAGGGGAGGCATCCCTGTCCCCTACCTGGCCCTTGGAAGCTGCCAGATCCTCCTCCCATAACTGACTCGTGCCACACAGGGCGTGGACCAGGCCTGTCCCTTGGCTGGGTCAGCAGGCAGGCCCTTCTTCCCACTCCTGAGGTACCCAGGAGAGCATTAGTTCTCTAAGTGGTTTCCTTCTCCCGGAGGAAAGGCAGGAATCCCAAAAGCTCTTATGGATTATGCCAAGGGCTGGGCCTCTTCCCAGGGTGCCTCTCCACACCCTCGCGCTGTCCCGGGCAGCCTCGGTCTCCCCCCCCCCGCCCCCCGCCTGCTTTGCTTGTGCACACAGAGCCCCTGCGGCTGCCCGGGGTTGTGTAGCAAGTCAGCACCACTGAGCACCTGCAGCCTGGACCTCCTCTGCTCTCCACAGCAGCCCGACTCTCAGGCTCAGCACTCTGACATCTGCTGGGTGTGGCGGGGTGGCATTTCCAGGAGCGCTCTTCCTGCCCCGAAACTCCGGGAGCCTATCACTGCCCATCGGGGCAGGGGCAGTTGGGGCAGGTGCCTGCAGTGTCAGCCAGGATGGTCTGGTCAGAGTAGACAGCCATCTCCTAGAGGTAGCTCTCAGGACTGGGTGCCCATTCTGGGCCCTAAGGACAGCTCCCCACCCCCAGGAGAGGACATCTTTTGTCTGGTATCATACAGGTCCTAGAATCAGGAACATGTCTGTCTGGTTTCCAAACTTCTATTAAACTGAATGGGAGGGGCCCACAGAGGTGCAGCAGGATGGCCATCAGGGGGCAGGGGAGAGCAAGGGAGGCCAGACCCCTGGCATGTGACAGGCAGACCTGAGTTGGTCTCTGGATAGTCCTGGGAGCAGGACAGTTGTGTGGACTGGGCCAGGCAGGAGAGCAAAGATGTCCCTGGGGTCAGGGACACCCAGAGCCCTGAGACAGGACTGGGTGGGAGTCCTGTCCATCAGGTAGATGGCGAGGCTCAGGCGGCAAGTCAGAGGTAGAAAGATCTAGAAGGTCTGAGACTTTAGGAGGGCTCCCCACAGTCTCGAATCACAACACGGGTGTGTACACTCAGAAGCAGTGTGTTCACACCACCTGCTGGGGCGTGAAAACCAGCCATAAATACCTGAACTGTCGTGGTAGCTCATCAGGCAAGTGGGGAGACAGCCTGGTGTGCCCTCAGGAAGTTCCCAGTGACTCACAGGCTGCACACCCGACGCCCCTCCCCCACCCTCTGACTCAGAGCAGCCCCTTCCAGGAGCCTGATCCACCGCCATCCAGAGCACGAAGGGCAGGGAGGACCACCGTCTATTCCCCATCAGGGGCTGAGGGGCCTGAGCGGAGGGAGCTGGTCAACTGCCAAGACACCACATGAGGGAAAGCTGGGCAGGACGGTCCCCAGGCACAGTGTGGTGGGATGGGTGAGAATGTGGGCTGAGGTCCACTCCTGTCACTCCTTCTCCCGGGCAGCAGGCAGAAGGTGCCCTCATTCTCATTGCCACTCATTCCCTCGGCACCCAGTTCTTTCCACCCTTGAACTTGGCAGTGGTGTTTTCACATTTACTCAGTGTGCTGGAGGTTGGGGGGTGGTATGAGCCTCTGTCATGGCTAATGATAAATGCCAGCTAATGTCTGAAGCGTGGGAAGCATCGTGAACAAATTCAGCCTCCTGTGTTTGTCCTCCCATCCCCGGGCTGGTTGGTCCCTGAGTGCAGGGCTGCTGCTTCTGAGGGACACCTGCACTCAGTACGGGTCCACTGGAGAGCCGCCTCTGGCCCCATTTTTGAAGGGTCAGTAGTTAGCTGTGGGACCTGAAGAGTGAACAGGAGCAAAGTTAAAGACTCTGTGGTAATGCCACCCTTGTGGTGGACACTGGCCCACCTGGAGGAGGGGACAACCCAAGGGTACAAGATACCAAATGCCCCTCAGACACCTCTGCTGCCTGGGGGCAGTACAGCCCGCCTTGCCTGGCAGCCCAGGGTGAGCCCAGTGAATGACAGGCAGGCCTCCGTTTCCCCATCTGCTGCCTGTCGTGCCTGCCTCCTGGGGAGCCAGGGTGGCACCAGAAGCCTCTGCATGAGCCTGGTGGGGTGATGAGCAGACACCCAGCTGCCAAAGGGCAAACGTGTGCCCAGTCCCTGCCCCACCGTCCAGTCCAGTGAAGCCATGGTAGCTCCTGCCTGCGCTCTAGCTTCGTGTCCAGGAAACGTGGACCGGAAGGGACCTCGCCCACACACCGCCCTGCCCGGCCCGCAGCAGTATGCAGAGCGATGCCCGCCCACCCAGGCACGTGCCTGTGCACCCAGAGACCAGCACACATGTGGGATCACTCTGGTTCTGTCCCCACGAGGAGTCGGGCTTCCTAGCACCCTGCTGTCATGGCAACAGAGAGCTAAGTGGGGGGCAGGGGTGGGGAGGAGAAAAGGGCTGGGAGCAAAGGCGGGGTGAAGCTGAGGCTCAGCTCCCGACTCCTCTGGCAGCCTGATACAGGTCACCCTTCGGCAGGCAGGTGGGGCACTCCAAGCGGGTCAGACAGGGCCACTGCTCCCCTCCTGGGGGTATAGACTCAGCCAGGCAAGCCCCAAGGGCCAGCCCCGCCCCAGACATCTCAGGGCTGAGGGTCTGCCACAGCCTGAAGAGCTCGCAGGAGAGGTCTCCTCCACAGGGCCCGAGGCACCCGGTGGCAGGAGGGAGCGGCTGGGGGCTCTCCTGGCCCCCCACACAGAGGCCACCAAGGTAACACTGGCCCACGGTTACCAGGCCTTTACGATATGACGGCGAGCGCCAGGGCCCCAGGGTCTACGTGCTGACACTTCATGCTCTCCATGCCCTGCAAGGAAGGTTCTGTAAGGTGAGGAAACAGAGGCACAAGAGACGCCCAGGTCCCCGAGGAGTGTGTGGCACCCCCAGAAAGATTCCAGGTGAAGCATGTGGAGGCGCAGGGAGGCTGAATGGCAGGTGGCCAGGCGCCCAGAACTCAGGTGGTCTAATTGCCTATTTTGCAGGCACTGACCCTGGAGCCAGAAGGCCAGTCTATCCCTGTGGCTTCATGGGTGGGAGTCTAGGGATGGGCAGGGGCTAGGATGGCCACCTGAGAACCCAAGGTCCCATGAACTTCTCAAATCAGGTCCCAGTTATGTCCCCAGGCTGTTGGAACCCCGACAGAATCAGGAGGAAGCCTGTGCTGAGAGGGCCCAAGTCCATCTGTCAGAGCCCAGGCCAGAGGAGACAGAGGCCCTACTTACAAGAGGCTTTGACACTAGGTGGGTAGTGATCAGAGATGTAAGGAGGACAGAGGCAGCCTGGGAGGGAGCAATCCTGGAGGTCTCCCTGGAGGAGAAAGTCTTGTGGGAGCAGTAGGAGCCTGGCATGCAGAGAGGGGCACAGACATTCTAGGAGGCAGAAGAGCCTCAGCAAGTGTTGAGGCTGGCAGAGATGGTTCTGTATAAGGCACGTGGAGTGGCCACGCTGCCCACTGTAAAGTCAGAGGCAGAATATAGCCAGAAGCTGAGCAGGGGTCTGGAGTGCTCTCCAGGGTCTTCCTCCCCAGGACCAGGTCACACTCTGCTGCAATACCACCTGTGATTAAAGAGCCAAGGGGCCCGAGGGCCTCCTCCAGGTGCAGCAGGACAGTCCCCAAATGCAATCACAGTGCTGAGGATCACAGCTGTCTTCTTTCATTAGCGCTGCCTTTGAACCCGGGCTTCAAGGGGCAGGCACTGGCTGGCTCTGGCAGCTGGGAGCAGGTGCTGAATGCTGTTCCAGGCAGCCCAGGAATGGCCCTGGCAAAGCCCTGCAGCCTCTGCTACCCTGCCCTGCAGGCTCCTCCTTTCTGCTTTGCCCTTCCCTCCTGCCACTCCTGCTCTTCTTCCTCGTATCTCTCTATCATTGTTCCTTGATTTCATTTTCAGCCCTCAGCATTTTTTCCTGAAAGAGAACAGCTGGGCTGCTGGAGTTGCAGAGGAAATATATTTTTTGACTACTTTGCAGATTTCCCTTCTCTATGAAAATGGATACCACCATTACTAACTGAGGGACAGGTGGATGGTGGGGTATCTACTTCCTTGCTTCTTCTTTTCTTCCTCTCTGGGGGTTCTGTTCTGGAGTATCTAAGAAAGACAGGGTCAGACACTGGTGGGGAGGGGAGGGGGTGGTAAGTGGGGAGGACTATGGTATCAGGTGTGGGCCACTGGGGTCCTCAGTATCATCATCACCCCCTTTCTACAGATGAGGAGACTGAGCCCCAAGATGACTCAGATACAGTATTTATAATATTAATTTTAACCAGAAGACCAACTATTTACGGAACGTATACTGCATGCCAGGTTCCATGCTGACACTTCACGTGCCTTTGATCTATGAGGCCTATACATTACTGGTGACATTTTACAAAGGGGAAATTGGAGGCTCAAGAAGGGAAGTCACTAGCCTGTCACACACCTGGGCCAGTACAGCTGGAATGTCCACCCACCGAACTATGCCACTGTGCCAGTGATACCCCTCTCCTAACCCCCAGCCAGCCGGCAAGGGGCAGAGCTGAGATTTGAATCCGTATTTGTCCATGTTCTCACCCCAAGGCTGGTCACACTCCCTTGTTGCTCTTGCCATGAGAACTTCAAGCGGCAGTTCTAACCACAGCACAACCCAGCCTGATCCTGACCCCAACCTGCTTCCTGTGCCAAGAGTTGCAGAGTCCCACACCAAACCATCTCGGCCTCTGGCCCACCCTTTTTTGGCTTCAGAGACTCTGCTCTGAAAGGGGGAGACTGGATGGGTGAGTCTTAGGTAGCAACATATGAAGTGGGACTGAGGACCCAGAGCCATACTGACCCACCCAAGCCCCCTTCCCAAGGGTCACCCTTGCCCACCCTGTTCTCCAGGGTGCCACCTGCTGCCCTGCCAAACAGAGGACCGGGAGAGGGAGAGTGGGAAGCAGGCCTTGGCCTCAAACCTTCTGTCACAGCCCCGTGTCCCCCCAGGAATCCTACACTTACACACACATGCCCTGGAGCCAGCCCCGTGGGCCAGAGGGCTCTCGACTCTGCACCTGCTATGGTGGCTCTTGATCTGTGGAAACTCAAGTCCTAAGTTAGGGAAGTGCCTTAGCATTGAAGGCATCACTCACTCCTCGGTGCCACGAGGCTGAGCGCCAGACATGCAGGGACACAGGACAGCTGTCCGTCCTTGGCTGACCACGTTAACGTATTTTCAGAGCAACACACGCAGTTGCGTGCGTGGAGCATTCTAGGCAAACTCGTGGTCTACGTATAAGTTGGTGAGTTCACAGCAGACCTGTTGGGTGGTGACGCCTGTGCTCAGTGCCAATGCCACTCCTCCCTAGGGCTTCAGGAACACCACATCAGCATGGTGGACATGCACCTGTGCACAGTCAGGGCAGCGCCTGTGCCTCGCACAGAAATGGAAGGTCCAGGCGACTTCCCGCGGGCATCTGTAACACAGGACAGGCCATCAGAGGTGGAGGTGCGTGGAGAGACGAGGGGCGGGTTGAGCAAAGGCCAGGGCGCGAGGGGGAGGATCGGGGGTTCTGAGTGTGGAGGGGCTGCAGAATGAAACCAGGGAGCAGGGGACCGCGTGCTGCCAGCGGGTCAGCTGGGCCCAGGGGGCGGGCTGGGCTCTGTCCCCAGGCTGGGCTTCCACAGGCCACCCGTCCCACGCACAGCAGCTGGCGGCACTGCTCACGGCCCGGTGGAGGGAGCACTGGGGGCAGGAGAGGGAGGGTCCTTCCACTCCCCACCCCCAACTCCGCCACCCCAGGAGGAGGCAGCGGAAAACAGAACGAGTGTCAAGCAGGCTTAGTTCCAGACCCACTCAGCCACCACAGATGTCAAAATGACAAATGACAAAATCCCCAGTGTCACCAGGTGACATCAGTCAGTGCACCTAAAATCCCTCTGTTCTCACAAAAACCAGAGGGGTGACAATACTGCCCATGCAGGTCCTAGGTGACACAGGGGTGGGGGTACTGAGGAGTGCTTTCGAACTGCGAAGATGCGAGAAAGGTGACATGAAGGGGCTGTGAGGTCCCTGGCGACCTTGCTGTCAATGGATGAGCACCGGGGAGGACAGTCTGATGGCCACAGCGCGGTGTGTACACACGTGCACAGCATGTGCCCGCAGATGCGTGTGGATGTGTTTTAAGACCCAAGGCTCTCAAAATTGGAAGTGACGGGGAGGAGGAGGAAGTGAGATTTCAGGATAATCTTAAAAGCAAAAAAAAATTATTATGTGTCAGAAGGAGTGGGGAGGCTTAAATGGCTCCCAGGTGGGACACAGAATAAAAGAGTCCTCGCTGTTATTTTTCGATTGTCTCCATGCAGGGAAGACTGGCAGAGGGTCGCCATGGCAACCCTGGGCATCCAGCAGGGGGCGGCCTGGACTCTGCAGGTTGTGTCTGCGCTGAGAGGTGAGTCAGCCCATCAGAGCCCAGAGGCCAGGGCGGGTTCAATCCAGGCAGGACCCTTGTCCTGGATTCCCAGTTCCTCCTGCTCTGGAAGCCATATCTGGGAAGAGGACAGATCAGAGTTGTGTAGTGGAACCGCCAGGCCAAAGACACAGAAGTCTCCTGATGGGGATGGGGTGCAGGTGGCGGCTGGAGGGCTGTCAGGGAGCAAGGGAGGGGAGAGACCTTGTGTGGCTGACCCAAATGACGGGATGAGGATCGGGGGGTGGGAGGGTCCGGGTGCTGGAGTAGACAGGGACCCAGTGGCAGCTTGGGTCGGGGATCTCTGGGGGTTACCCCGGGCCTTTACTGAGTGGCTGTTTTAGAGGTTGGGTCTGGGTGTACCTGGCCCCAACAGCGGGCTTCAAAGTCAGGTAGAAGAGGAGCACAGAGCAGGAGGAACCAGATCAGGAAGAACAGCTCAAGCTGCCCTGTGCATCCGGGTGCTCACAGAGGCCACCTTTTTCTTTTTCTTTTTTTTTTTTTTTAGTTGTAGATGGACACGATATCTTTATTTTAATTAATTAATTTTTATGTGGTGCTGAGAATCAAACCCAGGGCCTCACACATGCTAGGCAAGTGCTCTACCACTGAGCCATGACCCCAGCCCCAGAGGTCACTTTTGATGGAAACTGTATTAGGAGGAAGAGAGAGTTCTCCATTTGTGGAAAAGTAGCTGTGAGCTTGCTGCCTCTTGCACTGTGGCATCCCAGAGCCTGACATTTGATAAATATTTTTTTGAATAAGTGAATGAATGACAGAGGACCAAATGAACATGGCTCAGAAAGTCACTTGGAAGCTCTGGGAGGCAGTTAACACCTTCTCTCCGATCATTTGCAGACTAGTATTGAAAGAGCTAAACAGACTAATGAAACCTAAAAATGACAAGTGAGAAAATTGCTGGCCTGGGAGGCCACAGGAATCTTAACATCAGATGGCTCAGGGCCTTTGGTAACTTGAACCTGGGAAGGTGCTAATGGTACCTTCTTAAAGTCAAATGACCAAAGCCCAAATCAGTATCAGGTAGTGACTGCCAATGACCCGCTCCGCCACGAAGGCAACGTGTGTGCCCGAGCGTTCTGATTTCTTCAGGTCGTTCTCTGAATGAGTAAGCAAGGACTCTGAAGCACAGGCTAGCCTGTTCAAAGGCCTTGAAATCACACCTTCCAAACCATGGCCAGTGAAGAGCAAACACCTACAAACCCAGCATGGGTGATGGATGGTGGCCCAGCCAGCAAAGGCGTCCTGTCAGGGCAGCGTCCTGCTCGGCCGTCCACCTGCAGGACTGGCTGCTTTTATCCAGTTTTATGTCCAGGGAAAGGGGCTCTGCAGGAGCTTGGAATTTTTAGGACGTGGGGTCTTTGGGTCTCAGGGTTGGCCAGGTTTTCAGGGATTCTGGGCTGAGGTTGAGCAAAGGAGGCCCTGGGTCACTTCTCTAACTCTGGAGAAGCCAAGGAAAACCAGGGTGGAAAACGTGAAGCCGTTCCTCATCTGTGCAGGACGCTGCTTCCTGCACTCACAGGGAGAGGCCTCTGTGACTGAAAGGCTAACATGGACAGACCCTGGGCTCAACCAGCACGAGGGCACGTGTGGCCCCACGAGCCCTGGGTGAAGCTTTGGTCTTCTCTATAAATCAAGGCGTCAGTGGCATGAGAGCACCATCACAGGCCACCATGGGGATCCAGCAGGAGGATGCATGCCAAGTGCTTCATCAACAGCTGGGTCCAAAATACTATTATTCTTGCTGCTGATATTGACCCACTGGGTAGAAAGGGTTCCTTCCCAGAGTCCCTGGGGATTCGGAGGCCTCCCTGGGCCTCATCTGTCCTCTGCACTATGAGACTGTGGCTGATGGCCATCCGTCTTTCATGGTAACCCCACCATCTCTTGTCTGTGGCAGCAGCTAGGGAAGTAGTTGTGTGTGTGTGTGTGTGTGTGTGTGTGTGTGTGTACGCACGTGTGCGCACGAACTAGAACACCATCCTAGAACACGGAAGTCATACTTCCCTGTCCATACATCCTCCAGGTGACCTCTCTCCACTCCAGATGCCCCTCCCCGGAGCTGCTGCTCACTGTTTTCCACCTGGAAACTGCTCCCACCTACCCCTGGCTGAGTGACTCAGGGTCTGGTTCCAATTCCTCCTTCCCCAGCAAGTCCTCCTGGGTTTCCAGTGGTGGTCAAAGGCAGGCCCAGTGAGGGAGAGGAGAGGAAGCTGCCGTGGATGCTGACCAGTGAGGCTTCCTCTGGCATCCCGCCAGCCCTGCTCTTGCCCAGGTGCTCGTCTGTCTCCTGCTGTGGCTGTGGCTGCCTCAGGGTGAGCACCATGGCCAGGTGAGGCCCTCACTCCCACTCCAGCCTCCTCACTTTGAGGAGGGGCAAATTGGTGGCTGCAGCGAGGCTCTGAGAACCTGCTGTCAAAGGTGCTAATGGGGACCTCTGCCCATTCTTTAATGGGGGAGACTGAGACTTCAAGAGGGAAAGGGACTTGTCCCTGGGGCCATGGACTCAAGGTGGCTCTGGATTCCAGTGGTGGTACTTGAGGCCCAGTCTGCTCTTCTGGCCTCACTGAGACTCCACTGGCCCAAGTCCCAAGTCATTGTTGTTCCAGTGTCCTCTCCTACCAAGGCTTGCTTACTCATCTCAGACTGGCCATGGACTCCAGGGCAAACCTGTGGCCTCAAGCCACGGAGAGGACATCTTCCTGAGAAGGGAAGGAAGTTGCAGAGCGAGGCCCTGAGTCCCCAGCCAGGTGGGCCACCCAGATCCCCCCTACCAGCCCTCTCAGTGTTGAACGGAACATTTGTTGAACAGAATTGAATTTACTGTTCGATTGCAGGAGATGTAATTTGATCTGGGTCTTATGAAGCCCTTAATAAAGTTAAGGTATTACTGGTATCTGCTGCTTTTTCATTTGTTAAAGGAGGCATGGGAGGGGGGCATTCAGCCAGGAGTGAGGAAGCCTATCTGTTCTGTCTGCCTCAGCTGCCACCTCGCCATGTTCTCCTGGGGCAGTTGCCACCTGTCTCTGTTCCAGAGGAAAGGTATTCATCCTCAAGGATTACCCAGCAACCCTGAAAATCAATCTGGGGAGATGACCAGGAAAGGAAAGGGAGGTTGGGTCTCCTTGGAGTTGGGGGCAGAGAGGAAAAGAGCTACCATTCATTAATAAAGTTTTGTGTGCCAGAGTCCCTGTTCCCTTTAGTTTATTCAATGCTCATGGAATCCCTGTGTGACCACCATTACAGAATGTTTATGAATATCCTGGTTTTCCTCTTTCAGGCATCTGGTAGGGAACTGCATTTCCCTGTCACCTTTGAAGTTAAGTGCGGCCATATGACTTGCTTTGGGTCCAAAGAAATGTTAGTGGAAGTGACAAGCCCACTTCCAAAAGGAAGCCTTAAGAGCCAGTGTGGCCTTGGCTCTATGGTACCCGTAGGTGCACATATTGAGATGGTAGGTGCACCCTCAGTCTAGGATCCCAAGTGAAGTGAGGAGCAGCTATCCACTTATGTCACAGTGGTAAGATGTGAGCCTGAGCTGTTCGACATCTCTAAGGTTTTTAAGGTTGTTATTGCAGCAAAACCTCGTCTAGTTGGACTGATACAGAACTTCCATGCCTCCATTTTCCAGATGAGAAAATGGAGACTAAGACAAGTTCAGTAATTTTCTGGGAGAACCAGAGTGAGTAAATGGCAAAGTCAAGAGTCCATCCCAGGGCTGTGGTTGTGGCTCAGTGGTGGAGTGCTCACCTGGCATGCATGGGGCCCTGGGTTCGATCCTCAGCACCACATAAAAAAATAAAATAAAGATATTGTGTCTACCTACAACCAAAAACAAAACAAAACAAAACAAAAAAACAAAAAAAAAAAAAAAAAACGAAAAACAAAAAAACCCCAAATATTTAAAAAATATAGAGTTTAAAAAAGAAAAAGAGTCCATCCCAATCCATTGACTGCCAAGACCCTGCCCTGCCCATGCTGGGCTCGGGTGGCTGCTCCAGGCTGGTGAGGTGTGGTCAGACCCCAGCCAGCAGGGAAGGGGCCCAGGGCTAAGGATCCATTTCTCCTCATCATCTACTTTTTGCTGGGAATGGTACCCCTGCAACCTTCACAGTGGCCCACTGGAGATGCTGGACTGGGGTCTTCAGTCTGGGAGGACCAGAGGGGACGTGAAAATGGTTCCAGAGCTACACAGCCCCAAATTCTGATCCTGGATCTGCTTTCTCTAGCTGTGGGACCTTGGGTAAGTTACTGACCTTTTTTGAGCCTTAGTCTTCTCCAGCGTTAAACAGGAATAATGCTACTCCCTGGTTATTGTAAGAATGAACGGAGAGGTAGAGATCTTGGCACACAGGGGGACTTGGGCTCTGTTGTTTTTGGAGGTGGCCAAGCTGAAGAGGCCCCGCTGTCCTACCCTCCTTGCCCACTTGCTCCATGAGAATAAAACCAGACTTCACACCTCTGGGTCCTCTAGATCCATTGTAAAGAGGCTTCCCTGTCATCACATGGGCTCCTACCCAGCCCCTGGACAGGCGAGGACAATAGTTTATAACCCATGGAAACGAGAGTCCAGAAGGTAAAGGCTCACCAGGGTCACTCAAGGAGGAAGGTTTTTGTTTTTAACTTTGGAGGTACTGGGCACTGAACCCAGGGATACTCTGCTATAGAAGGACATCTCTAGTCCTTTTAAACTTTTATTTTGAGACATGGGTTCACTAAGTTACCCAGGCTGGCCTTGAACTTGCAATCCTTCTGCCTCAGCCTCCTGAGTTATTGGAATTATAGACGTGTACCTCTGCACCACACATAGGGGAAGTTCTGAGGTACCAATGTCACAGTGCTGGGCTCCTTGCTTCATTGCCCCATTTTCCAAGGTCTGGAGAGGCTTCCTAAAGGAAGCTCAGACCCAACAGGCAAGGCTCCGGGAGAGCGCATTCAGGGAAGGGTTAGAGATTCCCTGGGGCACAGGTGTGCTTTAGAGCTGCCCCAACCCTAGGCAGGATCATGTTTGACCAAGCTCTCCATCAGTAGACCATCACCTTCTTCCCATGATCCTACTCTTCTCCCTTTCAGGTTCTTCTCCCCAGATCACAGCCCTGCTGGGTCCCACAAGATACCTTTGCTCAGGGGGACACTTCCTCCAGGATCAGGACCACATCCCCAAAACCCCACCTGATGCTCTGCTTTGGCCTCTGCCCAGTGTGCACACCATAGGAAGCCCAAGGGTGGTGCTACCAACCCATTGTACGTGGTGGGGAAACTGAATCAGGAGATTCATTTGCCAGAGGTGCTGCAGGAGTGAAGAGATGGAGCCA
The DNA here is from genome assembly GCF_902686445.1 of Sciurus carolinensis. Lineage (NCBI taxonomy): Eukaryota > Metazoa > Chordata > Mammalia > Rodentia > Sciuridae > Sciurus > Sciurus carolinensis. The sequence goes on from NC_062214.1 coordinate 80,600,452, forward strand.
GGAGCAGCGGTCCACGCCTTAATCCTGACGGCTCAGGAGGCTGAGGCAGGAGGACCCCAATTTCAAAGCCAGCCTCAACCCCTTAGCAAGGCCCTAAGCAACTTAGTGAGACCTTGTCTCAAAGTGAAAACTAAAACGGGCTGGGATGTGGCTCAGTGGTTAAGTGCCCTGGGTTCGATCTGTGGTATTAAAGAGAGAAAGAGAGAGGGGGTGGGGCAGAGGAGACAGGGAGAAACAGAGAGGTTCACAGGCAGATCTGTCTGTCCCCAGACATGTGTTCTCAGCATACAATCCCTGCCCCTGACCACATGGGTAGGTGGAAACCACTCTTCAGGGCAGTGCCCCACAAGCTCTGAGTATCGCCTCTTCATTGCCCCACACTCTGCATGGTCCTCTGCTCTCCGTGAAGCCTTCCATGTTTGCTCCGGCCACATGGAGGTTCATGGCCAAGCTACTAAAGCCCAGGGAGTCTGCAATGGACTCCGGCAAGCATAGGCTCCTGCCCTGGACCAGCAAGAGAAATGCCTGTGTCTCCTGCATCCGCTGCTCCCAGGGGTGCTGTCCACAGGGACAGACACTCAGGGGACAGGGATAAGAGTAAGGAATGCAGAAGTGTCTGGCACATTGATGTGAATCCTCAGGGAAGGCACAGGCTCATGCCATTTAAGGGAAAGGCTTACCGAAGCTTGAACGAGGACCAGAGGGAACCCAGGCCCCGCTTAGGTCCTGGGCTGAGTTCTGGGGAACAGAGGTCCCTGACTGACCCTCAGCAGTCCCAACAGTCAGGCTGCGCCCTCTCCACCCCCTCCGTCTGACTCCATCTCTCTCCTCCTGCCTTTTCCCACCTCCTTCCCCTGCCCTTTTTCCCTTCCTAAAAAACACTGAGAAATGGGATTCAGAAGCCTACACCGCCTGCGAAATATGGTTCAGCCTCCCCAAAAGAGGAAATGCCAGCGTGCGGGTTCCCATGGCAACTCCGGCTCCTCCCCTGCAGCCACCCTGTGCCCATATGGCAAGATCCGCACTGACTCAGCCAGGCCTGGGGTCCAGACCAGGGCTGCAATGGGGACCACATGAGTCCCATCAGCTGCCCTGGCCAGAGCCCATGAGACCACCTCCTCCTGAGACCACCTCCTCCCAGGACACCCCTAGCCTATCCATGGTGCAGGAACCTGGGGGTAATTCTTAGGAGCTGCCTCAGTCCGAAGTGGGGGAACTTTCTGTGGTCAGCAGAGGTCAGGTGGCTCCCAAAGGTGGAACAGTGTGGGCTAGTCCAGTGGGGGACCCTCCACCTCTGCTCTCTGAAACATGCCCTGGACTTCAGGAGCCCATGTTAGGTGTGGAAGGAGGCAGAAAGTCAAGGGTTTCTTTCTCTGTCCCTGGAAGTGGCACCCAGCCGCAGCCCCACACCACCCCAAGTGAGCACACAGGTACCCAGCAGCCCTGGCCTCCGAGCTGGGGAACGAGGGAGCAGGGCCTACATGTGGGCCTTGGCCACACTGCCCTGGGGCGCTGCGCCTTCAAACCCTCAGCTCCCCGCCTGCAGCCTGCCCTGTGGGCTCCTGTCCTTCCAGGTCAGTGGGCACTTCCATGTCTAATGAAATGGAAGCTAGTGCCAGGCAGGCAGGGGGGCTGCAGGGCTGGCAGCTAAGGAGCGAATCTTCTAGGCCTGGCAGCTACCTACCTCCTTTCCTGGGGCCCTGGGGGACCAAGAAGCAGAACAGGGCAGTGGAGGGACACCTGGGTCCGTGGTACTTGCTAGCTCTTCTCCCTTGACCCCAGAGCAGCTGCCCTAGACCTCAGCCACCTTGGACGGATTAGTGGGGTGGTGGCCTGGGGTAGGGGTGGGGAGGGAAGGTTGGGGCCACTCAGCCTGGCTTCCTGAATGAGGCTCCTTCTGCCACCTCGGGGCCGTTCTCTCTGGAGTCTCTGAAGCTCCAGACTTCCAGACCTGGATCCCTCCTGCATTCTTCTCATTTCTAATTCTTCTAACCGGACATTCCCATAAGCATTAGAGATAGGGAACCCAAAAGGGCATGGGTCTGACCCCATAGATGAAGCCCAGAGAGGGTGAGAACTACACAAAGTCACACAGTGAGTCTGGGGTTAAGGTGGATCCAGACGCAGGTCTCTGCTTCCCCGACCAGGGTTTTCTCAGAGTCTCGAGATGCTTCCTCTAATTATGTCTCCCCTCGACTGAAGGAAGGATGGATAGATGGATGTGGGGGGCAGGGAGTAGGATTGGGGAACAGATGGGCTTGGAGGCTCCGCCGCGGGGGTTGAAGGAGGGGGAGGGGGCCTGGAGAAACTGGAACTGTTACAAAGTTGCGAGTTAAAACATTCTTCACACTCCCGCCTCCTTTACTGTTCTGATGCACCAAGACGTGACAAAAATGTGTCAGATTTTTTAAAAACCACACACATACACAAATGCCAGTCCCCGTCTCTGCCGCCCGCCCAAGCTCGGGCCATCTGCTTCCCGGGGGTGGGAGGGGAGTGGGGCTTGGCAGTCGGCACCATCACTCTGGACGCCCCCAGCCCAGGGTCTGGACTGACTGCCCGGCCCAGAGATGGCCCCAGGTGATGGCGGGATGCCTGGGAGGTGAGGGCTGGGCCACACCCACCTGCCCTGCTGCTGGGCACACCCGCTCTGCCTACCCCAGAGTCCTGCCCTGCCCAGCCTTTTGCACAGAGCCAGAACCGGTCCTCCCCACCACTTGCTGTAGCTGGGGGCTCTGGGGATGGAAGCTCTCCCTGAGCCTCCCAGAGCCCACCCTCCTGGGAAATGGGGCCCGAAGAGAAGAGGCTTGCCGGGTCGGCACAGAAGCAGAGTCCTGTCCAGGCCTCCCATCCCCTCGGCTGGACAGGGGCTGGCACCTCACACCAGTCTCTAAAGAAGACAGACACCTGGCAGTGGGCCTCCAGGTGACATCCCGAGGTGAGGGCCTGTGGGCTTCAACACTAAGGGTCCTGCATTGTGGCAATGCCTGGGTCCTGGGCACACCAGGATGGCTGGTCACTCTGATGGCACTGGAGCAGAGTCCTGAATGTGACAGAGCCCAATGTGAAGACCTGGGGGACCACAGAAGAATGGGACCCTGGGAGAGAAGGGGAGGCAGATTGCACAGGCCCCGTGGGCTCCGCAAGGGAGTGAGGTGGTACTTTGTGACAGGTCGATTTTATTATAGTCATGGGGTAAAACAGGGATCAGGAGCCACAAAGGTCAGACTACAGGGAATACAGGAAATTCATTCAGGAGCCTGGGGCAAGGGCAGGGGCTGGACGCTTGGGGAAGTGGGGTGTACTGGAGTCCCCCACGCCTCCTGGCGGAGGGCGTCAGGAGCAGCTGGAGGCCGAAAGCAGGGCTTGATGTGGTCAGGTCTGCAAGTAAGAAACCCAAGGCGCCCAGCTGCCAGGCCCTCTGCAGGACACCGCCCACCACTGGCCCCACCCCAGCCCTGAGGAGTCTGGCCATTCGCCAATCCAAATGCCACTTGTTCTGAGAAGTAGCCTCTGACTGACCGAGAGGCAAGTGCCATCATGCCCTACCTGGAATCCCCCCACCTGAGGACCCCCAAGCAGGGATCCACCCTATCAGTTCCCACATATGCCACACGGATCTCAAGGTTATCTGACCAGACTCACATCCCAGGTATGGACACAGAGGCTCAGAGAGGGGAAGCAGTTTGCCCCAGAGCACACAGCAGTTGACAGAACTATGTCACCTGTGAATCCACAGTCCCAAAGGTTCTGCCACCAAAGGTTCTGCCATGGGGTTGGGGGTGAGAAGAGACAGGGACTGTGGGCTCTGGGTCAGTCAGCTCCCCACAGAGAGATGGAAGAGTGGTCATCATGGTCGGCTGGATGGAGTGGGCCGTGGGGTGTGGCAGCTGGGTGACTTATAATGGAAGACTCTTGGATCAGTTACTGTACTAGCAGGTAGTTGACCTTGAAAGGGGTGCCCTGGGGAGCCAGGAGACCGTCTGCAGGGATAGCAACAGGAGGAGCAGGATCCGAAGTCCCAAAATGGAGCTCAGGAGGCACGTTGATTTGTTGAACATCCTGTCCTGCCAGGGTCAGTAAACACTTCCCCACCCCACTCCTGGAGTGGTGGGGCAGGGGGCTGCTCAGGCTGACCTGGAGAAGAGGAGTCAGCACTGCTGTGTCTCCTCGCTGAGCCTCAGTCTTCTCACCTGCCCAATGGGCTCCTCCCAGCTCCACTCATCCTACAGCACTCACTTGAGGCACAGAGGAAGCAGGCTTAGACCTGGGCTCTGGGGCAGGCCCAGCCACAGCCGAGTCCCAGGTGTGACCCCAGAGGATCCCAGTGGAGATGCAGCCACTGTGGGCCTTGGGGCTTCTCATAACACTGAGGACATCCCCTCTGATTCCTCAGGGGACTCTGTGATGGCCTCAGTAACAAAGGCCTTTCTAAGGGGCATCCTGAGATCCTGGGTGGGGGATGCCCCACCTGCCACCCACCTTCCCATGGTGAACTCAGTCTTGGGGTGGAGCAGAACCTTCGTTGTCCTCCCCAGTGACCTTGAGCAAACCCCTGACGTGGTCTGAAGTGCTGACAACTGGACTCCCTTCTCGGTACCCAGTTGGCACTGGGCAGAGGGTCGGGGAGGAAGAGGTTGCCCCTCTCCTTGCTCCGCCCGTCCCCCGACATCCTTCCCTCATCTTCCTACTCATTAGAAATCCGTCTGGGTTCATAGATTGATTAAAGGACTTAAAACATGTCCAGTGTGCGAACAGTGTTGGGCACACAGTAAAGACGCTGTTAGGGATTATTATTAACACCATGGCTTCCTCCTCTATTCAAACTACAGACCCCGCAGAAGGGAAAAGCCCCTGCCCATCTTGTACACCTTAGTATGAACTGGTTTAAAAACCGCCTTGCTCTCCTGCTCGCCCTTTCTGAGGTCAGCCAGTTTTGGGGTCAGAGTAATTTTGGAGCCTGTTGTGTGGGAGGCATCGTGGGCAAGACAGGGACCTCTGAGCATCTGGCCACAGGGCGATGCCCAGACCTTCCTAGCTGGTGGGGAAGGTGGAGAGTCAGGGCTGAGAGTCCCCTCCATTCTGCAGCTTCTGGCTTGGGAGCTGGTAATGCACAGAGCAGGCCTGAGACGCCTGCCTGGAGTGCAGAGCTCTTCCCAGGACAGGCAGCAGGGAGGGACAGTGGGCTCTGGGCTGCCTGCTCGCCACAGTGCGGGATACCGCGGAGACAGGCCAGGGAGAGGGAGACGGAGCTGGGGGTGATTATGGGCAAACAGAGTAGAAAATGAAGCCCTTCGTGTGGCAAATGAGTTACGAGAAACGAGACGGGCAGTGGCTGTGTAAGAATGGCCCAAGTGACCTTGAGCAAACCCCTGACGTGGTCTGAAGTGCTGACAACTGGACTCCCTTCTCAGTACCCAGTGGGCACTGGGAAGAGGGTCGGGGAGGAAGAGGTTGCCCTTCTCCTCGCTCCGCCCGTCCCTCGACATTCTTCCCTCATCTTCTTACTCATTGGAAGGGTGAGGCGAACGGATTTCCAAGCAGGCCTGGCTGGGAGGGCCAGGCGGGCCAGCTTCACTCCTTGCCCTCAGAGGCCCACCAGCTTGAAGGGGCTGGTCCAGAAGGCAGAACGACAGAGGAGAGACCCGAGGGGCCCTTGGATGAAGTTAGTGTGAAGGACTGTGGTCAGACCTGTAGAAGAAATTCTTAGCCTGGGGAACAAGAGAAGGCTGGGAAGACTGGGGTCTGTAGACAAGCATCCGACCCTCCCAGACCTGGTCCCAGTCGTACCTCAAGACAGTGGCTCCTTGCGGAGGGTGTTCAGCTGTGGGACACACCTCCACAGGGACAGGCCACCACTTGGGTCCGTTTGTGAGGCTATGAAATGGATATAGCAGCGCCTGCCTTGCCATTTGAGATTTGAGGCTCCAAATGAGACGCAGTGCAGGTGTCTGTCCTCTTCCCTGGCTGCTGCCATCCTGAGGTCAGGGTAGGAGTCCCAGACGCTGCTGGGGGATCAGGCCAACAGCGCGCCTCACACCACCCGAGCTGCCCCGCTTTCCCGCCTCCCTCCCACCCTCTGCTTCTCCCTTCTGGCCTTTCCAGCAGGCGCTAAGCAAGCTGGGCAGCATGGCCCTTGCCACACAGGCACGGCACCCCCCTCCACTGTTGTTGGACCTGCCAGACAATGGCCGTGTTGACCCAGAAGGTCTCAGGGACCCTCCCAAGAGCAGTGCTGGAATGCCGTGCCACCCTCACGGGCTCTTCCTGCCCCAGGATTGGCTCAGTCCATCCTGCTCAGATGCCCTGTCAGCCCGGGGCCTGTGTGGCCTGGACAGGAGTGAGATTAGAGGGTGGGGACTAGGCGGGAACCACCTCTGGCCCCACACCTAGTAACAAGGCTGACAGACTGAATTAGACCTTTCCCAGCTTCTTACCCTTTTGATCCAAGAAGCGCACGTGAGTCCACGTGTGCCTGCATGTGTCCCCAGCCTGCAGGGTCCTGGGGGCTCCCGACGCTTGCACAGAGCCAGGACAGGTTAGCCAAGGAGAGATGCTGCGCTGGCAGCGCCTGTGCCCTCCTCCCCAGCTGTCCCAACCTCCCCACCCCCGGTGCTCCGGCTCTGCCCTGGGGCCTCTGAGCACTGGGTGCAGCGTGGCTTGGCTGGGGCTGCAGGGAGTGAGAAGAAAGAGGAGCTGGCTGGGGCTCTCGAGGACGAGGGGGCAGGAAGCTCTTTCCATGGGCTCTCAGGAGGGGCAGATTGCCCAGGTCCCATCTGAGGAGAACAGAAGCCACCTTCACCCCCACCCAGCCCAACACCTTCTACTCTCTCCTGACGCCCTGCCCGCTCCTGAACTCCTTGCCCTCCACCTCAAGGTCAAGGACCTCCTTCCTGTGTCTGAGGCTTCCCCAGTGCCCCAGCTGGAATCTGCCTGTCCTTCTGTAGCTCCAAAGTAACCTCTGGACAGTCTTTAGTTTCAGACTCTAAGATAGTTCAGAAGTTCGTGAACCCACTCCTGAGCCACCCTGTGCATGGGCCCTCAGCTTGATCACACAGGTCCACACTCAGTACACACACACACACACACACACACACACAGATGCCAACATGTCAACAGCTGATCCCACACAGGACACACACACTGCTCAGAAAAAGATGGGCATGGCACAGCGCTCTGCGTGTGGAGGTTCTGGGACAGACTGAGCCCCTGCACGGGGCATTGCCACACTCAGAAAGCAGGACTGGCCTGTGGAGGAAACTTGGCCTTCCCAGGGCCACCCCTCCACACACCTGATGGGCCTTTGAGCATCTGGCTCACCTCCATTAACATCAAGTCCTGGACCAGTGGCATCAGGATGTCCTTTCTTAAATCTAACTTATCAAATCAATTTCCTATTTTTTTCACTCAACAAACATTCTTGACACCAGGATGCCCTGGCAGAAGGAAGATGTGCTGGTCCCCTGAGAACTGTGTGCCAATGGGTAAGATGGAAGTGGTTGATGGGAGCAGAGGCTTCCGTGGTCCTTGGGTGGCTTACACCACAATAATTCCCCAGGGTCCAGCTAAACAGGCCTCATTCCAACAGGAAACACCATCACCTCCCTCTGACCCACTGAGTCTCCCTGGGCTCACTGCGGAGTGGAATCCACCCTGCACTTGGGACCCACCTAACCACTCAGGGTTGAACCAAGTCCCCACGCTAAGCTCCATCCTGAAACAGCAGTGACATGGCTAGCTGTCTCTCTGCTTCCTCCTTTCAGGAGCCCCTTCCTTCAGACAAGTCACCCAGAACCCGCCCCCAGCCACCCTGCCTGGAATGCCACAACCAGGGGTCCTCCTCTGCAGTCAGAAGCCCTCCGCAGGGCACCGCACTGCATGGCCCCAGCTCCAGGGATACAGGCCTCCCTGGAGGGGATACAGGCCTCTGCCCCTCATCCCCCAAACCCCAGGGGCGGGCGGGGCTTCTGAACCCTCCACACAATCTGCTCAGTGTGGCAAAAAATGACTCACAAGTCCTGGGGCCTCATGGGGGTGATGTTCAGGCCTCCAGGGTGAGGTCACCTCGATGGGGAAGCCCAGGAATAGGCTAGGTGGGGCAAGCCTGGGGTCCACTGCAGGGTGTCTCCAGCAGGACTGGGGTCAGCCTCAGCCTTCAGACCACAGCTGGAGTTTACAACAAACATCTGCTGGGAAGGTGGGGAGGGGCCAGGAGCCCTCCCTGGGAGAGTGACCCAGATTCTCTCTCTCTTCTGCCACACAGGAGCAGCGTGTGTGCGTGCATGCGTGCGTGAGCGCGTCCGCTTGCGTGTTTGTGTGTGTGTGTGTGTGTGTGTGTGTGTGTGCAGTGCATGTTCTCAGTCCTAGCAGGTGGAGGAGGGGAGGGAGGAGGCTTGCTGAAAGCTCTGGGAAATGAGAGAGAAATCCTCCCAAATCCCTGGCCACTGTCACTAATAGCTGAAATATGCTCTTGACAGGAAAGTGAAAGGCCCTGGACTGGGTCTGGCCTCGCTCCTGGGAGCTGGAACCCCAGGCTTGGCTGTCAGGTGGGGCTCAGGCTCTGGGTGGTCAGGGGGTGTGGCCAGCCCTAACCCCACCTCAGGCCTTCCTGACACCTCCTTTCTGGGCATTGTCTCCCAGGTTCTCCTGGTGCTGCTCTGGAAGGCAGTAAGTTCCCCATATGGGGACTGTACAAGTGGCAGGGCTGGGGTCAGGGTAGCTACCTGTCAGAATCTCATGCCAGGTACGTGGGGATGAGTGGGGAAGGGACATGCACAAAAAGATCTGGAAGGCCCTTTCCAGCCCAATCTGTCCCCTTGGTGTTCATTTCTAACCACGGTGCTTGCCACCAGGAACCCTGCTCCCCAGAAGTTGGCTGGACCTGTCCCTGGAAGGCCAGACCTCAGGGACCATGAGGTCCATCCCATGAGGGACCAGGGAGAGCTGGACCCAGCCCAAGAGCAGCAGGTTCTGGAGCCATGGCTTGGGTGGGAGGAGGAGGTTGGTGCCCGTGGGCTGCTGGCCATGCCCGGCTCTTGTGCACACACGTGGGTGCAGAATCACACTCCCAGGGGCACGCTCCTTTAGCTATGTGGACACAGATGGACACACCAGGACACCCTCCACACAGAGACCTGCACAGCACACCTGTACACACCTGAGCCTGAGATTGCCCATAGTGGCACACATGTACCCTGCACACAGGCAGGGAGTAGACTGCTCAGTTCCCCTTGGGCTACTCTGGGCCCGTGTATATGTGTGGAGGTTTCCCCAAGAGCAGCCACTGGGCGTCCATGCCAGATTCTTAGGACACTTCCTGGAGGGGAGACTCCAGAGGAAACCCCTCCTCTGCCCCCATTCCAGGTTCCTCGTGTGGGCCTCTGCCCTGGGCGCAGCGGGCGCTGCACTATCTCTCCAGGGAGGTCTGTTCCGCCCCAGTCCATGCATGCTGGACACCCCAGCTCTGCCCCAACTCCTGAGAGCTGGAGTCCTGCTCCTTGCTGAGGACCCCAACACCCCACTGAGCATGAGGGGTACCTTACGTTCACCCACTGCTTGTACGACTCCTCCCTCTCTGGTCCTCTGTCTTCATTCTGCCTGTTGGAGGATATGGGGCCCAGCAGGAGGAGGCAGCCAGTCACACTGTCCTCTGGGCAGCCCTCGCCCAGTGCATCTGCTTCCTGAGCCCAAGGCAGCCCCCAGCTGGGCAGGGCATCCTTTGTCCTCATACATTTCCTCCATGGCTGGCCTGCTTGGTCACCATGCTGGGGAACAGTGCCCACCCACCAGTGCTGACCTGCCCACTGCTCAGCCTACCTGTGGCAGGCAAGGAGCAACCCAGAGGTGACCCTCTTCCAGGGTGCCTTGCGGTGGGCCCCAGGCCTGCTCTCAGATTCAGGGCCTTTGCACAGGCTGTTTCCTCCGCCCCTGGCACCTGTCCCTCTCCATCACTGAACACACCTCCTCTGCAGGGAGTCTATTCCAGCGCTTCCCCTGGGCAGCCTCCTCCGGCTCCCCACCCTTCTCCCCTGGTGCACACGCCTGCTGACCAGTCCCCATCCCCCGTGCTGGTCAAGCTTCCTTCCTGAGCAGACTATGGGCTGCTTGAGGGAACGGCCAGGGCCTGCTCATCTCCACAGGCCCTCCAGAGGACACGCAGCATCCAGCAAGTGTGCTGAAGGAACGGGTGATGCGGACACTGGACATCCCTGACAGGTTCCAGCTCTGAGCAGAGACACAACTTTCCTTTGAAGGGGCTGCTCTCCCTGCCTGTGTGGCCCCGCAGTCACAGGTTGGCCCTGGTCCAGCAAATGCCATGGCAGGTGTATGCTGTGTGATGGACAACTCGCTCTCAGAAAGCATGCAGTGCCCCTGGGGACAGTGGATCACACGGAGACACAGGAGGGAACCGCAAGGCCTGTGACGCAGAGCTCAGGAGAATGTCGCTGTCACCACTACCCTCATTTGCTGATTATGGACAGAGTGCCTGCTGAGGGGCCAGGACTGGGCTGGAGCTGGGGCATAGCCACCTGTCCTGGGAGCTCACAGAAGACACCTTCCACAGGTGGAGGAAAGGACGGAGGGGCTAATTCTGGAGGCCAAGGAGGGCAGAGGCTCAGTGGGAGAACTAGGGAGCCACAGCCTGATCCATGCCGTTCACCACTTTGCTCTGCGATCTCCAGCAGCTCACTTAATCTCCTTGCAACTCAGTTTTCCTCATCTGTAAAATGAACATGATGGGTGTATTTACCCCACAAGGTAAAGATGCTTTTTTTTTTTTTTTTGGTGCCAGGGATTGAACCTGGGGGCACCTTAGCACTAAGCCACATCCCCAGTCCTTTTTAATATTTATTTAGAGACCGGGTCTGACTGTGTTGCTTAGGGCCTCACTAAGTTGCTGAGGCTGGTTTTGAACTTGTGATCCTCCTGCGTCAGCACCCCGAGCTGCTTTCAACAGGGCCTGGGACATAATAAGCATTCAAGAAGCCGAAGTGCTGCTGTTGTTTGTTTCATCCTTCGTTCACAGCAGCTCCTGGCTGGGCCTGCAGCAGTCGGCAGGCAGGAGGGTGGTGAGGGCCAGCAGCTCTGCCTGCCTGGCTGCTGTCGGGCTTGGCTTCCTCTGCTCACGGAACCCAAGGATCCAGCGCATCCAGGCGGAGGAGCACAGAGGCAGGCAGTATGGTTGGGGGAGAGGACAGAGGCCCGAGGATTCCCTGGGGGAATCCTGAAGTGGATGGACGAGGAGGCTCCTGGCTCTGGAAGCACTAATCGCTGTCGTTATGTTCCTAAGAGTATGTGGAGGGGGCTTGTGCAGTGCGCCATGGGAAGGGGGTGCAGATCTGAGTGTGGCAGGGACCAAGGGAGGGGAGGGCATCGTCCCTGCTAGAGGAGGAGGGCAGAGGCTGAGGAATGCTCTCACCTCCAGCGACCTGGGAGGCCCTCCACGCTACCTTCCCAGGATGCAGGTGCCTCGGTTGAGAGCCGTGGAAGTGGCTCTTCAAGCCATCCTGGTAGAATAGGGATGGGAGGGGGAAGGAAGCAACCTGGGAACAGACAGGATGAAGGGGGCTTCCGGTGGGCTATGTTCTAGGCACACAAGTGCCTTGTGGGGGGTGGCAGGGTGAAGAGGGGGCTGCTTTCTCCTGCTCAGCCCTCTGCTTCTCCTTCTCCCTACTTGAGCCCCCCACCATCAGCCTTGTCAGTGTGACATTAATGGGTGACATTATTAAGTCAGAGCTTCTCCATTTGTCTGCCAGATTGGGCCTCGGCCGTGGAAGAATTGCTAATTACAGCCACAATGAGGAAATATCAGTGATGGACGTCAATATTATTGCCTCCTATGTCCCTGTCTGTTTATTTGGAGATGAAAAGAGCCCTGAGGCCATCTCTCCAGGACCCTGCTGAGTGATGGCAGAGGGGAGCAGAGCTTCTGTGGAGAAGGGACACCCTCCAGCTTAAATCATTCATTTCCCACTGAGGGCCCAGGGCTGGGGCTGAGGGCAAAGTAGGGACTAGTGATCCTGCTCCCTGCACTGGTGCTCCAAGGACCTCAGATACATCTCTTTTTGCTTCTCTGGGTCTCAGTTTCATCTTCTGCCAAATGGGTACAATAATTCTAGTCCTGTCTATCATGCAATGTGAAGGAGCGAGTGAGGGGCCAAAGCAAGGCTTTAGGAGGGTGATCCATGGTGCACAGGCGGCAGCTTTGTGGACTGGAGGAGACAGGTGGGATAGCTAAGAAACTGGGGGTGCCAAACCAGGGACAGACATTTCCCAGCTCAGTGAACTCTCAGAAGCGAATATCTGCTCCTCCTATCCCCATCACGCACTCAAGATGTGGTGGAAATTAAACAAACAGTAAGGACAGAGAGGCAGACTGACGCAGCTGTGCAGAAGGCCAGCCACCTTCTGGTGCCCCTGGGCCCACAGGCCTTGCCAGGCTTCTGAGTCACAACCCACCCGCTGCAAGAAAGGCCCATCACAGGCTGAACTCACACACAGGCGACCACTTGGAGACCCACACCTAATCTGAGGACCGGGGCACAGTTGAGGAGCACCTTCAGACTCGGCCGGGAACATGTGCATTGGATGCCAGGGTGACCCATCCAGTGTGTGCAGACGAGAGAGAGGCAAGCACACCCCAGAGCACAGAGGTGGGAACACAGATGTGACGTGGTGTCTGTCTGTCTGTTTCCCTCTCTCTCCCACATCCACACACACAGCATCTAAGGCCCAAAGCCGGGTTCTTCCTTAGGAACCTCTCTCTGCTGAGAAGGAAATGAAAAGCCCCATGTAGCCTTCAGGCACACGTGGCCTCTCGAGTCGTGGCCAAGCCAAGCAGCAGCGATTAGACTGGCTGGGAAGCGAAGCCCAGCGTGGCCTGAATATTTCATGGGAGATTTTGCTTCACAGAAAATCCCTTCTTCGCCTCTGTGCATGTCAGGGTATAATTACCCATTAGGTAGCCGAGCAGAAACCCGGGGGCATGCGCAGCGCCTGGCCCGGCCGTCACTCTGCCTCTGCCTGTCTCTGCCGCAGGCTGGAGTGCCTGGCCAGGCCTGTCCCATCTCTCACCTGCCCCCATCGGGGCGCAGAAGGAGGAAAACTGATGGGAAGTGGAGCGAGTGTCCTAGCTTAGGGTCGCTTCTGTCCTAGGTTCTCCAACTCTGCCAGTTCCCAGCTGGGGAAGGGTGAAAGTCTCCTCTCCTTTTGCTGCCACCTCCTCCTCCTCCTTCCCTATCTTTCCAGCCAGTCAAACTGTGGTTCCAGAGTAAAAGGCACGCGGGGAGGGGAGAGCGGTGGGGGACAGGCCAGTACCAGAGGAAGGGAGGGAGGACATCTCCATTGGTCCCTGGAGAGCCTGATCCCCGCCCCCCACAAACACTCACTCCACACATATAAATAAATAAAATAAAGGTATTGTGTCCATCTACAACTAAAAATAGTTTTAGAAATATTATGCTAAGTGACAGAAGCTAGGCATAAAAGGTTGCATGTGATCTGACTCCATTTATATGAAATGTCTAAAACAGGCAAATCCCAAAACAGGGAAGTGCAGTAGTAGTTGCCAGGGCCTGGGCAGAACAGAATGGCAGTCACTGCTCCCGGGGACAGAGTTTCCTTCAGGGTGATGACAGTGCTCTGGAATTAGCTAGTGGTGATGGCTGCACAATCTTGTGAATATAGGAAAACCACTGGACTGTACACTTCAAAATGGTGAATTTTGTGGTATGTGAATTATATCTCAATTTTTTAAAACCAAAATTGTTCACAATAGAACAAAACATATCCACAAGCCATATGACTGCCTGGGTCCTACATTTTTTAACCTTTTAAAAATTATTTTGAACCTGCGGTTTACATGTTTGTCTACTCACAAGAGTGGGAGCTCCTGCAGGTGGGGCCCTACCTGAGTCCTGGCCATGTCCCCAGAGCAGCTCCCCCAGGGCAGGTCCTTGAACTACAACAGTGACCACAGCAACACGCTATCCAGGCCACACAGCACACTTTGCAGACTCCCTCAGGCAGGCTCTCTTCCAGACACAACCCACATCTCAGGCGAGAGCACTGAGGTCCAGGTTCAAGGTCACTTGCCTTAAGGTCCTATGGAGACAGAACTGGGAAGAGAAGCTAGGCCCTCTGATGCAATGTGACTTAGGGCAGCCAGTGGCCAGCCCTGGTGGGCAGAGGAAGGTGAACATAGAAGGCTGACAGCTCTGCCATTGCTGTCTTGGGATCCTCCAAAGGTCTGGAACCTCCGAATCAAACCCACCTGCTGGGTATGGCCTCAACTCCCTTTGACAAACGAATTCTGCTTGAGCCACTCCAGCCCAGGTCCTGTCTGTCCGTCACACTTCCAGCCTTGGCTCAGTGTGTCCCCTCCTTGAAAGTTCTCCCTCAGCACTGGTTCTGGGTACATTCCTCTGCTCCTGAGTAAGACCTGAGGTTTGACTTCATTGCTTGCTGCCCCCTCCCACAGGGCTCCCTCCTCAGCAAGCTCTGCAGCACCTTCGGGATGTCCTCCTGACCAAGATGCAAGAATAGCACCTGGCTACGGGGTCACCCAGGACCTTGTCCAATCTCAAGCTAGGAGTAAGGTGACTGGTGTCTCAGGGTCTGAATGTCAGCAACATGGAAGGCCAGGGTCGACTGGCAGGGGAGGGGAAAGGGGCACTGAGGGGAAGTGGGGAACTGCTTTTGGTCCCAGGAAGTCTAAGCCAGAGTCCAACACAGTGAGGAAAGAAGTCGGGCAGCTATCACCTCTAGATACATGACAACCCCCAAAGGCACTGCTTAGTCCTCCTGAGAAAAGAAAGGAAGGAGAGAGCTCCAGCATTAGGCACCCCCTGGTCATCCCTGCCCAGTGGTGGGGGAAGCAGCAGCAGGGTGGGAAGGCAGTGGCCACCTGACACCCACCTGGACCTCCTGCCATCTTCCGTCACCCTCCTGGTCAGACTGAGCCCTAATCCTGTGCATACCCTGAATCTTGAACCTGATTATGGTCACAGACTGTGCCTTGACCCTGGCAGGGTCAACTGGCTCTCAGAGAACTAGAGGAGGTTGCAGATGCTTCATTAGCTCTCTTCCTCCTCAGGGAAGGGTGACAGATCTGGTGTGTGGGCGTCAGAGACAGGTCCCAGCTCTGAGTGACTGCTAGTGGCTGGGCCCAGGGTGGCTCACGGGCAGCTGGTTTTCTGACCTTCCTGAGACCAGCACCTGGCATGCCTTCTCTGGCACCCGGCGCCATGAGTGTCTAATGGATGCCAGCTCCTCTCTGAACCCAGGCTCCAGGTCTCCTCACAGAGGCGGCCACTGTGCTTCCTCAGCCCCGCACCACACTGGCCCAGCGCCACCTCCCTCTCTCCATGGGGCCAGGAGAAGCTGTGAATTGCTGGGTGTCTGTCCCTTCCCTTCACCCCACCCTCCCTCAGGCCTTTCCTGACCCAGATGCACATCGCAGGGCCCCTACTCAGTGTCCTCAGCTGGCTGGCTGCTAATCCCTGCAGAGGCGTTAACTGATAATTAAGATGTTAGCTTCTCTGCCAGGAATATTTTGGTTTTAACAGGTTGCTTTTAGAAATGGGAAAACCTTCAAGACCCAGCCAAAGACAGGCTGGGATGCAAGTGGCGGGTATGGGTAGTTTGTCTTGCGGCCCTTTCAACCTCACTGAGCCCGGCTCCTCACCAACCCCTTACCTAAGGAGGACAAATACAGGCGTGGATGCCAAGAGCCTTCCAGTCTCAGTGCCACACCAATGAAGTGATGCCACTGGGCAAGAAATGAAACCTCCCGAACCTCACGTGCGGACGGACGGGGAAACGGACGTTGACTTTGCAGAATTGGGTGCAAACTGACCAAGCGGAAGAGCAAAGCCCTAGTGCCTGGCCCACAGGAGTCCTGAGATACGGAGAGCCCTCCCAGCCCCCAGCTTCCCTCCGCCTCTTCCTGCATTGAAGGTGACTGTCAGTTTCCACTCCCCCGCCTCCTCGCGCTACGCCTGGTGGATCACTGAGACTATTCTCTCACTTCCTAAATCTCTCCCCAGGCAAAGATCAATGGAATTGAACAGCGAGGTCTGGACAGACATGAGCCTATGGGGACACTAATCAGATGGCAGGAATGGCGCTCCAGGGCAGCAAGGAAAGAACACTTAGTAAGTACCGTCACAATGACTGGCTGGGCATTTGGATCCCTACCTCAAACCACACACACGAACCCATTCCAGAGGAAATAGAGATTTCAATATTTAAAAATCTTCTAAGCAACTAGAAAACAATATAGGACATTTTTTTAAAAACCCAGTGGTTAGAGCAGAAACTCTAAAGGAAAAGAGTTGCAGATTTGAACAACCAGAATAATTTTAAACTTTTTTTTTTTTTTTTTTTGCAGGGCTTTATGTTTGCAAGGCAAGCACTCTACCCACTGAGCTATATCCCCAGCCCGATTTTAACCTTTTGAGGAGTTAAAAATAAATAAATAAATAAACTCAAATTTAAAGAAAAAAAAAAAGCACAAACACCAAACCTGTAAATAACTGTTTGCAACATATAATAGATAAAAGTTAAATCCCTTAACCCCTTATGCATCAATTTGTGCTTACAAATCAATAAGATACATTTCACTGCCCCTCCCCCCATATTATTGAAACCAAGGCCACCTGTGACCTCTGTGTCACAGATGCAAGGATCAGCTCTCAGTCCAGCTGACATGCTTGAAACACTCCCTGCCATCACACCTGCCTGGTCCTACCACCCCCTTTTCTGATCCTCCTGTTTCCCAATCTCTAGCTGATGGAGTGCCCAGGTCTGGGTCTCTGGTCCTTCTCTCTTTTATCTACCATTCACTCCTTCAATACTCTCATCCAATCTCATGACATTAAATACTTTATTTAAGCTGATGAGCCTAAATTTGTATCTCTAGTCCACACCTGTCCCCTGAACTGCAGTCTCCTGTGTCCACCTGTCAGTGGCCTGCTCCAGGTCTCCTTGCATGTCCAGACCGGGCTGGATCATGGTGTACAACCTGAACCCAGGCTTGCTTTAATTCTCTGTCATCACCCACCACTTTGAAATTCTGAAATTTGTTTTTAAACAAAGGGCCACACATATCCATTGTGTTTTGGGCCCCACCCATTGCGCAGCTGGTCCCATCCAAAGCTGAGCTCCTTCTCACCTATACACAACCTGCTCTTCTCTGCAGTTCCTATCTCTGCTAGGGGCACCCTACGCTACAGGTTGAGCATCCTTAATCAGAAAATCCCAAATCTATGTCAAAATACACCCTACTGTCATGAATAACTAAAAAGAATAAAATTTTTAAAAAAAATCCCAAATCTGAAATGCTCCAAAATCCGAAACTCTTTAAGCACTGAAGTGCTACCACAAATGAAAAAGTTCACACACTGTGAAACTTCATCTCATGCACAAAATCATTAAAAGTATTACATAAGGTACATATAAAACATAAATGAACTTCACGTTTAGACTTGGGGTCCATCCCCAAGATATCTCATTATATGCAAATATTCCAAAATCTGAAAAAAAATCAGAAATCCAAAACACTTCTGGTCCCAAGCATTTCAGAGAGGGGATACACAATCTGTATGTGGGCCAAAACCCTAGAAGTCATCCTCCACTCCCTTCTCTCTCCCACACACCACCTCATCCAATCGCTCAGCAAATCCCATCGGCTCTTCCTGGAGCCTGCACTCGGAACCTGCCCAGTCCTCCCCACCTCCATCCAGACCCCTGGTCCAAGCCCCGCCATGTCCTCCCTGGAGCATTGCAACCAACAGCCCCCGGACTGATCTCTCTGCTTCACAGCTGCCCAAGGATCTGGGCAAACGCTCCGCGGCTCTCCACTGCCTTCTGAGTAAAAGTCAGAACACTCCGCGGCTCTCCACTGCTTTCTGAGTAAAAGCCAAAGCCTGTTCGGGGTCCACAAGGTCCCGCTGATCCCTCCCCAGCCATGCCCAGCCTCCCACACTCACCCCGTTGCAGCCACTAGGACCTTTCCCCTGGGTGAGGCAGGGCTAGATAATCGGGGCTTCACATGTGCCCCCAGCCCAGGCCCTCCTGACTCAGTCCTCATGCACACTGCTCCCACGGTCTGGGACACACTTCTCCCAGACATCTACACAACCCTCTCTCTTCCATGCCACCCCTCAGCGAGGCCTGCCCTGACGACCAGATTCACGTTTCCCATCCCCCTGCTTCTTTTCCTCTCTCCTAGCGCTCAACACTCAAATACGTGCTGCGTTTCACATACTTATCCCTCCTTCCTTGGCTGTCTCCACTCCACTTGCACTTAAGTTCCATGGAGCAGGCATATATATATATATATATTTTTTTTTTTTTTTTTTTTGTCAGTTTTGTACACTGTTAGGTTTCCAACCAAAACACCGTCCAACATGTAGTAGGTGCTCAATAAATAGTTACTGAATGAATGGACACAAGCAAAGAAAAATGAGCAGAGCACCTGACAGGAACTGGCAACTAACAAATGAAGAAATAGAAATGGCCCAAAGCCCGCACGACTGCGCTCTGTGATCATTTCCTTAATGATCAAAGAAATGTAAAGTGAAAGTATTTTTACAGATTGGCAGGGTTGTAAGTGGCTGGTGATGCCCATGGTTGGCAAGGGCAAATACCCCTTGCATGGTGGAAGCCTCAGTCAGCACAACCTTTTGGGGCTCATCTGGTTGTACAGAACAGATCAAATGTGGAAATGTACGTGCCCTCCAATCCAGGCAGACCACTTCCGGAAACACTGACGTACCCACAATGCAAGAGCACACAGATGCTCAGACTAGAGGTTCCCTGAGTGAGGGTTATAAATAGCCAACTGCTGGAAACAGCCTAAATGGCCACCGACAGCATGAATAATTGATGAAGAATTCACATAGAAAAGGATAGGGAAGAACTCTGGACAAGTCCGGGATGGTCTACACGACACATCGTTCAGTGAAACAATCAGTGGTGGAGTGGAGGGGGACTAGCATGAGCCCGGGTTTTCCCTTCAGGCCTGTTTATAAGTGCATAGGAAAAATCTGGAAGAAGACTTATCTAAGAAGAGAGAAAGGATCATGGGAAGGCTTCCAACTGCACACTTCTAAAGCCTTCCAGGTAGGGAAGTTAGGTAGGTTAGGTAGGTCAGGTAAATATGTAGATAGGCAGGTAGATAAGTAGGTTATATAGGTAGGTAGGTAGGTTAGGTAGTTAGGTAGATTGGCAGGTTAAGTAAGTAGGTGGGAAGGTAGGTAGGTTAGCTAGGTAGATAGGTTAGATTGGTAATAGGCAGGTTATATAGGTAGGTAGGTTAGGTAGGTAGGTTAGAAGGTAGATAGGCAGGGTAAGTAGGTAGGTAGGTTAGGAGGTAGATAGGCAGGTCAGGTAGGTTAGGTAGGCAGGTATAGGGAGGGAGGGAGGTGAGATAAGTAGGTAGACAGACGGGTAGGTAAGTAGACAGGCAGGCAGACAGGTAGGTAGGTTGGTAGATTAATAACATATAGATAACACATCACCTTCGTAACCAGAAAATGATTCTGTTTGGAGAGAAAACACCTCCTCTGGCCCTATAGTGTTCATGGACCAACAGTAGGGCATTCCACGCCCCACGCTGTGGCCCTGCCTCGTCCGTGTGGCCTCCCCCACCTAGCCAAGCCAAAGCACAGAACAGAACAGTTTTCTATTCCTGATTCTGTCACAGCCCCGCACCCGCCTCACGGCCCTGCTCACAGGCACAGAGGCCCAGCCCAGCCCACTCCATGACCTCCGCAGCCTCGACTCCGCTGTTAGACAGCCAGAGGGACAACAAGGAATCCTACTGCACTCCCGAGGCCAAGGCTGCTGCCCCCACCAGCCCTGAAACCAGGGCACCAAGAAGTGCCCACTGATTAGGGTCTGAGAAGGCTGGGCTACCGCTGGCCCCAGCACACCTGCCACAGGCACTGGAGGCAGCAGATCTGAGGAGACTGGGTGGACCCAGGAGAGAACTGGCCAGGTGAAGAGGGAGACTGGAGATCCAGCCCCCATGGGATTACCACATTTAGCAAACACAAGTGTATGGGCCAAGAAATATTTGGGACATTGTTACACAAAAGAAGCGATTTGTTGTCTGTCTGAAGTTCAAAATCAACTGGACATGTATACTTTTCTCTGCAACCCCAACTCTCACCCCATCCCTTAGGGGGCAATGGACCCAAAAGAGGGTCTTCAGCTGGGATGCCCAGGAATAAGGGACCAGAAGTGGAGATGGGCGCATTCCTGGTGCAGGAAGGAGCATCCCCTCCAGGAGGAGTTCCACAGGGAGCTGGGAACTTCCAGAGCAGGAGCCGTGCGGCACCATGATGCAGGGCAGCGAAAAGTCGGAGTGACGGCAGAGCAGGGGGAACCCCGGATGCAAAACTCCTACAGAGTACTTGGCAGATGTGGGTCAGGAAACGGAACCTGAGCAACCATAGACACTGAGCATGTAGGCGCCTAGGTGGGCTGCAGGAACGACGTGCCCCCCTTAGCGTCCCAGGATGCAGCTGGTGAGGACAGATGGCTGCAGGGTTGGCCCACCTTCTCAGAGGAGGAAAGCTCCTCTGTCGGGGTACTGCAGACCCCCAGCCCTTCGGCGTGGCCAAGATGGCGCCTGGCAAGGTGCCAAGGAAGTGCTGAGAACAAAACCAGGTACCTCCAGCAGACTAATACTCTCTGCCAACAAGTGGCGTATTTTGAGGAAGTTAATGTGATTGGCCATGGGTCCTCGTGGACACTGCATGATTGCTATATCCACACTATTGTGCTCCATTACTGTCCATGCTTTCCCCTCGTGATCTATAAGCTGATTGGTTGTTGTATGTAATGTAAGGCACTTGCAAGAGCGGCCCGCGGCTGCTGGCCAGCCAGAAGAAGCAGACTGCAGAAAATAAAGAACTTGCCCTGATCCGGTTTCGTGTTTCTCTGCGGGCAGGGGACGCGACAGATGGTGCCGAAACACCCGGACTGAGAAAAAATATAAGGGTAAGTTCACATAAGTTTTCAAATCAAGAAAAATTAGTTTGAGAGTTCAAAAGGTGAGACGTCTCGAGGTTCGCGGAGCAGCGACAATTCATTACAGGAGGTTCCCCAGCAGAGGGACAATTCATTACAGGAGGTTCCCCAGCAGAGGGACAATTCATTACAGGAGGTTCCCCAGCAGAGGGACAATTCATTACAGGAGGTTCCCCAGCAGAGGGACAATTCATTACAGGAGGTTCCCCAGCAGAGGGACAATTCATTACAGGAGGTTCCCCAGCAGAGGGACAATTCATTACAGGAGGTTCCCCAGCAGAGGGACAATTCATTACAGGAGGTTCCCCAGCAGAGGGACAATTCATCATAAGAGGTTCCCCAGAGGAGGGACGATTCATCATAAAAGGTTCCCCGTGGGAGGGACGATTCAAGTGGTACCAAACTGTGTGCGTGTGTGAGTGAGCGTGTGTGCGTGCGCGCGCCTGTCTTTTGTTTGTGTGTTTAAACTAGTAAACTACCTCGTAGTCATGGGAACGGATCTGTCTAAGATTAGAATGCAGCGGCCTCTTAGAGAACTTTTAAAAAAAATCACGGAACACCATTGAAGGCAAACACGGCCTTCAAGTTCCTAGATACTGTAGAGAAAGTCTCTCCGTGGTTTTTAGACGAGGGATTATTAAATCTTCCTCAGTGGGAACAGCTAGGAGAGGATCTGCGTGACGCGGAGAGACGCGAGCCTTTGCCAATGGGAACTCTGGCAATATGGTCACTTGTTAATAATCTTGTTTGATGCAGCAAGGTAAATCAAAAAACCCTTTTAGGGATTTAAAGGGGCCTTTAGAAGAAGGAAGTCAGATCTTAGAAAAAATTAAAGAGGAACGATCATGTTCTCAGTCTTCAAAAGAGTGGGAACATAATATAGTAGCCATAGTCCCCACAAGTATTGGGAGATAATTGTTTCATGATTTTCTGCATTCAAACCTAATCTGATTTCTCAACCAGGTAAAAAAAGGGTTAAAAAGTCCTGGGTGATCCTCCCTCCCCCCTGCCTGGCCTTGTCAAAGCCTACAATGGATTATAAATTACAGCAGTCTCAGCGGGAAGGAGGAGGGGTAACCTAAAGAAAAGAAAAAAAAAAAAAAGGGGTGTCCGTTTTAAACTTAACTAACTTATTTTCTAGGATTCTTTGTTTGTTTTGTTTTTCTTTAATGCTGTATTTTTGAGCTCATAATTTTGATCCTACATACCTAGGTTAATGATTTTTTTCTTTTTGATCAGTTCTATTTTTTATTCAACTGAAGTTTTTAAACATCTGTTTCATTGCAATGAACATTTACCTATAAAGTTACAAGGCCTTTAATTTTATGTTATCTGTATGTCGTGCTGTCTAATGTCATATTTTGTCAAAACTGAGTGCTCTTAAAATTAAAATTTAAAAATGGATCCAAATACTTTTATTCACGTGATTTAAAAAGGTTCAATTTATATTGGGTAAACTAATAAAAGTAAAATATCTTTGAAAATAACTTACAAGTCTCCAGGTGGTCAAACTAATGAAATGTTATTGTTAAACAATGTCTAATATCAATTGCTTCTAGGACTTTTCTTCAGCAGGAAAGAGGCAACGGATCCTGTTCAGGACACTTGTCTGATATCTTGGTTTTTATAAAATAAATAAATTGGAGTTAACATGTATGGGATTACTCAAATGTGTTTGTAGAGACGTCTGGTTAATTTACAAAGTTAAAATGCTAATTGTTAAATAACATCAAGTACTTTTAACTTCTTAAATTACATGGGGTATCATACTTAAACATTCTTGGTGTTTTCATAGGTTGGTAAATAAAAAGAAAAAGGAAATGTTTCTGAGTAAGAAAGTCTGTGTGTAAGTAAAGGACAAGTTTCAACAAGTCTCTTAAGTTTTATTCTTTAGAACAATTAGTCTTAAAAATTGGGGTGTATACAATTATGGTTAAACAACTGTTAAAGTATTGTACTGTGTTACAGAGTCTAAATTTTTCTTTAAAAACTAATTTGGTAAAAAAAGGTGTCAAGGTAGTTGTGAAATGGTTTCTAGTTGTATATTAAATGTGTTCATATTTTTCAGGTATACAAGTTTTAAAGCAGGAAATTTATCAAGCTGCTATTCTCCAGATAAACTTGTCTGTAATGGTAATTTTAAGCTTATAAAGAGTAAATTTCATTGGGGATTAATTTTTATCATTTAGTGTTCTACTAGAGGACCTGTTATCAATAGGATATATGTAAAATTGGTTATATTTTACACTGAGATAAAAAATTTCAAATGTAAATGTATTTCTAAACATTAGAGCCTGACTTGTTTAAAGGTTAATTTTGTGAAACATGAAAATATTTTGCCACTTTGACACACAAAAGGAAAGTTAAAAGCTCTCTCAGCCTTTCTTTGATTCATGTTTTAGATACAATGTTAAATTGTGTTAATTATAAAGTTTGTATAGACTCAGGAAACAGTATATGTAAACTACTTAATGATATTTAAGGAAGAAGCAAAGATCAACATCAGAATTAGAACACTTAAGATCTATAAAGAGTCACGCCTTACCTGAGATAAGGCTCTGCCTCCCACCTTACTGCATGTTAGAGTGACTCCAAAATAAGTCAGACTTCAGCTTATTTAAAGTTATAATCAAAAGATTGGTTTTTGTTGTAAAATTACTATGATCTCAAATAGGAAATATAATGTGGTTCTCAGTCAAAATTCAAGATAGCTATTATACAAGCAGAATATATTTTTACTCTTGCTAATTTCATTTTGTAAAACTGTTACCTGTTAATGTTTTGCAGAAGTAGCTGCTTCAAAAACACGCGACCTAGGTAACTTATGATAATAAGCCATCACCTATAGAACAGATAGTAGTAACTTCCAGAACTAATGCAGACTCCAGTTAGATAAAAGGGTAAATAACTGTAAAGTTATGAACATTAAAGTTAAAGTCCAGTACTCTCACTTTATGACTGGTGAAACTGGCTTGCTGGATGATTAAGATCAAACTTAGAGATTAAAATTATGAGACTAGAGGATGAAAAATCACTCAGTGCATCTGCTGCAGAGGAGGGTCATAAAAAAAGGGAGACATCCCTTAATGCTTCCTAAAGAAGTCACCTCATCAAGGAGACCCTGCCTAACCAATGGTACTGGAGGAGCTAAGAAGCTGCTCTTCAGTTCTCTACAAGTGACCCCTGTGGGAATTCAGCTGACTCCTTTACAAGACAGGAACCAGGTCAATTTGACCAGCTTGATCCTAGACACCCAGCAAAACAGTAAAAACCAAAATATAGCCATTCTTGGGCATTTAAGAGAAATAATAATTAAATGTAACTTAAGATGTACACTTATGTTAGTCCACTAGAATAAAGACTGGAAGCTACAAATAAAAAAAAAAAAAATTCTTCAGCAAATGTGCCTGATAACAATCAAGAAAAACTGCCAGAGTCAGAAGTTTTTAGTCAGTTTAAGGCCTGCAGATCTTCCTAAGCTACACAGGTAGACTTAATCTATGTTTGCTCGTATGATTACCTAGCCCTAAGTAACAAAAATATAGAGCTCTCTACTAAACACAGGTTATACCAATAAAGAGATATTTTACACAATCAGATGACTTAAGTAGCTTAACTATATTTTTTGGGATATCTATGACATTAAGAGTTAAATGTTGTGTTTACATTCCTGATAACCTGGACTATGTTAAAGTTCCCAAATAAAGGCCTTGTCCTTTCCAGCCTTTGCTAGGTCTAATTATGGGAACAATTTCTCAGTTCTTCCACCTCCTGGTGAAAGATTGACTTCTGTCATTTTCATGATACTCAGTGGCATGTTCCAGATGCTGCAACATTTACTTTGTACTAATTTCATTTCAGTACTCATGTCTTTTTGTTCTTCTATCATAGAAACACCCACCCCCAGATGACTTTATAACCTGCTCCTCCCCAACCAGACTTCTACCTCGGACCCCTCGATTGACCCGATTTTTAAAAAAGGAACTCCAAACTGCTTGCCCCTCACTGCCCCCTTTCAGCTTCGAAGCAGCCAGAACGACCGACGCCCCCTTTTCCTTGAAGCAGTTGGGAGTTCCTATAGCTAAAGCGGGGAATGAAGCCAGAATTAAGGACAGGTAGTTAGTGTAGAAATAGGGAATCGGGTCAATTCGAGGAAATGAAGCCATGAAGCCATCTGCCTTTACAAATGTCAAGGATCTCCGGAGCCCATTGATTACCAAATTTACCTGCCTATAGGGGATGTAGGGTGCGCTCACTTCTCGGGACTTTCGAAATATCAGCTTTCTCCCTGCCGGGAGAAGTCTGTATTATTCCCTTTAAACAATCCAAACTATGGTCCTTACTCAACAGTACCAAATGATTAAGCAAACTGATAACCGAGACAGGATGGACAAATGGATATAAGATTCTATCCATGATAAACAAAAAGGGGGAATAGAGGAGACCTTCAGGTCCCCTAAAGATAAACTTTCTCTTTGTCTCTTTGTTTGGGTTTTTTTTTTTTTAACTCTGGGTAATAAGGGTAACCCGGTGCTTTACTGGAGCTGCGGCTCAGTTTGTGTGTTTCCACGGAATAAACTAACTTACAACCTCTTTTTAGTCTCTTAGGAGGAACAGTTCAACTATGTAACAAAACAACTGCTTCTCTCAATTGTACTTCAGATTTGTGCTATCTCTCAATGTTAAAATGCTTCTAAGTTCCTGCTGGCAGACTTAATGTGTGTTCCTACCTTCCTACCAGTCCCAGTCTCTGTTACAGATGATGAATTGCCAGTATTGCTTTCCAGATATAAGAGGGACTTTGGAATCACCGTAGCAGTTATTACCACCATAGTTGCATCAGCAGCAGCAGCCACCGCAGCAGCTGTAGCTTTGACGACATCAGTACAGTCAGCAACTAAGCTTAATGAAGTGGTCCAGCAGACAGCTACTGCTCTGTCTACTCAACAAACAGTGGAACAACACCTAAAAGCAGGACTACTTTTGGTGAACCAGCGTGTGGACTTACTTCAAGAACAAATGGACCTTTTACAAGAACTGTTAAGTGTGGGGTGTATTTATCATCTACCAGGACTGTGCATTACACCTGTAGCTTATCATAATCTTAGTTATGCAGCAAATTTGTCTAAAATCATATCTACTCAGCTACGTGCCAATTGGTCTTATAAATTTGATAATCTTACTGCCATTCTTAGATCACAAATTGTTAGCCTTAATTCTACTAGAGTTAATGTAGCCCCTATATCTAAAATGCAAAATTGGTTATCTTCTTCCTTCAGTTTTGTAAAGCAATGGGCAGGAATGGGAGCATTGTGTGTGCTAATGATTATTGCAATTATCTTCCTCACACGCTTTATCATGCGTATACACCAAGTTCATGCCAGAGATCGCATCATTTTCCATCAAGCCATGATGGCCTTAGAGGCTGGCAGCTCTCCTCAAGTCTGGCTGAGCATGCTGGATCGGTAGTCAACGACGGGTAAGGAAGGAGGTAACCGCGTACCGACCTAAGACAGGAGCTGTAGCATGCTCTACAGTTATCCGATGACGGGTAAGGACGATGGTTGACCACTCCGCCTAAGACAGGCACGATCCCAAGCCAGCATTCTTTTAATAAATAAAAAAGGGGGAGCTGTCGGGGTACTGCAGACCCCCAGCCCTTCGGCGTGGCCAAGATGGCGCCTGGCAAGGTGCCAAGGAAGTGCTGAGAACAAAACCAGGTACCTCCAGCAGACTAATACTCTCTGCCAACAAGTGGCGTATTTTGAGGAAGTTAATGTGATTGGCCATGGGTCCTCGTGGACACTGCATGATTGCTATATCCACACTATTGTGCTCCATTACTGTCCATGCTTTCCCCTCGTGATCTATAAGCTGATTGGTTGTTGTATGTAATGTAAGGCACTTGCAAGAGCGGCCCGCGGCTGCTGGCCAGCCAGAAGAAGCAGACTGCAGAAAATAAAGAACTTGCCCTGATCCGGTTTCGTGTTTCTCTGCGGGCAGGGGACGCGACACTCCTCCCCAGGGGGCACCCT
Organism: Sciurus carolinensis; assembly: GCF_902686445.1. Classification (NCBI taxonomy): domain Eukaryota; kingdom Metazoa; phylum Chordata; class Mammalia; order Rodentia; family Sciuridae; genus Sciurus; species Sciurus carolinensis. Next base: position 80,627,526 of record NC_062214.1, read on the forward strand.
GCTGCAGGGGCCTTCAGACCCCACACTGTGTCCCCCACCATTGCCTCTGGCCAAGGCTCATTCAGAGAGCCAGCTTGGGTCAGGGGACCTGATCCTTATGCTCTGAGCCCTCCCACCCCATAGAGGCATGGAGCATGAAAGCCCGCCTTGATTTTACCCTACCTGGGTCAGACGGTGCCTGGAGGCAAACAGACTGGCCTCTGGAGGCCTGGGGAGCAGCAGCCTGTCCAACGCGGTCCCAGCATGCACTGTGGGGAAGAGCAGGAAGGTTAGTGCAATAAATATGGCTTCCTGTTACCCTGGTGGGCCCGTCTCAGCACAGGTTGCTGAGTCAATCCTGTGGCCCAGTCAGATGGGGCTCAGCACTGCCTCCCACCTCAGCATGGGCCTCTCAGCACCCTGGAGTGACCAGCGCTGACTGACCAGAGCCCAGGAGCATCAACTCCCTGGTCTGGCACGCAAGGCCCTGTCCACCTGTCCAAGTCCCTCCCTTCTCCCCGTGTCTCAATGTCTGCCATGGGCCAGCCCCACTTCTGCAAGTTCTGGTCACACTCAGGAATTCATAGGACGGCCTCACCCTGTTCTCTCTGGGGCTCCGTTCCTGCCCATCAAGTCCACGCCCTGCCTCTGGAAGCTTCGGGTACATGTTCTCAGCCCCCAGGATGTCTGGCTTCTGCCTCGCCAGCCCCGCAATACCCTTAGGACCCCTCCTGCACCCCACCCGTCCTCCTGCTTCAGCCCTGACTGGCTCTTCTCCTGGGGACCCATTCGTCCACCCTGCAGACCCCCTCGGGGACTTGCCATGCCCAGAAGCCCTTAACCTGGCCTGCAGGGCGCTAACCCCTGCGCCCTGACCTGTCTCCCACTCACTCGACTCTGGCCATAAGGTTCCCGCCCCCTGCTCTCCTCTGCCTGGCTCCTCTTCAGCCAGGCCTCAGTCCAGGCACCTGGTCAGAAAGCCCTGCTGACCCCAGAGGGTGGGGTCCTCGCCATGACACACGGCCCTGCTCCGTTAGCCACTTATCACGTCCCTGTTTCAACAGTCCCACAGTGAGCTTTCCTCCGGGCAGGCTGAGTGTAATTAACCGCAGTAAAATTCACACTCTCCCGGGTGCAGTTCTGAGTTTCAACAACGACACGCAGCCACGTTGGCACCACCACAACCAAGGTAGGGACCAATTCTATCACACCCCGAGTCCCAAGGGTTGTCCCTTTGCAGTCATGTCCCACTCCCAGTCCCTGGCAGCACAGATCTGTTTTCTGGCTGTAGTTTTGCTTTTCTGGTGCCTATCACGGGGGGCACCTCTCTGCAGCCTCGGGTTGGGCTTGGTTCACTTAGCACAAGGCATTCGTGATTTAGTGTGCCGTCTCACGCCAGAACGACATTCTTTCTTATTGCTGAGTAGTACTCATTGTTTATCCACTCATTAGTTAGCTGAAGAACATTTGGGTTGTTCAGTTTGGGGAGATTATGGAAGGTAGGTTTCAATTGTTATTTCCAGAAACCCAGAGTGCTGGGGACTCGAACCCGGGCCGCCAGCATGAGAGGTTGGCACTCTATGCGATGTGCTATATTGCCTGCACTTTGGGGAGATTATGAATAAAGCCACTACAAATATTCACAAATGGGTTTCTGCCTGAACTAAGTTCTTATTTCTTGTGGTAGGTACCTAGCAGTAGGATTGCCAAGTTGTATGGTGAGCATCTTTTTAACTTTGTAAGAAACTGCCACGCTGTTTGTCAAAGTAGTTGTATGATTCCGCATCCTTACCAGCAACCTAGGAAGGTCGAGTTTCTCTATCTTCCACAAGACTTGGTGTTACCAATTTCTTAAAATTTTTATTTGCTCTTTATAGTTATATATGACATTAGAATGTATGTTGACATATTATACATACATGGAGTATAACTTCCTATTCTTGTGGTTGAACATGGTGTGGAGTTACACTGGTCGTGTATTCATATATGAACACAGGAAAGTTATGTCCAATTCATTCTACTGTCTTTCCCATTCCCATCCTTCTCCCTTCCCTTCATTCCCCTTCGCCTAATCCAATGAATTTCTATCCCTGCCCCCCAATGTGTTATAGCATCCGCATATCAGAGAGAACATTCAACCTTTGTTTTTTGGGGATTGGCTTATTTCACTTAGCATAATAGTCTCCAGTTCCATCCATTTACTGGCAAATGCTATAATTTCATTCTTCTTTATGGCTGAGTAATATTCCATTGTGTATATATACCACATTTTCTTTATCTACTCATCTGTTGAAACGCCAGAACGACATTCTTTTTTATTGCTTAGTACTCACTGTTTATCCATTCATTAGTTAGCTGAAGAACATTTGGGTAGAACCTATTTGGTTGTGTTAACACTTTAAAAGGTCAATGTAACAATGTATAATGAGACCTCACTGTGGTTTTAATTTGCATTTCCCTAATAACTAATGATAAGGAACATCTTTTCATGTGCCTTTTTTAGTGATTTTCATGTGATTTTTTTTTAGTGCCATCACTATTGGAAACTGTCATCTTCGTTTAATTATTTACCTGTTTGTTTTCCATCTCCCCATCAAATGTGAGAGGAGGGGCCTTGCCATCTATTCTCCCAATACCTAGAACTCTATCTGGAACTGGACAGTAGTGGTGGTGGAGACTGGCACGTAAAGAGCCCTTATCATGTGCCCACTACAGTTCCGAGCACTGTTCAAATATTAACTCATTTCATCTTTGCACCATCTGAAGACAGACACATGCTATCAATATTCCCATTTTACGGGTGAAAACTGAGGCAGAGAGATGGACTCAACCAAGGTCACACAGCTAATGAGGTGCTGTGTCATGCTTGGATCCCAGGTGTTCTGCAGTCAGAGTCTGTGGTTATAATCGGACATTGCATGGCCTACAACAGCCACTTACCACCCTTGGTGAAGAGAGTGACCAGGAAGCCATGGCTTTGGCTCTTCCTACAATGACCTTCATACCAGAGAATTTATTTCACTGTGTGTCAAATGTCAGCATATTCCCTCCACATTTCCTCAGCTCTTCCATGTCAGGCCATATGAAAAGTTCTGGCCAATGGGCTGGGAACCAAAGTCACGTGCTTTATGCTGGGCCAAAGCACTTAGGAGCCAGTGCTTGACCCCAACCATTTTCTCTTCCCCACAGTGACCGCAGACCACGTTTCAGAGGGTAGAGCAGCTACAAGATGGCAGTGCTCCGGCCTCCTGGGTCCCTGAGTGACTGTGTGGACCAGATCTTCTCCGTTCTCACGCTGGACACGGAATGGGAGTCCATATGGTAATGGAGGAGAGAGGAAGGGCGCCACCCGCGGGTGAGTGGCTGAGAGTGCAGGTGCCCGCTACCACAGCCCCGCCTCGCCTGTCCCGCCACACCTCCACTGGCCCTGGGGGCATGTTACTGTGTGTGTTTGCTTTGACAACATGTTTGGATGATTTTCTGTGTGACTGAGTTCAAGTCCCATGTGGAAGCCTCTAAACAACCGAGATTTCAGGGGAAATAGGATAATCTTAGTCCCCAAGTTGAAGGGTTCCCTATCCACGAGAGCCAGGGGAGCTTCCAGGCCCTGCACTGGGATCCGCCAGCAGGACAATCCCACATGGAGAAGGAGGTGTGAACTGAGGCAGGTGGTGGCATCTCCGTGACAGTGGGGGCCTTGGCCCACATCCAAGGAGCAGAACTTGACTTCAGATGGTTGAGGCCTCTTCAGAACTTTCTCTTTGACTTGGGTCTGGAACCAGTTCTCAGAAAGGCCCTGGGGCCCCTGCCCACCTGCCCTGGATGGGTAGCCTGGGCAGGCGGGGGCCGGGGGCCTGCGGTGGCCATGAGCTGCAAGCTTAACTGTACGCTCATATTGTGAACTTGCTGGCGCTTTACTTTGGCAATTACACTCTTAAGTGTTGTGTGCTCCAGTGGGCTAGTGACGAGAATAGGGGAAAGAGGCAGCCCCTCAAAATGACAGGGCACTGGCAGCAACCGAGGGAAAGTGTTTAACATTCATAAACACCCAGAAATTTGTTTTCACTTTCTCCAAGAAGTGAGACTTGGCTGCAGTGAAATACTCCTCCTCCAAAAAGTACCGGGACAGCACAGCTGCCCCAGGCCCCTGGAAGGCTCCTCCACCATGAGGGCTTTCCAGGCAGCCTCGGACTCCAGTGTTTGTCTCTGTACACCCACTGTGCGCCTGGGGCTGAACTTGGGCCAGGGTAGCTGTAAACTGTGGTGTGCAGGGTGCTGGCGAGCTGCGGCGGGGACTGGGTGGGGGTGGGCCGTGCTTGTTTAAAGTGAAGACGCCCCTGGGACACAGGCAGGCTCAGTGAGACCCCGCGAACCTGTGGGACAGGGGGCTTCCAAAAGATGGCCATAGAGTCCCCTCAGAGGCTGCTGGGCGAGGCTGCTCCCTGGGGAGGACTGAACCGGCTTGGTTAAGAATTAAAGGGCGTGGCCGATGCCCCACCACTGAAAGCAACGTCCTGCAAGGAAATGGCAATAATGGCTTCATATTTTCCGAAGAAATACCTGGGGACGCGTGTAAAGGATGCGGGACCCACCGCGGTAGTCTGGTGATTTCTGTGGGTAAGGGAGAAGTTGTTCACTGGCCCCAGGTCTTCACCCAGCTTGGGCACCTTACATTCAGGGGGTCTCAAGGTCACAGGATTTGTTTAGATAAGTTCAAGAGGAGGAGCCCTGCTCTGAATTCTGCTGTGCTTTCTGACTTTTTTTTTTGGTACCAGGGATCGAACGCTGGGGGTGCTTAACCACTAAGCCACATCCCCAGCCCATTTTGTTTTTTATTCAGAGACAGGGTCTCACTGAGTTGCTTAGGGCCTCACTAAGTGGCTGAGGCTGGCTTTGAACTCACGATCCTCCTGCCTCAGCCTCCCGAGCTGCTGGGATTACAGGTGTGCACCACCGCCCCAGCCGCTTTCTACTTTTGTTCCCTGTGGACAAGTCTCTGGGCCGGTGATGCTGAGAATGACTGTCCTAGGGTCAGGTATCTGGGCATGGCTCGTGGCTGGAGTGGGGTCAGCAGGGCTGGGGTCAGCTCAGACCCCTGGCTCTAAAGTACACCTGGATCCTCCTGAGGGAGGAAGGGGTTTAAATGTGAACTTTCTGGTGTGTTCGCAGAGGCCGGGCAGTGGAGGAGGAGGAATGCACAGGCGGCTGGAAAACGCCTGACTGGAATGGCTGGGGCGGGGGGACAAGTCCCGGAAGGCAACGGAAGGGTTTCCTCTGAATGGTTCTTGCTGGTTGGCTGGGCTTTAACTCAGAGTCCACCAAAGGTTTTTGGACTGAAAACAGGACAGACGTTCAAAGGCTAACGGTGGGAGAAGTTGCTCTGGGGAGCTGAAGAGGAGCTGGCCCAGGATTGGTGGCACGGGCAGGGGTGGGTAGGAGCTGAGTGAGCACCATGGCCATCACCGCTACCGTCGCGATGTCACAGGGCGCGCCCAGGGAAGCGCCCTGCCAATCGCTCTCTATACGCTGACGCACACTTCCGCAGCACGCCAAGGAGGCCGGTACTGTCAGTGCCCCCATTTTCGGAAAGGGGAGATGGAAGCCAGAAATGTGAAATGACTTGCCTCGTAAGGGATGGGGCTGAATATCAAACCCAGGTTCTATAGCTCCAGCCATGGTCCCCAAGAGTCCCCGATGACATTAGGTTGGTCACATTAGAAATGAATGAAAGTCTCCTAGATGCCATTGGCAGGAGTTGTGTGTGGATGGTTGGATCTAAGTTGGCTAAAAAATATCCTCTTTTTGCCACTTACTAGCTCTGTGACCTTCAGCGGGTTCCTTCGTGTCTCTGGGTCCGGTTCCTTACCTGTCAAAACGTGCTTCATAAGGTAGCCGAGGTTAAAGAGAGACAGCAAGCGAGGCAGAGAGTGACTCGGACATTCCCTGCCACAGAGCAGACACCCCACAAGAAGCAGATACCCTCCTCAATGAAGCCACAGACAGAGGCACCCGTCTCTGGGATTTCAAGATGCTGCTGGAGCTCAGACGTGTGTGCACCAGCTCAGGGTGGGGGTGGCCCCAGCCACACAGGCCCCAAGCCAGACACCCCAGTTTCAACCCAGAGTCCTTCCTCTCTCCCTCCCTCAGCCTCACGTCCATGGTCAGCCAATTCCAGAACACTCCTCAAACTCGTCTTCTCCCCAATTCTCCCGCAGTCCCCTCTGGCCTAAGGTCTCACTGCATCTGTCCTCTTGCTCTTTGTCCCCCCTCTATCCATCACCACACATCGGAAATCAGAATGACCTCTCCCAGTCGCAAATCTGACCTCATCCCCGTTCCACTTATAAACCCTTTCAGGAAGCCTCACCAAGCCAGATGCAGAACTCAGAAACCCAGAGGAGAAGTCTGACAGATTTGACTAAATAAAGATCTAAAGCTTCTATATGGCCAAGGATACCATAAACAAAGTTAAAAAGACAAATGGCCGACTAGGGAAAATATTTCTGCACACGTAACAGGCAAAAGTTTTTAAATTCCTAATATACTAAAAGCTCTTTTATAACAATAAGAAAAAGGCAAAAAGAAAAGAAAAATGGGCAAAGGATCCGAACAGTCAGTTCACAGAGGAAAAATACAGATGACCAATAACTGCAGGAAAAAATGCTTGGCCTCGCCAGGGAGAAGCAAAGTGAGTGCTAGAACCATAGAGAGAGATTCTTCTAGAGTGGCAAAAATTAACCATATTGACAACGTTCAGTGGGAAGGATGGTGTGGGGAAATGGTCACTCTCAGATACCAAGGGTGGGCGTCTAAACTGGCCCAATCATTTGGAAAAGCAATATGGCAGTAACTGTCAAAATTTAACAAGCACACCTTTCCCCCAGCAACTCCACATCTCGAAATCTATCCTACAGAAATGCCTACGTGTGTCAGCAAGATAGATAGACAAGGAGGCTCCCTGAAGCATTATTTGCAAGAGTGAAAAATGGAAGCCAACCTAAATATCCATCAACCTGGGACTAGTTACATAGATTACACTCTGTTCAAACAATGGAATATTACACAACGATTAAAAAGAACATGGCAGATCTGGGTGCCGTGACATTGACAGATGCCCACGATACACCGGCGAGCGAAGAATGGAAGTTGTAGGGTGGTGTACAAAATCCAATTCCATTTATTTTTTTAAAAAAATAATACATGATAAATGTTTGTAAAGACAGAGAAAAAGTTCTGGAAGGAGACACACCAGACCAACAACAGTGGGACCTTGGCAGAGGGCGATGTAAGGACGAAAGGGGACCTTCCTGTGTTACCAGAGACACTCCTACTTTGGTGCGGTTTTTTTTTTTTTTTTTTTTTTTTGCTTGAGTAAATATCGCTTTGTCCCCCTCCTGGAACGCCCTCTCTTGCCTCTGTGCCTCATCTTTCAAGTTGCTGCTCCTGTGTCCCCGCCTTCTGGAGACCTTCCCTGAACCCTCCACCAGCACCAACACCACACACTCTGCCTTCATGGGGCCACTGCTCAGTGACAGTGGTGACAGGTGACATCCAGGGAGTGTGGCTGTCAGTGGTGCTACAAGCCTTGCATGGTATCGACCCTTCTAATCTTCCCGGCAGCCCTCAGGTGGGTCAGTGGTCACCTCATTTGACAGGTGAGGCAATCCAGGCAGAGAGGCTACACACCTTGCTCAAGGTCACAGGCCAGTCACTAGCAGAGCAGGTTACGTGGGCCCAGGCAGTGTCCCATGCAGCCTCCACCAAGCTTAGCGCAGGGTCAGGAATCCCCGGCCCCTGCACCTGCTGGGCTCTCGGACTGGCCTCTGAGCCTGTTTGCCTTGCACCTGCCCCAAGGCCCTGGGGCAGAGGAGGGCACAGAAGTGTCCTGGAGCTGGAGTCTACCGGCACCTGGTGGGCGGGGCTGAGCCGCAGGCAAAGGAAGGGACAGGTTTGTGGAGGATTCCTGCTGCCTCCTGAGCACCTGCTATGTGCCAGGCCTGGGAGTGAGTGGCCAGGAAGTGGGGTAGATGATACTCCCTGCCCTCCGTGAACCTCCCAAGTCAGGAGGGAGGCCAGGTCCTAAGAGGGGGCAGGCAGGAAGCTGCAGACAGGGCCTGGGAAAGGGGCGGCCCGGGGGGGGGGGCAGACAGGGTGTCCATAGGGCAGCAGGACCCACACTAAAAGGGTAGAGGGATGTGGGCAGAGGGAGCAGGGGGAGGCCCTCCAGGGGACAGGGACAGCTGGAGGGGTGCTAGGAGTCACTGGTTTTGGCCAGAGTGCAGGGCAAGGCCGGAAGCAGCAGGAGATGCAGTGGGGAGGAGAGGCTGGGGCCCCGGAAGAGAGACAGAGACGGGGTGGGGGCTGCCTGCCACCCTGGCACAGAGGGAGATCCCACAGAGGCTGGTTGGAGCTGAGGACCTGGGCAGCCCTGCCTTGCAGTCACAGTGTGGCCTGGCCTAGTTCCCCCATCTGGCTGCCTCATCTGGGGACTAGTGACCCACCTTGATGGCCTGAGGGTGACAGCCAGAGGTTCAGAGTGCATGGAACCCAGGGAAGGTGGGCACCCAGGGGGCACCATGGTCCCGGGGTCCCCACCTGAGCACAGTGAACTGCTGGTCCCCCGACCCCGGGATATAACACAAACCTTGTATTTAAAGTCAACTCCAGATACTGGATTTCAGGCACTTGGCTTACAGCAACACGAAAGGCAGAGCCATGACCTTGAGCAGGTCCCTGTCCCTCTCAGAGCCTCAGTTTCACTAGGTGGGGGTGGACAGCTTCCTGGATGGCTTCAGAAAGGGCGAAGCCTTGGAAGGAGGGCAGCGGTGTGTGGGGTCAGAGGGAAGATGAAGGAAGCAGAAGACGCTCATTCCTGGTTGGTCCCTCAGCCTGTGCCTGGTCCCTGCCCAGCCAAGGCCCGCCTCCCCTCCCCCACTCTGATGACCCCAGTCTGACCAGCCCAGCCTCCCCTGAGGGGCTGCCCACCCAGGCCAGGGAGAGGGACTGGTAAGGAGAGAGCTCCGGCTCGCAGAGCAAGTTCACCTTGGGAACAGCAGCGTGGGGCCTGCGGCCAGCAAGACCCAAAGGGACCCCACCTGGCTGCCTCAGACGGAGCAGGCTGGACGGCCCCCACGGCTGTTTCCTCCTGTGTGAAACGGATACACGTGGCTTCCTCGAACGGTGTCCTTACCAGCCCAGCGCTCGGCACGTGACCACACCTCACGCACGAGTCCCTTGGTTCATCACAAGCTGATGAACCAGGTCCTAGAAGGCTGCCATCCTCCTCACCCTAGTGGCCCTGCTTCAGCCTCCAGCACCTTCGCCTCCCACCTGCGGCCAGGACGGCTCTCAGTGCAGAGCCGTGGGCCACCCGTGCCTGGCCACCCCTCCTGAGTTCCGATCACTTGGTGCTCTTATCCCTGGTGCTTTTGGTGATTTTTTTCCTTGCCTCCCCCACCAGCCTTGTGGGCAGGGACTGTGCCTGACTCATCTTGGCCCTTCCTGAGTGGGCTCTGGCACAGAAGTCCTGCCCACAGGCAGCAGGGCTGGCAGGATGGACAAACAGGCCCGTCCACTCCTCCCACCCCAGCACCTGTCCCTCTCTTGGCTCCGTGGGTAGCTGTGGTCAGGGCCTAGTGCGGGACCAGGATCATGGTCCAGTCTGTCCAGGATCAGGGCTCAGCGTGGGGCCAGGGTCAAGCTCAATGAAGGACACTTCCTGGCTCCACCAGGGAAGCCCGAGACTCCCCAGCAGCTTCTCTCCTGCTTTGACAGTAACACGTCCTCTCTGGGGGGCCAGGGCGGGTCTTCTGGGGTCCTACTCTGCCTGCCCTCACCCTGGCTAGGTCCTGTGGCCCCTCCAGACAGCTCAGCTGGATTCCCAGCTTCCCTCTGCCCTGGCCACGGCCTGACCACAGCAAAGGAGCTCCAGGAGGAAGTGCGTCCCTGCAGCGCCCCTGGCCTTCAGGAGCCAGCGAGGACGGTCAGCCTCCCAGGGAGGTACTTCCAAGCCCAGAGGGAGACATGCTTTGTGGGTCATCTCAGATTTCTTCCTTGTCCCCCCCCCCACGTCTGTGAGCCCAGATGATCCAGGACTGACAGGCCTGGCGGAACATGCGGGCTGGCTGGGGGCAGTGAGGTGTGCCTCCGGAACTACCTCCTCCTGCCGGTGCCTGAAGTCCCTCCCCTTTCCAGCACCCCTTGCTGACCCTCCTGTCTGACGCCTCCCGCAGGTTCACTGTCAGCTCCCTGAAGCCGGGACTGTGGATCCCTGGGCCCTGGGTGACTTAGTCCCTGGTACTCGCAGGGCTCAGAGACAGGAGCCGACGGGTCTGAGTGGACATCCGAGCCAGGCTGACTCTGGAGGACAGTCACGCCAGGGCGGGGGCAGCATCACCCTGACCCCCACCCACTTGGCCAAGCACCCAATCCTCTGCCTGCTGCGCTCAAGCACGGGGTCAAGTTGGTTTGCTGGCAAGACACATGGCTCTCATTTTAATTAATTAAAGAAAAATCTAATCACTGCATTAAACTTCTCATTACTCCACTTGAATACCCGTTAAGTAAATTTAATTACCAGAGGATTGGGTTTCCAGCCTCTTTCATTAGCTTCTGATAAGACGGGGAGGGAGAAGGGAAGAGGACTGAAAGCGGAACCACGCTGTTCCCAGCCCACAGGGCACGGTGGGCCCTGTACCAGGGCCACCACGGTCAGGCCTTGGTGTCTTCTTGGAGACAGGCCCCACTCTGGCCTGGGGAGAGGCCCCACCCAAGGTGCCCCTAGAAAGGCCAAGGCCTAGCATTGGCTATAGGCTGAGCTCAATGCTTCACTCACCTCCACTCGTGGTGATTTATACCCACCTCCTTCCAAAGATTCTGAGGCTGCTGAGAACAGTATCAGCAGCACAAGCTAAAAAGTAAGAGCAGAAATCTGGACAAGGGAAAAAATTGGAAGAAGGAAGGCAGAACAAGAGATAAGGTTATTGGACAACTGCACCCTGAGTGCTTATCAGAGATGGACCTCCCACTGTCTATGAGCTTCCTAGCAGTCAAGGCAAAAAGAGCAACACATTTCGGCACTGATGCGGGAAGCAATAGAGTATTTGTGAGGAAATGCACGCTGAGCCTTGGCCTTCCCATCGGACACCACTGGCTGGAACAGTCAGCAGAAGCTTCCTGGAAAAGAAGGGCCCTGAAATAGCCCTTGAAAAACAGGATGGAGTAGAGATCAAGGAAAGGTATAACAGGTAGGGGGAACCACATGGCTAAGGGTTCGTGAGGAGAAAAGGAGCTACTGGAGGAGAAGGGGCAAAGGACCCACCCCATGACCACACCCCAGGCTGGAAGGCGCTGGCATCCCTGGCTGGGGCAGCAGGAACGAAGCCAGAGGAGACAGGAGACTTGGCCACTCCAGGACAGGCCAGGTTGCGGACACGGGCTTCTGCCACCTTGTGCTAACTGGTGACCTGGACAGAGCCCACGACAGCTAGCACAACCCCCTCCCCAGGGGCTGGGTGTGGACCACGCAGCTCACTGTTCCCCCTTCCCCAGAGAACTGCCTTCCACAAAGGGGGGTCGCCTCGCCTGAGCCACGCAGGGACCCCCCACAATGACCCGCAGCCCATGCTGACCAGTGCAGGACGAGGACCCCTAGTCTGTGATCCTGGGGTGTGAATTTTGCTCCAAGGCCCAAGGCTGGACTTTTTCAACGACCATGACCTGACTCGCTCTCATTCCTGCCCCAGTCTCTTTTCCTCACTTCCCCTGGGACCCTGCCCTCGAGAGATCTCAGACACGACTCCTCGTCTCAGGCTCTGCGTCTAAGAACTCTGACCAGTAACATGTCCCCGGAAGCACCTTCCAAGTTTGAAGAAATAGAGATGTCCCAAACTCCCTGGGGATGGAAGTAGGAAGGGGAAAAGAAGGATTTACTAAGTTCCTGCTGGAAGCCAGTGTTTTTCATCCATCATCTCAGGTAGTTCTTATAGCACCCCAGCTAGTTAAGAACATTATCAGGTAAGGAAACAGAAGCTCAGAGAGGCATAGGGATTTGTCCAAAGATACATAGCATATTCAGTCTAGGACTGGCCTCAAGCTGTCCCAACTGGGCAGACTACACCTACAATGATCATTTGTTATTTGTCTCTCCAAAGTGAGAGGGGGGTCTCCCTTCTCCTGTCAGCGGGTCCTTAAAAGTCCTTTGGGAAACACTCTTCCTTACTGATCACATGGTTAGGGAAGGTCAGACCTTGACTCCAAATCAAGCCCTGTGAACACAGTTAAAGGTTCAGGATGATTCAAATACTGCCAGTAAGGTCCAGGAGATCAACCCTTGGACTTTTATTTGTTCTAGCATGGAAGCAGATTTTTTTTTCCTTCACCCTCAACCCCAGATTTATACCTAGAAGCACACTGCCCGGGAAGCAACATCTTTCTAACATATCACATCAAACGTCACTAGGATCAGAGCCATCACCAAGGAAAAGGCATGAAGGAATATAGACAGAAACTAGATCCTGCTCACATGAACCACTGGATCAAGCCCTGCCTGAAGCCCAGCATACCACTTTGGTTACATGAGCTGATAATTTCATTTTATTGAAACAGTTTGTTTTTGTTTTTGCTACTTACAACCTATAAGATTGTGACAGGTAGTATTCAGAAAGGTGTCCTTCCTCTTCCAGTGATCAACAAGGCTCAGGCATTCCTTCAAGACAGGGAGTGGGTAGCACGGGGAGGCCACCTACCGTAACTGCTGCTGTGCTCTGCTGTCCTGAAGCTCCAGGGGTCCCCTTTGGAACGGGGTGTGGGAAGAGCAGGCTTAGAAGCTGGTCTGGGGCTGGAGAGGGCAGAGCCCTGGAGACATGGGCAGGAGGCCGCGCAGGCCAGACTCAAGGCACCCAGGTCATGGCCACAGGATCCTAGAGAGGAGGGGAAACGAGAGTGAGCAGCCGCGTTCCCACCCAGGACAGAGGGGCACCTGGGCCCAGGGGCCGCACTTCAGCCGAGCTTGTCAGCTCCGCGTGCTGGCGTCTCAGTGCTCCTCCCCAGGCCCCTCCAGGCTGGGGAACAGCCTCTGCAGAGGGCGGGAACTCAGCCCAGGGCCGAGGCAGCCAGAGCGGCCCTGTGGACCTGGGCTCTCCAGCCCAGGCCGCTGGAGACATCCCACGGTGGACGGCCCTAAGCTGCACCAGGGAGCGAGGGCTGTTTCCAGCATGGACAGCGAGTCTTGTGCATCCAAGTGCCCTTGGGCTCTGGGACCAGGGGCCTCGGACTCTGCCTTCACACCAGTTCCCTGGGCCCGTCCCTGGCTGGGGGTCACCTCATGGATCCCACACTTTTCCCAACCCCTCTCCCAGGCCACCTGGGGCCTCTGGGAAGGAAACAAGGGGTGGTGGTTTCACAACAGAACCTTCCAGAGGTCCTGGCCTTGGAAAGCCACTGGACTCTTTAGATCTTAACTTGTCCTCTGAGTTCAGGGTCGCTCAATTTCTCCCTGGCTTCATAAAAAGGCACAATGACTGAGATCCACAACCAGAGCACATCAGGGCTGAGTGGACCCCGGGAAGCCTCTCCAGACCAGCACTGCCCAGCAGAACTTTGGGCAATGAGGCAAATGTTGTGTGTCTTGCTCTCTGTCCCACGTGGCAGCTGCCGGCCACTTGCACGTGTTGAAATGTGGACGGTGGGACTAATTTGAGTTTTTATTTCATTGTGTTAATTCACATTTTAATTTCAACAGCCACATGTGGCTAGTGGCCACCATATTGGACAACACAGCTCTGGTCAACTCTTATGTACCTCTTGCCACAGTGTATGGAAAACTGAGATACGGAGAGCAGAGGGGACTGTCCCACAGTCACGCAGCAGGAGGGTGACAGAGGCAGATCCAGAGCCTGGTTCCTCCAATTCCCATCGCCCGCCCCCACTGCCCTTCTCCTGGTGCTTAGCACTCACTGTCACACAGTGTCTCCCTGCCCTGATCCCCACACTGCTGCCCCTGGGGAAGGGTGTCAGGTCACTCCTGAAGGAATCTACTTCTCCCAGCTGCTGCCCCTGGCCTGCACTCAGTGAAAGTCCCCAAGGCTGTCCGGGGAGATCTTCCTACGAAGGAAAGACCCCTGTTCACCGCAGGATTATTTAACAGAACAAGACACTGGAGCCTGCCTACACATCCCACACTAGAGGGGACAAAGGGAATCATGGCCCCTTTGCTCTAAAGAATATTTCTCAAGCCAGGTGCAGCGGCACACACCTGTAATCCCAGTGGCTTGGGAAGCTGAGGCAGGAGGATCACGAGTTCAAAGCCAGCCTTAGCAACTTAGCAAGGCCCTAAACCCTGTCTCTAAATAAAATATAAAAACGGGCTGGGGATGTGGCTCAGTGGTTAAGTGCCCCTGGGTTCAATACCTGGTACCAAAAAAAAAGAAGACTATTACTCAACCATTAAAAATGATGCCACTGTGATGTAGAGCCATGATCCCCTAATAACATTGAGCGGGAAACAGAAAATGGGTGAGGGGTGGGGCTGAGGTGCAGGGTGCACCGGGCTCTGCTTGCTGCGCTCACACCTGCCACCTCCACCCGAGTGGCTGCAGCATGGCGCACTCCATTTCACAGGTGAGGGGCTGAGGCCTGGAGCAGCCACGTGACCTGGAGAAGCTCCTGGTCTCAGCCGGGTGTGAGCAGAGTCAGGGCCGGAACCTGTGGTTTCTGACTCTAACAGACTTCCACAGCCGGCCCGTCCTGCCCCGGTGGTGGCTTCGAGGTGCCCTGCCATTTCTCTTTCTTCACATATCGTACCTAACGAACACATACAGGGCACTTGCTAAGTGCCAGGCCCCCTCTACTGTTAACTCCTGCAATCACCGTACGAAGAGCAATTATTGTTCCCTTTATCGTCTGGATGAGGAAACTGAGGCACATAGAGATGACATCATTCACCTGAGGTCAACGGCTACATCTACTTCCAGAATGTTCTGCCACATTCCATTACTGTCTTCCCAGAAAAAGCACAGGGGGGCCCGGAGGGAACAGTCGTTGCCTTGGAGTGGTGGAAACAGGAATGTACCAGGTTGTTGTTTTTTTTCTCTTTTATTTCACGGAAATTTTTTTATAGCAAGTCAAAGAAAAAAGCCGAAGAATGACTACATCAAAGGGAAGTTTTTGAAAAAACAAGGACACACACACAAAATTAAAACTTATCAAACTGACGTTACTGATGCAGCCAAGAGACCTTGACTGTAAATGTGATCCACCCTCAGCAGCGCAGCTCCTGTCTCTGGCTTTTCTGCCAATTTCCTGGCCTGGGACCGCACTCTCCTGCCCGGGAGAGCTCCTCACCTCAGAGGGCAGCAGGGAGCAGCCCTGTGTGGAGGGAGACTTCAATCAACACCTCTGGCTCCTGCAGGCAGGCTCTGGGCCCCCTGCCTGCAGAACTCCAGCCACAGGCAAAGTCTGACCTCCAGAGACGGTGGCATCCAGGCCTCTGCCTCCAGCCAGGCAGCTGTGGTCCCCAGGTGAGCGACCAAGGCCATAAGCTGAAAGACCTCGCCAGAGGTCTGCTGCTGAAGGAACCAGGCATGTGTGCATGCATGTGTGTCTCCCATGCCTGTGGCGCTTCCAGCCCAAGCACCCCAAGCCTGTCATTAAAAGGCAGGTGACTTCCAGCTTACGCACACACAAGCACGTGCGCGCACACAATTGTTATATCATTAACTGCTCCAGTAACCACCATCGCATCATCTCCTGTTTCTCTTTTACATGTTTCTGTGTTACTTTTTTTTTTTTTTTTGGTTCTGGGGATAGAACCCAGGGGAGCTTAACCACTGAGCCGCATCTCCAGTCCTTTTTTATATTTTATTTAGAGACAGGGCCTCACTAAGTTGCTGAGGCTGGCTTTGAACACACAATCCTCCTGCCTCGGCCTCCCAAGCCGCTGGGATTACAGGCATGCACCACTGCACTGACTTCTGTGTTACTTTTTCTTTCATTCATTCACAAAACACTTATGAGCACCTGCTAAATGGTAGGTGTACTAGAGGGGCTGGGGTTTCATTGGGGTACAAAACAGACAAATTTGATACTGTCATGAGGACAAAGGACACAGATGATAAGCAAATAAATAAAGAATTGCAAAAAATGACCAGTGCAATGACAATAGTAAGACCTGGTGAGGTGAGAGAACACTTGGGATGGGGCTGGGGGTTCCTCTAGCCAGAAGATCAGAGACCGTCTTCCTGAAGAGGTCACCTTTGAATTTACGTGGTGGGAATTGAGGCTGAGAAGGAGGCTGGGATCCTAAGGGCCAGGGTAAGGGCTTTGGATCTTATATCCCAAGCGCCACAAAAAGTCACTGACGGGTTTTAACCAGGGAAGTGTGGTGATGTCTCCTTCCTTGCTACAGGTTCTCTGGAGCTTTTCAGTGGAACCGGGGTTGCTCCCCAAGATCCGGGGACCAGTGGGTTGGCTCCCACAATTGCCCAAGGACGAGGAGGTCAGGCTTGAGGGTGCAGAGAGGGAGGAAACAGAAGATCCAGGAACGTGTGCTGTGGAAGAACCATCTGCAGTTGGCCGAGTTGGATGCGAGGGGGTGGGGGTAAGAAGAGAGGAATCAAGGATGACTCTCAGATCTTCAGCCAGAGTGTACTGCTTTTACAACCAGACCCCCCCCAAATTAAAAATAACTATTAAAAAATACCAAGCAGATGAGCCGCCCCTGGAGCCGCCCACACCTCCTTGAGTCTCACATCCCCTGGGGGAGCATCTTCCTTCCCCCAAGACCCCGCTCTGCTCCCCAGTCCTGTGCATGGCACGCAGGGAGGGGCAGAGATTGGGCCTCACCCTCAGGCTGATAGGAGACAAGACTGTTCACAAGGACAGGACAGGAGCTCAGGACAGGGAGCAGCATGTGGGAAAGGCATGAGCGGGGGGAAGACCCGTCTGGATTTGAGGCCCAGCCTGTCCCCTTGCTGGCTGTGGGGAACTGCACACGTTATTTCCCTTCCCCAGCTCTGTTCCCTCATTGTGACTGGAACAACCACCATCCTCCCACACAGCTGAGATGAAGATTCAGAGGAACGATGGACGTCAATAATGGGCACTTATAAATATTAGCACCTGCCCCTGTTTTCAGAAAGGAGCTGAAAAGCTCATTTGGGCTTAGACTATAAGTTTCGCATTGTTCTAATACGAACTTTTGGAAATGCTACACTGGACACTAGAAGCGTGGGCAGTCTGAGTTCACTCCCAGTCTTGCTGGGGTAACTGCCCATCAAAGATGACATGGCTCCAGCCAGGAGAACGCATGACATTCTCATGGACAAGACAGAAAAAAGGGCTGGGTGCTCAGTGACTCATTAAAAAGTCACGTCCAAGAATGTGGGTGAGGAGTTGGGACTGGCACCCCAGGAGGATTCTCATGGCGTCGGCAGTACTGGTCCCTGGGCCTGCCTGGAACAACTGGTTTTGCAGAGACTAGGACGGAGTCTTGAAGGTAAATCCATCCTGGAAGGGGCCACTTAGGGAGGCAGGGTCCCTGTCCAGAGTCCTCTACTTGCCCTATGACAGCAGAGTAGACAGGAGGGTTTTAGGGTACGGGAGGGGTCCTTTGAGTAGCTCCAAGGACAGCTCATAGGGTGCAGCCTGTGAGAATCATCTGGTGGCCCAGAGGTCTTGGGGCTACAGTGACCATCCACTTTTGAGATGGTCCAGCCACTTCTGGAGTCTCATGTCCAGTCATCAATGCACCTGTCCAGAAGATGGGGTCTGCTCAAAGAGGCCTTATCAGGAAGAGGAGCCTATGTCCCCTGGAGAAGCCTCGGGGACCTGGTCAGGATTTCAGGTCCCTGACAAAGTGACATGACAAATGTCAGGCCCAGAGAGCGAACCCAGTGAGAAAAGATTCTAGAGAGAGAAATCTCTTTCCAGTGTGTGGCGTAGTGAGGTCCTTGTCCCTACAGGCATGCAACAGAGGTCTGGAGACCACGTGTATTAGCTGGGAATTTGCTAAATGGAGAAGTTGCTTCTTGCCATGAGTGTCTTTAACTCTGTCCACATATGAATCAGGGCTTGATTGTATGGGTCAAAGTGGGTGTTACAGAGAGTCAAGGGAAGGAAAGGAACGCCCAGAATAATCTTTACTACCGTTACTACATTATAGAGCACAGAACATTCGCATCTATCTGTGAGGCAGACAGGGCAAGATGATAGATCTCACTTAGCAGAAGGCAAATCGAGGCCCAGAGAGGGAGCTCTGGGCCCCACAGCTTATCACCCCCAGAGTCTCTTGATGGCCTCAGACCTAGGGACCTTCTCTTCTTCCATGATCCAGGTCATTGTGCCATCCCTGCCTGAGAGGAGCAGGAAGCTCCCCAGGAGTTCCCCAGCTGCCAGGGCACCTCAGCCCTGTGGGTTTGGGGCTCTCTTTCTTCACCCCCCCAAAAAAAAAATAAAACTGGGAGGGGGAGCCCAGCCCAGAAGGCTTCTCTCCCCCGGTTACATGGGCCCTGCTCCTGTTCCCGTCTTCCCCTGGTGGTCTTGCCACAGACCCGTAAGTTGATCCCTTCACATCAGATCAGGGTCACACACTGGGCTTTGCACCAGCAATGAGCTCCAGAAGGAAAGGCAGGACCTGCCACAGGCTCGGAGCTCCTGCCCGGAGTTGGGAGAAGCAGTTTTACATCCTGAAACCCCACACAGCACCCATGTCCCCTCACTCCTACACAGTGGCCACAGCCTGGAAAGCCAGAGGCCCTCTTGCCAGGCCCTCTCCTGACCACTTCCCCTCTCCTGCCAGAGGGACAGGAAGAAGGCATCTGGGCAAGAGGTAGAGTCTCCCTGGGGGCTGGGGCTGACCAGGTGGGGACACTGCCTCCCCCATTGGCATCACAGCACACACAGAGCCCTCAAGATAATCCTGGGAGCCAAGTGCAAGTTCCTTACGTTACAGGCAGGCAATGCAGGCTCAGAGAGATGAAGGAACTGGCCCAAATTCACGCAATCAAATTGAATGGAAACAGTGTCTAAGTGCTGAGCCTGGATTTGAACCCAGGACTGACTGATTCCAAAGATGTTATGCTTTGCCACGCCCCCCCACTGCCTCTGCGGAAGCACAAGGCAGCTCGAATAGGCAGCCTGGTAAGCAGAGGGGGACATGGGGGTGCACAGACAGAGATCAAGAGGAGATGAGATAGCACAAGGACAGCAGCAGAGACCAAATTGACGAGTGGACCCTGCAGGGGCCAGAAGCAGACAGCTCTGTAAGTGGCCCTCTTGATCAAGGCAGGCCCTTGAATGCAGCCCCTGCTGCCATCTGCCCTCAAATATAGCCACTAGGGTTCCCTGAGTCCAACCCCAGATGCCCAGGCCAGAGGAACCACCAATCACCAAGCATGTCCCCCAACTGTTGGGTAAGCACAAGCCAGGGCCCTGTGGGCAGCCTGCAGCAGGAAGGTGGGTGGGGGAGCAGGGGCTATCTGCCTGGCCAGAGGGTCCAGGTGCCCCATGTGGCTGAGCAAGTGCTCAGGGCCAGCCAGGTGTCCCTGTGCCTAGCTGGCAACAGAGCATAATCAGCCTGTCCCCAGAGCATGCAGGGCTTATAGCAACAGCTTTCTGACTGAATATTTAAGAAGAAAATCTCTCTCTTTTTTTTTTTTTTTTTTTTTAAGAAAGAGAAAGGGAGGGAGAGAGGGAGGAAATCAGCAAAGCAGGAGGAGGAGGGAAGAAGGGAGGGAGAAACCTACCCCGTCGCTGCAGTCAAGGTCACAGGCACCGGTGCGGGGCGGGCACAGGCAAGGAGCCTTTAATCTGGGAGTTCAGGTCGAGGAAACTAAACGCTTGAAGCCGGAGTACATTACTGCCCTGAATGATCTGTCGGCTTCTATTAGGCTAAATATCTCTGTATAATGGGGAATTATCCTCTGAAGAGGCAACTGCCTGCCTCCCAGGGAGGGGCGGTGGGAACCTTCTCGTCGTGAGGGTTCTCCCATGGCGGGGGGGGGGGGGGGGGGCGGCGGCAGGACCATCTCAGAAGGCCCCCCCATCCCACACCCCTCCCCGGAAAGTCACTGTCAGCAGCTGTGCCTCTCGTGGCAGGCGCCAGTCTCCCTCCCCCTCCTCCCCAGACTCTCCTCTGCTTCTTCACTGAGGAAGCAAAAAAGAGGCCAGACCTGGGTCCAGGCTTAGCAATGGCACTGGTCAGCCTGGCGACCCTGGACACACTTAAGCCCCTTTGAACCTTTGTTTCCTCATCTAGTAGATGGACCTAATCATACCCACCGAAGGGCCGGCTGTGGTGGGTAGGAAGCTGGCAGAGTCCAGCACAGAGTGGGCACCTGGTTCTGCCCACTGGCAAGGACCTTCCTGTCCTCCTCACCCTCACAAGTCCACCTAGGGACCTCCCTGAGCCCCACCCCGGGTCTCTTCCCTATCAGGCATCTGCAGCCAGAACCCCCACTCTGGGCCTCCGGGCTTGCGGTGGTTGGAGTGGGGCCGCATTTGCTACACACACACGCAGAGGCCTGGGCACCCAGGACTGCACAGATCTGCAGGCTTGGAGGTAGGGGCTGGCGGGAACCAGGAGCAGAGGCATGTCAGGCCTGGGCTAGGGCCACAGAGAGGGTGACGCTCAGAGAAAGGCAGTTGGCACCTGTAAAGCCAGGCCAGGGAGCCAGGAATCCCAGCACATGGGTCTCTGAGAGTAGGTGATGGAGTCCAAACCATCAGCAGGACTGACCAAGGCAACAAGGCAGGGCTGGGCCAGGTCAGAGCAGCATGGAGGTGGGCTCATGCTGGGTCCCTGGCACAGGGCAGTGTGGAGGATTTTTTTTTTTTTTTTTTTTTTTAACTACTCAGGCCATTAAAAAGTCCCAGAAGTCAGGAGGGGCAGGGCTGATCTGCACACACGGGTGTGAGAGTCAGACGGCTCTAGCCGAGTGGGGCAGTTCTTCAGTCCGCATCTCTGACTTCAGGGCTCCCACGCCATCCTCCATCTACAGCAAAGCCCTGGGACAGTTCCGACCCCTCCCTACAGGTGCAGCTCCTGTGCAGCCCACATGGCTGGGTCGGGAGGGTCAACCTGGGGGCAATCACAGGTAAGATGCCTACGGTCCAGCGGCACATGCAGAAAGGAGGGCCACCCAGAGCAGGAGGGGCCCATGGGTGGCCCACTCCCCACTGCAGGACCTGAAGGTCCAGCCCAGGGTCTCCCTTGGGGAGCTGCTGGTTCATTCATCCATCCAGCCAAGGCCTCTGACACTTTCTGTGAACAAGAATACAAAATGCCCAAGACCCTGCAGCAGGGGGCTCAGTCCCGTGGGACCACAGAGGGCAGACACCCTGGGGTTGTGTGAGTCAGAACCCAAGGGCTGGAGAATAAGGTAGCAGGTGGGCGACAGGGAAGGCTTTCAGGAGAGGGCAACCTGGAGGAGGAGCAGGGTCTGCAAGCAGTGGGAAGGGACTGCAGGCCAGGGGCACCTGGAGCCAAGGCTAGTGGCTCCAGCAAGGCTGGAGAGGGAGAGTGCCCCCCATGACCAAGGGTTCAGCTCTTATCCCTAAAACCATCAGGAGCCTGAATAGTTTCAAGTGGGGAGTGACAGGGTCCAATTTGTGCTTCAGAAAGATCACTCGGCTGCCACTGGGTGGAGGATGAATTACACAGAAGACACGAGGCGGAGAACCACATTAGGACGGAGGCAGTGGCCGGGAGAGAGCGAAGGGGTCTGGGGTGGAACAAAGGGACAGAGAGGAGGGGCAGGGGCAGGAGGGAGATGGGGGCATCGAGGGCTTGGGGTATAAAACCCTGCCACAGCAGTATCCTGCTCAGCACTGTGGATGCCTCATGTCCAAACACCACTGCCAAACTTCGCAAGGCCCTCTGAAGTCCATTAGTGACGTAGAGGTGCACTACACTCAGGCGAGGCAGATGAGCAGGGAATTGGTTATTCAGTTCATCGATTCAGTGAGCTGTTGTTGAGGCCTGTTATGGTTTTGTCCCCCAAAAGCTCAAGTGAGACAATGCGAGAGGGTTCAGAGGGGAAGGACTGGGTTGTGAGAGTCTTAACCCAATCAGTGAATGAGTCCCTGATGGGATTAACTGAGTGGTAACTGGAGGGAGGTGGGGTGTGGCTGGAGGAGGTGGGGCACTGGGGGTGTGGCTTGGGGTATATACTTGGATCTGGTGAGTGGAGTCTCTCTCTCTCTCTCTGTGCTTCCTGATCTCATGTGAGCGGCTTCCCTCTGCCACACTTTTCCACCATGATGTCCAGCCTCACCTCCAGCCCCAAGGAATGGAGCAGGTCTTCAATGGACTATGACCTCTGAAATCGTGAGCCCTCAAATAAACTTTTCCTTCCCTAGAATTGTTCGGTTAGATCGTTTAGTCACAGTAGCAAAACGGCTGACTAAAACAAGGGCCTATTATGTTCCAGGCACCAGTATGACCTACTCAATGGACGGGGAAACCGAGACTCAGTGATATTGCCCAAGAGTTCCAGGAGGATGACCAGCAACAGTCTGGCTTGGAGACGTACTCCAGAGTTGTGGAAGGAGCTGTGGAAAGAGAGTGCCCAGCAAGGGGTGGGTCACGGGCTGGGACAGGATGAGCCTCAGTCCAGAGGGGAAGCATGTCCTCCTCCCAGGTGAGGTGGGAAGACAGACATTGTGGGGGAGGGAGGTGTGGTCACAGCAGGGGCTCTGGCCTCTGTAGGCGAGAGGTTAAGGCAGTGATCAGGGGGACCACTTGTATGGCCAGCCACTGGGTGTTGGCTCCTGGTGCCCCTTGCCTGCAGGGGAATTAGGTCCAGTAGAGGGGGCACACAGGCAGGGCCAGAGGGGTCAGAGTGGGCACATCTGGAGAACTGGAGCTGGATTGAGCCCCGGAGAGCAGCCACAGTGAGAGGGGAAGGACCAGGGGTCAGGGAGTCCCTGTAGGCAGGAGCAGGCCTCATGGACTGAGCTTGTGGGTGCTACACAGAGCGGCCTCAGGCTGCTCTGTGCTGGAGGGGGGCCAAGAGCCAAGAAAGGGAAGAACCTCCTCAGAGGCAGTTCCCCAGGGCCCCAGAGATGTGCTGGGGAAAGCCAAGAATAGCCCAGCTCCGCCCTAGTATGGTCATGCTTCCATGATGGAAGCCTCCAGGATGGGAGCCATGTGGAGCAGCTTCTCAAGTCCAGCCCATCTCCTCTATGCATTCCCATTTTTGGCTAAGGATCTTGAAGTCTCCTCACTTCTCTGGGCCCTGCTCTCCTGTCAGCCAACAGGAGCAGCCCCTACCTTGAGCACACAGCTCAAGAAAGCACTAGCCCAGTGCCTGACACGCAGTATGTCCCACCCTGGTGGTGGAGTCTCCTGGGGTCTGGTCCTCCCAGCACCTCCAGTGCCTGGAACACATTAAGTGCTTAATCAACTTTTATTGACCTGAGTGTAACCACTAACCCACTGGTAGTGATGTGACCAGGTCAGAAGGCTGCCCAGGGGGCAGAGGCAAGGATGCAGTGAAGGTCTAGGTCATAGGGTGGCAGAGACCCAGCTCTTGCCATGCACATTAACTCAGTAATTCAGCAGGCCAGTGTGGAGCAGAGCAGAGGCAGATGGGCCTCCCGGGTGTCCACACAACACCTGTAGCCCCGTGAGCTGCTCCTTCCAGTTACCACACTGAACCTTGGAATCCACCTCACTGTGTGCCAGGCCCTGGCCCAAGTCACAGCACTGGAGATAAATAAGTCAAAGGAAGGAGGAGCCCATTCCAGAAAAAGGGGCAGAGCCTGGAAGACTTCACAGAGATGGTGGTTTTTCAATGGCTTGAGCCTCATCTGGCCCTTCTGAGAAATGGGACTGTTCAACTACTGACATTGACTCTTACATCGCTACTAATGACAAGGATGGCTAAAACATTTTGAGCATCTCCTCTGTGTCAGGCTCCTTGTGAACACTGTGTGCCCAGAGAGATCAGGGTGGAGCTGAGGCCGAGCCTGCCTTCCTACTA
This sequence comes from Sciurus carolinensis, assembly GCF_902686445.1. Lineage (NCBI taxonomy): Eukaryota > Metazoa > Chordata > Mammalia > Rodentia > Sciuridae > Sciurus > Sciurus carolinensis. The sequence goes on from NC_062214.1 coordinate 80,651,486, forward strand.
AACTCCCAGTTTTGCTGGACTGGCTGGTGGAGGGGCTGACTGGGGTCTGGGCCTTGAGCCGGTTGCAGGCAAGGAGGCAGGTGGGGGGGTGTCACCCGTGGTCAAGGGCTCCCAGCTGTATTTTTCAGCATCACTTCAAGTGGCCTCTGCTGCTGAATCTGGGTGTGCAGGGGTGAAGGTGGGAAAGGATTCTTCCAGAACCAGGCCAGAGCCCGCAAGGTCAGAGACTGTACACCACTGCAGCAGCAAGCCTAGGGCCGGGTGGTTGGGCAGGTTGAGAAGAGGTGATGGTGGCAGGGGAGAGGGAGGCCTCTCCCTAGGCTTTCAGCAGTCCCCATACACGCCTGCCCCATACACGCCTGCCCCAAAGTATCCCACGTCCCTGGGGCGGAGAGGCACTCAGCAGGCCTGATGTTGCCCATGGAGCCTGGGAAGGCTTGCCCAGGGATGGGGGTGGGGAAGATGGTCAAAGAGAGGTGGAAATTCAGCATGGAACTAGGACTCAAGCCACATGTGGGCCAAGGCCAGTAGAGGGGTCAGGAGACCCAAGAGAATAGGGGTCACAGTGCCTAGAGCCCCACATCAGAGCATCATTCCTTTGCACTCTCAAAGGTGTATAGTTTCCCCAAGGCTTTTGAGCCTGGAAGAGACAATATGAAGGACCACTGGCAGTGGGAGGCAGGACCTTGGAGTTCCAGCCCCCTCCTGTATTAACACACTGTGTTTCTTGGTTCAAGTGTCTTGCCCTCTCTGTTCCCCAATTGTCTGCAACATGAGAAACCCAGGTCTACAGTCTGGGAGACACATCAGGATGGATGGAAATGCCCCAGGCAAGCCGCCTCTCCCAATTCCATAGAAGGTATCAGGGTCTGACATCCTTCCTGATGGATCATAAGATTGAGCCTGGGCATTACAGATGACTCTGGCCTCCAACCCGGGGGCTTGGGGAGGAGGTGTGGTGTGCTTTGGTTACTACTTCCATTTGGAGAGCCTCAGCCACAGGCTGCATGCTTGGTGACACAACCCATGGCCCCCTGTATTCTCTAAACAAGGTCGTGGTGCAGGTGTCAATAGTCTACTTTTCTAGGTGAGGAAACTGAGGCTCTGGGCATGCCACAGTGTCCAGGAAGAGCGGGGGACACTCCATAGGCGTGGTTTGGTTCAGCACCCTGGACAGCTCCTCGGGCTAGGCCACCCCCAGGCACACGCGCCCTTGGCTTTGCAGGCTTTCCCCAGTGCCCTCTGACTCCCTGATCTTCACCCCATTTCCCTGCTGCTCAGCTGCACAGATCTCTCGTGGGCCCCTGTGTGGCTGTGATCTGTGCCACACAGCACTGAGACCTCAACCATGCAGCTCCTTTCTGACTTGAATCTCATTCTCCCAAAAGCTTATTAAGGCGGGGAACAGTCTCCCTCCCTTCTATGACATGGTCTGGGCGCACAGAAGGGACTGGTAGGAGCCACTGGCTTTGGATCAGGCAGATGCGGATGGGAACGGAACCTGGGAACCGAGGCTCATCCCTTTGCCTGGCTGAATTTCAGATTCTCCAGCTGAGAAGCTAGCTGTCCCTGTCCATCTCACAGACCCCCAGGGGTTTCATAAGACAGAGCAGATAAGCCTCGCAAGGTGCTCATCCTTCCTCAGGTCAGCCATGGCCTCCTGCTGACACTCCCTCTGTCCTCTTCCTGCTAGGACTTCACTCAAATTCTGGAACACTTCCCCATGAAATCTTCCAAATGACTCACAAATGGGGGACTCTTGTCACTGAGAAATGTCAGAAAGACCCAAGAGAACAGCTGGCACAGTCCCACTCGTAGGACATGATCCCTTCATGCCCACATGGGTTTTCAGATCCTGCTAGAGACAGAGAATGCCTAGGATATTGATGGTGAAGAGCAACCCCCCCATTAATATATTAATATACTGTGTGTCTTCACACAAGTGTCCTCCCTTCTCTGGGCCTCAGTTACCCCATCTGCAACATGAGGTGTTCGGGCCTACAGCAGGAAAGAGTGGCACTCCTTCCCCCACTTCCAGGAAGCAAAGAAGTCACTTGTGGTAATGACAAGGGTGCTGGGAAGGACCCTCCAAAGCTCTCGAATCCAGGACCACAAAGCCCAAAATGCCTCCTTCAGAGCTGACAGATTCCTTTAACCACTAACAAAGGGCAAGGCTCAATCCCTGGGTTCTGGGTGGCCCTGCAGACAGGCTCTGCCCAGTGCCCAGCTGCTGGGGGACAAGTCCTGCCTATCTGCCTCAGACCTTGGGGGTAGAGCTAGTTCATCCTCAGGCCCAGCTGGCCTTCCTACTGAGTTTCAGCCTTGGAAAAGAAGAAAGGAACAGAGTGTGAATCCTGGCTCTACCATTTAACCAGCTGGGTGACCTCAGAAAGTCACTTCACCCTTTTGAGTTCCCGTTTCCTAATCTGTAACATGGCAACAATAATACCGACCATTCAAGCACCTCGTATGTGGCAAATTCTAGAGCAACTGTAGACGTCATGACCAGGTTCCTGGCCAGGGATTTGAGTTTTTTCTTGCCAAAGCTCAGAGCAGGTGACATCAGTCTTGGGCACTTGGCTAGCAACAGGCCCCACGGGAGACAAGCAGAGAGTTCACAGGGTGTGTGGATGAGGCAAGGCCTTAGTCCTGCCCCAGAAGCCTGTACTTAGAGAACTATGCTGGGCTTTGATCCTGGTCACACACTGGGCTATGACCCAGGACACACACTGAGTCCTGAGCCTTGACACACTGACCCTGGACACACAGTGGGCTCAGTGGGTGTCACATGATCCTCCTGAGCTGTTTCCTCATCTGCAAGGTGGTCAGGATCTTTTCTGCCTCCCCGCTATGGTGAGCAAGGACTGAGGTCACAGGTCAGGGTGGCTGGTGGACGCAGCACAGGAAGTGAAGCTGTGTTGCTGCGCGCAGTCTCCCTCAGCTTCCTCCTCCCCTCCCACCGACCACACCGCGATCCACAGGCTCAGCCGGACCCTGCCCTCCCGCTGCCCTCCCCCCATGCCACGAGGGTCCGTCCATCTCCTCCACGCACCAAGGCTGTCCCGGGCACAGAATGCCCTCCTTTCTCCCAGCACACAGCTCCTTTCTCCTCCTCTGTCTGAGACCTCCTCGAGATGCCATCCCAGACTGCTGAGTCTCAGTAAGCCTGTATCCTCCGCACCTCCACCGTCTCTCTCACTCTTTTGTCCTGATTTGCAGTTATACATCCATTTCTTTGTTTTAGTGTCTGTCCCCATCTCCACTGCAACAAACTGGGAGCTTCATGAGGAAAGGGGCCATGACTGCTTTACTCACTGTATCCCCAATGTCTAGCACAGTGCCAGGCACATAGTAGATGCTCAATAAATGAGAATCCCCCCTGAGGTCCAGGAGCAGACCAGAGTTCACCCTCCTTCTTTCTCAACCAGTCCCGGACTATACCCAGAGTCCCAGAGGAGGCCTTGGCAGGCGTGGACACCTAGTGAGACACCCATCTGCCTCCCTGGTCAATGCCTAGAGCTGCAGCTATGCCAGACGCCATGCAGATCCCCTGGAGAGATAGCACAGCCAGGGACGAGCATAGCAGGACCTGCTGCTACTGAGACTGTGCCAGGGGCTGGGTGTTCTTGCAGCAAATCACCTTGGCAGGTGGCAGGCAGTGGGCAGGAGCAGGATGTGCCCACGTCTTCTGATGCTCCAGAAAAGGGAGAGAGAGGGGAAGAAAAGAACAGGAGGAGGGAGAGGAAAGGAGGAGGAAGAGAAAGTGGAGAAAAATAATCCAAGCTGGCCCTCTGATCATGCCCATCCCGGTGCTGGGCACAAGCAGGCCCTGGCTCAGTCCTGCCAAGGACTCAGGATGACTTGGCTGTGGGGAGGGGTGGCGGGGCAGGGCTAGGTCTCCCACACAGGGTGCGCAGACTCGAATCACGGCATTGAACCACTGTGACCTCTCCTAGAAGTCCTGGCAGAGCGAGGAGCCAAATGGCATCTGTTCCCTGGCATTCGGGGCTCTTGGCATCTCCCAGCCTAATCCCTACAATCATCTCCCAGAAATCCAGATTCTCATCTTCGCCCCAGCAGGCCACAGACATCCACTCACACCTCTGGGTCTTAAATGTCCTTGCTCATCCCCCTGTCTGTCCAGATTCCACCCCGCCAAGTCCACTTCTGCACAAAGCAGTGCTGACTCCCCAGCCCCATGCAGCCTGCGCTCCTGCAGTCCCGAGCAGTAGAGGATCTGCACACCCGGAAGGGACCAAGACACCAAGGCTGGGGACCAAGTGCAGAGCAGGGACAGCAAACTGCTCGGTGCCTCCTGCTCTCCACCAGCCCTGCCCATCCCTGACCAGGGAGCTAGAGGGAGGGAGAGACACTCCGCCCGTGAGTCTCAGTCTTGGGGTCAGGCAGGGTCCCTGCCCCTAGGAGTCTCTGGCCCAATGAGGAAGCGCAGCCATGAGGCCCAGCTGCGCAGTTCATTCATGCACTGAAGAAAGCCACCCGGACCCGGGCACCTCGGAGGCTCCGCAGAGCTGGAGGAGTGAGCCCAGCACCCCCGCAGGACCCTCGGAGAGGCAAAGACACCAACACGCTTCCTTCGATCTCGCCTCTTCAGGACCCAGGGTGAGTGGAAAGAGCTCTGTGGTGGCCGTCCAGTGGGTGCACAGCAGGGCACCTGGACCAGGCTGGCAGTCAGGAAGGTCTGTGCTGAGGTGCAGTGTGTGGACAGGCCGGGTGGGTCCGGGCCAGACTGTGCTTGCACTCAGGGGTCTCCTCCCATGGACCTCCTCCAACTCCTCACCCGCAGGCTTCTGGGTCTCCCCATCAGCTGTCCCATCACTGAACAGCAGCCCCACCTCACCCCAAGGGGGCTCTGTGGACATTGCTGACATTTCCATTGCTGCCATCCTCCGGCTGTGGTCCACCTGACCAGTCAGTGGGGACCAAGGTAGTCCCAAGAGCTGTCAGGGTGATGAAAGCTGAAAAGGTCAGGGTGGCAACCAAGCCCCACAGCACAGTGGGGGACACCATGGAAGCCTCTCCCCTCCCCAGGACATTCTGGCAGCCCCAGAGGGGGGTGGAGCTTGAGGGGTGGCCCTGGCTGTGCCCCAGCTCTGATCTGGCATGTCTGGGACCAGGGTGAAGGAAAGGGAAGCAGCCATCCCTGCAACCATCTCCCTATATACACACACAGGACCCCCTGGGCTGGGGCAGGAGAGCAGGGCACAGAGGAGGGGAAACCACACCACCCTGTGCCACGGAGGGACACTGAGGAGCCAGTTCTTCATATCACATGTTCCCCTCAGTGGCCACCAGATCCAGCATTTTCCTACACCCCCAGGAAAGGGAAGCACTGCGATTCACTTCCTGCTCTGTGCCCAACACCAAGCACCAGCACCTGGAACCACCGCCTCGAGGCAGAAATGATCCTGACCATTCTGCAGATGAGAAAATAGCTCAGAGGAATCATGTGACTCGCCCACAGTCGCACTGCCAGGAAGAGATGGAGCTTAAAATCAGGTCAGCGCTGGGGCAGCAGGGATTTTAGCCAGATGCCAAGGAAATCCCCCAAACAGGTGGAGGAGAAAGCTTGATCCCAGCCCTTCCCAGGAGGCAGCTGGGCAAAAGGACTGGGCAAGTGGGCTGAGGGCAGGGGACTGGACCTATTGAGCTCCAGAATCCCACCCAGCTGTGCTACTCGGGAACCGCTGGACAAGTTCCATCAGCCTCCAGGAGGGTGGGCCTGAGAGTGCCCAGAGATGCTCTCTGACCACTGGGGTCGGCCAGAACACCAGGAATGTCCCAGGCAGCTCTGACCTTCTGGGGCCACCAACAGAGATCTGAGTGCCCAGGTCCCAGTAGAAAAGGGACTGGAAGGGTGGCAAGAGGGAGGCGCTCTCTTCCAGCAGCCAACTGGCCTGTGGTGAGCCGGGTCCCATGGTTTTGACAGCAACGACACTAGCTCGTCCAGAATCTCTGTCTTGCGCGAGGTAATTACAGTTCTTTCTGTGTAATGAGATGGTTTTTAAAGGCCATTCAAAAGAAATTTCCCATAATGAGGTGAGGGGGTTTACGGTGTTAGACATCAAGGCGGTGGGTAATTGGTGGGACCCAGGCTGAGTCCTGGAGTGAAGCCATGGGAATTTGTGCATCTAAAAGGCGAGCAAGAAGAGCCCGCGATGGACAAGGAGGGAGGACAGCAACTTGGCCAGAAAAGTTTCTGCGACATCAGCAGTCCAGTGGGCCCTGAAGAGTGGCCAAGGACATGGGGAGACTGGATTCCTGCTGGACAGAGGAGGCTGCCAGAACTGAGCTGGGCAGGGGTGGAGGGAAGACCTATGGGATGGAAGTCTGGGCTCAGAAGGAAAATGAAGGTTCTGGGTTGAAAAGATTCCCCAATCTTTGCAGACATAATTAGATACTGGAATAAGGACTGGTGTCCTTAGAAGAGAGGTAAATTTGCTCAGAGACACACACAGGGGTGAGAGAGGCCACATGAAGATGGAGGCAGAGACTGAAGTGATACCTCTGCAAGTCAAAGAATGCCAAAGTTTGCCAGCAACCACCAGAAGCTGGAAGAGGAGAGGAAAGAACCTCCCCTAGAGTCTTCGGCGAGAGTGTGGCCAGGTCGCCATCTTGAATTTAGAATTCCAGCCTCTAAAACTGTGAGGAATGAATTCTATTGTTTTAAACCACCAGGTTTGTGGTATTATGGCACCCCCGGAAAACTAATACAATGATAGTTCTAACGGCCGGAACCATCTGCAACCAGCCAGTCAGTGCTCCAAAGGTGGTAAGGTCCCCACCTACAGGGGAACACAAGCACAGCCCTGGGAGAAGTGTGTCCTCAATTCCCCCAGTACTCCAGTGCAGGCTGCCATTCAATCTCTCATCTGACCTCACTCTAGGCAGCACACAGAATTATCATCCCCACCCACAGATTGGGAAACCGAGACAAATAACCTACCCAAGAGCAGTAGCCAGTCAAAGCCAGGAGCGGGCCTGGAATCCTGGAATCCTGACAGTCAGTCTGTGGCTCTTTCAGGCTCATTACCCCTGTCTTCCTTTTGTACCCTGTCTGTTTCTAATTCAACTGCGATTAACTGTCTTAGAAGGCAGAGAAAAATCCAGTCTCCCTGGACCAGTTGCTCCAGACTGCAATAATATCATTACTGAAGGGCCTTCCAGATGTCCCTTGAATCTTTCCACTATCCCACTCTCCTGATGTGTGTGTCCTGGTGGAGTCACCAGCCAGCCTCTCAGTCGGCACTCAACCAAGAGAGATGCTGCACAGGTCAACAAGACTTTGCAAGCACTTCCTGTGTGCACAGGGGAGGGCGGGGATAAAGCCTGGGGGAGGGCAGGAGCCCACATCTCCTAGGAGACAGAATCCATGAAGAGCACTTGGGGAGACACCAGTGGGGATCCCCAAACCAAGTCTGACCTCTGGCTAAGCATTCCGGTCCCCCTTTGGGGGACAGAAGGAGAATGCAAGTGCCTAGAGAGTAGTCCTAAGACGGGCACCCAGGGGCGGGGACAGTCAGCCCCACGGCAGAGGGGAGGAGAAGGAGCCCAGAGACGGCAGCTCCCCCGCCCCTCCTGGGGCAGGCAGATCACCACACACGCCCCCGCTCCTCCTGGTGTCTGCCTGAGGAGCTGGAGACACACGCAGAGGCACCAAGTGCCAGGCAGGCCGCCACATCAGCCTGGCTCTAAATGCTGGTTAATTGGCGCTGAGTGGCCAAGGGATGTGAGGAGATGGCTTTGAAGTCACCAGTGTGATGTGTCCAGCAGGAACAATGGGCCACCCAGCCAGCAGAGAGTCGCACTTCCTTCTAATTAGGTGCCGCTTTGAACACGGAGGCATCAGATTAATGAGGTTTAGAGCGCTCACCCGCGCCGCGTGGCGGGCTGCCTCTGTTCTGTGATCGCAGTCTGTTGCCAAAACCTTGTTCTCTAAATCAAAGTTTCTCCTGAAACTCTGCTTTCTGACACTCTTTGGGTTTGCGCTGGCGCCTGCCAGGGAGCTAAGGCTTCACCTCCCTTCCTCCGCTCTGCATTCCAGCTTTTATATTTTGCCTCCTCTCTGGGAAGAGACTCCGCAAGGCGGGACACCTCCCGCAGCCCACCTGGGGGCAGGACAGGGCTGGGGTAGCCCCACTCTGGGGAGCACGTGGGCTCAAGGGCATATGCGAGCTGGCCCACCACCCCCAAGCCTGCAGGCCCCTCCAACTTGGCTCTTGGCAGCGTGGGGCGAGCTGGGCCTTGGAGGATCCACTGGCTGATTTCCCATGGCTGGCATCTGTTCGAGAGCCTTAGGGGGCTCTGGTTCACCGATCTTGAGAGAGAGAATTGAGACATCGGCAGGAGCCAGGCTGCTCGGCCTTCTGCCTCTTCTGCTCTGGTGGGACGCTCGCCCCTTCCCCACCCGCTCTGGGCCTTTCTCACCCAGCTCCTCTCTCCTGTTCCCCCAGGAGGCCCCTCTCCTCCATTTCACTAAACCCACCTCCTGTCAAAACCCAGCCCCACCCTGGCTCCCCCTCCACCACTGCAGTCACTGGATATTTCTTCCTTCTCTAAGAACTTCCAGCCCAATCCCTGTTTCCTTGAACAACAGCTTTTTGCTCTGTATTCCACTGTTTACTGTCACTAACTTGGCTCACTATTTTGTCCTGCCTCCCCTGTAAGACTGTGGCCTAAGGACAGGAAGAGGGTCCGTGTCACCTCTGGGCCCCTGCAGTAAAGACTGGATGATGATAAAGATTCCACCCTCTTTAGTGCTCTGGGACCCTGGGAGAGAAGACACCATCCTGTCCTGGGCTTCCTTGCCTGAGGCCCTCATCCTGCTTCCTTTACGGGGCTGCTGAGCATCCAGCATGGCAGTAGACAAAAGTGCATTTTTGGGGGTATATGTGGAAGAGCAGGGGGTGGGGTGCCCCTGGGGAGAGTGAGGGAGAAGATGAAAGCCCTGGGGCAGGATCATAGGCCCTGACAGGGAGGCCGGGGCCACTGGGGTTGGACAAGTTGCTTCCTCAGTTTCCCTCCATCTACACGGTGGCCCCAGGGCTCCAGGATGCACGCAATAAAACCCATGCAGCCCTTGCCTTTGGAGTATGTTCTGCTATTAGCTCTATTTTACAAAGGAAGAAGACCCCGCTCAGAGGCTGAGGAGTGGGAACTCGAGGCACACTGGCCCCCCGAATCCAGCCTCTTCACCACCCCGTCGCTTCCCAGTAGGACTTACTAGGCTTTGTCAGAACCTGTTGTTTCTGAACTTTGCTTAACCTCTCTGGGCCTCCCTTTTTCCATCTGAGGTGTGGGCACAAAGTGGCGCTTTGCTGGTGATCTCTTCTGGGCCAGGGTAGGCTGGCCGGCTCCCCGCTGCCTGGGCCCCTTTCAGACCTAGGTTCAAATCCCTCCCACCCAGAGCACTCCTGCCCCCGTGATGCCCACCCTGTGATCATCTGCCTCATGACTTTCTGGCCACCTGCCCTCTTCTACAGAAAGCCACCGTTTGTCTCCATCTGCACCTCAACCCCTGCCTCCTTGTGACTTCACCATGCTGGGTGACCAGAGCAGGGGCTCTCCATTCCCGACCAGCTGCCTCCACGACCCTGGGCTTCCACTCCCTCCAGCCTCTTTTTGCAGGCCGCACCCTGGCCCAGCACCCCACAGCTCCTGGTCAAGCCCCTGGCTCTGCAGCTCGTCCACTTACAATTCCTTCCCCACCCTGGGACCTTCACACCTCACTGCCCCTTGCTGCCCTCCTCCCCCACCACCTTTGTCCAGTGTGGGGTCCATGACCATCAGCATAATGAAGCCACAGAAGGAAGAAGCCCCTCCCTTGGCAGTACCTTAATGACCCTCCAGTACCAACCTAACCAGCCCCCGGCGGCAGCCATAGCAGGGAAGATAAATGCTTCTGGAGAAAATGGCCCCATGAAGGCTGTGCCCTCTGTGAGGTCCAAGTCTCCAGCAGCCAGTGGCCCCGGCGGTGGCAGCCCACCTGCCCACCTCCGACATGGCGACGTGGCCTCTTCAGGCCCGCTGGCCTCCAGGCTCTGCCAGCCGTCACCCTCAGCTGAGACCTGCTTTGTCTTCACTGAGGAAGCAGGAGCGCCTCCGAGCAGCCCCTCTTCCAGCCCACGGAGGGCATGTGGCCCGACAAAGGCTATTGCTCTACCTGGGCTCTGAACGACCCCTCTGGGCCCAAGGAACGTGGCTTCGTCAGGTCACCTTGGCCTTGCCCCTCTCGGTGTCTTCACCAAACTCCGTGTCCTTCCCACCAGCAAACGGTCCCACACTGATGTCTGCCACCCTGAGGAACCCCTCCTTTAATTATGCTGAGTTTAAAAGAAAATCAATCTGAGAAGGTTATATATTGTTTCATTCTATTTTTGTCACACTCAAGAAATAACAAAATCATAGAGCCGGAGACTCCAGGTGGGGGAGGGGAGCGTGGCCTCAGGCCCGTGTCTTCACTGTGGTGGGAATGACCCAAAGCTGAGGCACGCCCGTCCGCCTGGGGAGACCTGAGCCAGGTTTGTGGCCTGGCCTGGACTGGCCCTGACTGGACTGTGCAAGAGGCGGCCCTGAGGGAGGCGGTGGGTGCGTGGCACCGTGGTCACTGCTGGCCTCGCCTTCCTGGAGGGGCCATCCCTTGGCTTCTGGGAAGCCACAGTCCCTGGCTCTCCTCGCCAGCCCTGAACGTCTGAATGTGCCTTCTCAGCCCCCGTGTGGCTCCTCCCCTCTGCACAGCGGCGAGCCAGGGTCCAGGCCCTGGTCTCGCACCACCATCCACATGGCTGGATCCCGGGGGATCTTTGTCTGTCTGTCTCTCTATATTTCTAGTGCTGGGAACTGAACCCAGGGCCTCTCGCACATGCTAGGCAAAGGCTCTACCTCTGAGCTACACTCCCCAGCCCTGCTATGCTAGGTCTTCAGGCGCCATCTCCAGCTGCTGGCTCCCACACTTCACCCCCTGCTCAGATGTCTCCCCTGAACTCCAGGCTTGTGAACCCAACAGCCTACAAGACAACTCGGCATGAGGAGATCACCAAAAAGGAACTCCCGTTTGACCCCCAGTCCCAATTTCCACTGTTCCTCCTTATCTCAGAAAAGGGTTACAAAAGGCTCAAGCCAGGAACTGAGGGGTCCTCCTCTGCCCTCTGCATGGCCTCCCCCACCCCCAGTTCTGCCTCCATGATTAGTCTGGAATCATCTACCCTTCTCCACATCGTGGCCACCACATTAGCAGAAGCCTCCATCTCTTTTGTCTCACCCCATGTCCCCTCTTGGTCTCTCCTACCGCTGCCCAAGAGATCTTTTTAAAACCTAAGACGGATCGGACTGGCCCATCAGAAGTTCATCGCGGTCCCTTGGAAAACATTCCCTGGTCCCACAGTGCCATGCACATCCCTGCCACACAGCCGCAGGGTCTTCTGCAGACGTTCCCCCACCTGAACAGTCCAGGTGTCCCCATGCATCCCCTCACTGCCCACAGCCTGCACAGTCAGCACTTGGTACATAGTAGGTGCCTGTCATGCTCGCTGAGTGGACCAGCTCTCCCCCGCACTCCCTCCCCGGACGAGGCTGCCAGCGAGCGCAGGGAGGGTGCGCACATCTCTAACACCCACACGCTCCGCTCTCCCCCAAACAATAACTGATACCCAGATGACTCGACGACATGATAATTTGCCCATGTCTTGGCTGGGAACTGCTTCCTGGCTGTTTGATGGCCCCAGGAAAACATGAGCCGTGACATGCTAAAATGATCACCCAGTGGAGCCCTCTGTTTAAATACCCCAGAAACCAAATCCACTAGGGCTGAGGGCTACTCCCCACTGTCCTGGCTGCCTGGAACACGGAGCTCCTGGGACTGGACCTGCTGGAGCAGGGCTCAGCCTACTCTACAGGTGCCTACGGTCCCACGGGATGTGACGAAGCCGTGCCTCGTGTGTGGCACACAGCAGGTGGTCAGGATGGGGCACTGACCCTCCCTTCTTTGGGTCAGCAGGTACTGGAAGGAAATGTGCGGCTCTGGGCCCATCAGGCAGCATCAGGACTAGGCAGGGCAGGCTCAGGGGTGAGCTGGGCCCCCGGAGTTGGCTCAGCCTGCATCCCTGTCAGAAGGACTGCAATCCTGGGACAGGCCCTGAACGGTTCTGAGAGACAGTGAACTCCCTGCCACCAAAGGTGTCCAGGCAGAGCAGGGCACCAGAGGGAGACGGTTTGGACTGGCTGCCCTCTCCAGTGCTGCAATGCTGGGACATGAGCCATAAGTGGGGTGGGGCTTCAGAGTCAGGCAGACACCAGTTCAAATCCTACCTCTTCCACTAGCAGCCTGGGTAGCCCTGGACAAGTCACGTAACCACGCTCAGAAGCAGTTTCCTTATCTCCACAAAGAAATAACACAGGTAAGATATCTGCATGCAGTTGGTACCTACTAAACACCCATGCCCTCTCTGCGCACGGGCTTGTAATGGCTCCCTGCTTCCTTCTGAGTCAATGTATACACCTCCAGTTGGGCCTTGGTGCTCTCAGATGTCCTCCCTACCTGTCCCCAGCAGATGACCAGGTCCATCCCCTTCCCATCCATCAGAGGCCAGGAATTACGCCAGCACCTCCAGGAAGCCCCCCAGGCTGCTCTGACTGGTGCCCAGCTCCTCCTCATTTGCAGCAGTGTACACACCAGGGGTGAGGCTGGTGGGCCTGAACAGGTGCACCTAGCAGGTCCCTGGAGTCGCCTGGTGCTGTGGTTAGGGGATGGAATGTACCGAGTGTGTGTGTCCTACAACAATGACCACAAGTATCTGATGCTGCATTTGCCACGTGTTAGGCACTTCCAGGTAACTCATTCAATCTGCACAGCAGAGTTATGAGGGAGGAACTATTCTTATCTTTATTTTTTATAGATAGAACAACTGAAGAACAGAGAGGTTAAGTGGCTTGTCCAAAAATCACATAGTAATGAATGCTAAAGTCAGCTTTGAACTCAGGCAGCATATCTCCAGAGTCTCCGCCCCTAACCGTGACTCTGCACACTCAGATGCTGCACCTCACTTTAGGCCTTTCGCAAGTCCTGCAGAGGTTTAGGAATCATCCAGGGTTGTCGGTGGTGGTACTCCGTGACCCTGGAGGTCAAAATATGAGCACATACCCTTGTAGCACTGGTGAACACATGCAGACCTATGCACACAACTTGAGTGAAGGGTCATCTGTCACCAGCTCCATGCCTGAGTCTCTCACCTCTCCCCACCCCAAGCCACGGTGCACATGATGTCCGGTCTGTCACAGATGTTAAATTCAAAGCCTCGTCCACCACATGGCAAGATCTCTTTGCACGGGTGATGACTTCGATGCTCAGAGAAGGCTGAACACTCCCCTTAGGTCACACAGCAAGTGAGGGCAAAACTGGACCAACACCCAGACCTGGGGAGCTCCTAACAAGTGTTTTCTCACACCATCCCAAGGTCCCCTTGAGAATCCTCAATTCCAGACATTTCCCCTATTCCTTCTTGCTTTGAGCAGGTTAGGAAAGAAGGGGGACAGAAGAGAGGCGAGGTGAGCAGGAGGGCAAGGTGGCACCCTGAGCCGTGGGTGCCTGGCTCAGGCACTGCCCGCGGCCGCCTTGAGAGCACCACAGTAAGGCGGGGGTTAACTCTCCGCCATGGAGCAGAAAATGAGGTTCCAGTTATTAGTTGATTTATTGCTCTGTCCTCAATCTGCGCTCAGGTCCTGGAAGGAAATGTTCCACTCGAAAGCATTAAGCGTCTTCAAAGAGCAGAGGCATTAAAAATTGAAATCATAAAATAGACACGTAAATACAGTGCAGATGGGGGGGCAGCCCCCCCGGCAGGCTGAGGGGGGCAGGGGTCCCCATGGCTACCAGGTTGCTACATGTATGTAGGAGCCAACTGCGTCCCCGGAGTTGAGGGGATGTTCCTGCCTGGAAATGGCGCCCAGCATGGAGCACAGTGCCTGAAACCCGCCAGGAGCACACCTCATCTTAGGATCAGATTGACCCTGTCTGGAAACATGGCTCCCTTCCGGTCAAGGGTCAGAAGCTCAGCCCCAGCCTGTCGGGCAATGGGGGGAGGCATGGGGAGGGGAGGCAGTCAGGAGGAGGGCTTGCCGGCTCCCACTCAGCCACTGGGTTGGGGAAGGACAGCCCTGGGGGCCCCGGGCAGGCAGCCCTACCATGCCATGGCCCGGTGGACAGGGCCCAACCCCACAGACCAGCAGGGTGGGCACGCTGTGGTGGGCAAGGGGCAGCCCCAGCAAGCTGGGCCTCGGGGGGATGGACAGAAGGTACCTACTGTTATCAGCACTCCTGGCAGTGGAGTGACAGGCAGGCCACGAAGCCCCTGCTCCCTCTGCACAGGCAGAACGTTCCCAGAGCGGGGGCCCGCTGAGCTGGGAGCAGGGCCAAGGCCTGCCCAGAAGCTGGCACCCAGGAGGATCCTCTCACCTGCTAGAGGAATGGCACTGTCCTCGAGAAGGGGATCCCAGCCCAGGCCAGGGCTCACACCTCCACTTGTCCCCACCCACCCTCCTCTTCCAGGCCCAGGGAAGGGCCTCTCATGCCCCTCAGCTGAAGACACACGTGTGAACAGGTAGGGTCAGAACTGGAGAAATACAGCACCAAGCACATGTTAAACCACACAGGCACACAAGAGTCTACAGGCACGGGTGTACGCAGAACCACGTCACGTGCACAAATGCACGTGTGCTAATGCTTGCACACACGGACGGGCACAGGTGTGCATGTGTGTACGGGCACAGGTGTGCATGTGTGTACAGCACACAGGCATGTATGGACATGCCACTCAGGTGCACACCCGCACACGTAGACACAGGCAAAACCCTGGACCCCAACAGCAGGCCCCAAGGACGCAAGCCAGGAGCCTGTCTGCAGTCCCCTCATGAGAGAGGGGCAAGGGTCTAGCATCACTTCCTCTAGCAGTGGGGACCCCTCAGACTCAGTCCCTTGCCCTTGGCGCCCCCATGATCCCCTGAGGTCAGGAGGCCTGGGCTCTGCGTCTTTCCCAGGCCCTGGTTTGGGAATGTATGACCTGGATAAGTCCCTGCCCCTCTGGCCATGCACTCTGGGCTGCAGAGGCGTCCCTGACTGTGACAGCCTCTTCCTAGCCGGACAGCAAGACTGAGGGGGACCCGACCCTGTGTCCTCATTTCTAGCAACAAGAGAGGTGGGGGCAGGGCAGGGGCAGAGGGGGCCCAGGGAGGTGGGCAGAGCTGTAGTCCCTGAGAACAGGGTGTGGCCTGGCATGAGTTAAACCTGGGCCAAGTCCTGAATTAACGGGAGCCTGGCCAGGAGGGGGCAGCACAAGGACCTGGGGAGAGGCATCTGCAAAGAGGGGGACCTGGCACATGGGCCTCCATGCCAGGGCTCTCCTGCTGCCTCCTCAAGAGCAGCATGCCCAGCTGAGTCTGAGCCCCTCAGAGGACCAAGATCTCCGTGGGACCAGGATGGTTGGGCATGGATGTGGTAGGGAACGTCATGGTCTCCTGCCAGCACCAGGGACACTTCCCCTGGGGCCTCTGGGAGCCATCTCCACTCAGTTCCTTCAGAAGGACAGTGAGTCACGGAGGTGCCCACCTTCTTTTCCGTGCAAGACAACTCCTTCCTCAACCCCCACAAGGTGCCAGAGCTGCGAGGGCCCTCTGAGGCCAGGGCTGGAAACAGCAAGGGCCTCCTGGGTAATGAAGAGGTGGACAGGAAGGGCCCCACTCAGCATGCCTGACCACTCTTTGGGGTCATAGGCCACCAGGGCCTCTGACCTTCACGAGACTATACAAGTTGATTTTGATGGAAAACCTCTCAAACAGCCCTGTGGGCTGAGAATTTTGCCACATTCTGTGGCTAGAGCATACACACACACACACACACACACACACACACACACGCACGTACGTGGACATGCATGCTTACACTGACACACAACACTCTCACCCGTTCACACTCAATCGCACACACAGCCAGATCTGTGACTTATACAAAAACACACATCAATGCACACACAACACCCTCTTCACATACACACACAAACACACATGCGCCCACATGGACACCCCCACACATACGCACACGCACAGTCACATACGTCTATGGGGCAGTCTGCCTGAGCCACCCATCTGACCACCCACCAGGCCGGATAAGCAACCAAGGCAGAGTGAGCCGGCGGTGAAGGCGCCGGCCCAGGCCCTGCTCTCCGCCTCGGAGCCCACGCTCGGGCTCCCTCCCGGCTCAGCTTCCCGGATGGGTCTAGGGGGCTCCTTCCCCAACCCTCCCCATCTGCCTGCCCCCCGCTGTCCTCCCCGGCTCCACCTCTCTTCAACTGCCTGTTGTTACTGCTGTGATCTGGATTCCCCCGGAGAAACCCATGTGCTGCAGCAGAGTCCAGACGTGGGGTCTTTGGAAGGTGCCTGGCTCATGACAGCTCTGACCTCATCAATGGACTAATTCATTGATAGATTCACAATTCAATGAACTACTGGAGGTGGCAGAAAGTTACAGGGTGGGACCTAGTTGGAGGAAGAAGGTCCCTGGAGGCATGTCTTTGAAAGTTATATTTTGTCCCCAGCTCCCCTCTCCCTCTCGGGGCAAGCTCTGCTCTACCACATGCTCCCCACCACATTCACCATGGACTGAGACCTCTGGAACCATGAACTAAAAATACATTTTTCCTCCTTTAGTTTGATTTTCTCAGGTATTTTGTCATAGGAGCAGAAAGCTGACTAACACACACACATCAATCACCACCTCCCTTTATTACGGACCACTGCTTCTAACCACCAGCCCCAGCTCCAGCCCTGGTACCCTGCCCCCACCTGTCCCCAGCTCCATCCAAGCCCTCCACTCCAGAAGCACTCTAGGCCCAGGCACCTTGTTCCCCCAAGTATAATTTTTCTTAATTGGGAGCTCGTTAATTATCCCTATGCTTTCCAGAGGAAATAAACAGCAATTAGAGAAATAAGTGGTATTTTCATTCTCCAGCAGACTTAGCATCGGTGCCCAGCCCACCCGCCCCAGCCTGTCCTTCCTGATGACCTGCCCAGCTGCCTGCTGGATCCCCTTGCCCATCCCCTCTGCCCGCATCCATCCCCACATGTGTGGAGCCAAGTGCCCGCCACCAGGCCACCCCGGCAGCAGGTCTTCCTCTTGGAATCTGTGTGAAGAACCATAAATTGCTGAGAAAGGGCCTCCTTCCCTGTGCAACAGAAGGTTAGAGTGTTTAAAGAGAGCAGTGGAACTGTTTTTATTAATCAGAACTGCTATAAAGAAAGCATTTTAATTAACATAATTATCCCGATTGAGAAAAGCAGTCCTTATCCCATAGATACTTTTCAGACTAAAGATGCAAGCTGTCACAATCAGTCATAATTAAGTAAAGCGAGATATTCACCCCCCCCCCCGCTCTTTTCCCCTCTTGGGCACCGGCTCCTCCTTGGGTTATAGATCTGAGGGGAGACACAGCAGATGTGACGCCCTCCCCTGCCGCCCTCTCACCCCCAGCTGCATCCTCAGCTGCATTCCAGAAAGAGCAGTGCCCCTCCCCTGCAACCAGGCCTCGGCCCCACACCATTCCCGCTCCCAGGGCCAGGGCCAGCTGCAGCCTGGCCTCCCTGCCTCTTGGAAAAGGAACACAGCTACCTCACCCTCATTCCCCCTGGACACCTGAAGGGACTTTCCTGGGTCACCAGGGGCCAGAGGGGAGAATGAGAGAGCAGGAAGCCAGCGGGCACCTGGACCATCACCCTGGACCAGACTCCCGCCCCTCCCACAGGGATGTCCACATTCACCCCTAACCAGCCATCCAGACCACCCTTGACTCAAATCTAGGCCATTTCCCCACATAACACTCAGAAATCTATCCACACCACAAATCTAAGTATATAATTCTCCCTTCCTTCCTGGGCCTCCCGGAGACCTGACCCTAGCCCCCTTCAGCCATATCTCCCACTACACCTCCCCACACCTGATCCACTCCAACCACACTGGCCTCACAGATTCCCCTCAAACTCTGGCCACAGGGCCTTTGCATGTGCCATTTCTGCTGCCTATGGCACCCATTCCTCCAGCCATGGCCTCCCACCCTCAATGAACACATTCAGCTGCAGAACTCAGTTGAAGCTCCCCGGGAAGCCCTCCCCTACCTCCTGGACCTGGTCAATTTGCTCTTAAATCCTCTCCCTTCTGTCCCTTGGTAGTTGGGACACAACAGTCTTATAACACTGCTGTGACTTTGTTTACCTTAGTACCATCCATTCAACTGTAAGCTCTGTGAAGCAGCCAGAGACCATTTCTCTTTGTGGTTTGTTTGATCATTTGATGGCATTCTGTTCGCTGTAGTATCCCCAGCACTTGGTTTGAGCTAAGTCCGCACCTGTCTAGTTTCGAGAATGTGTTTTGAATTAGGATGAGAAGGGAAAGAGAACGCAGGAGTCCCAACCACCCGTACTGTGACCCCCTTGGGCTTGGAGGCTGGGCTGGGACGGCTCTCGGGACCCTTCATCCCCCTTCTGGGCCTCAGCTCTCCATCTGGGAAATGGGAGGCTTGAAGCAGGCGACATTCTCTGTCCCCGACCCCGACATGGAACAGCCGCGCCGAAGCTGCAGACTTCCCTCCTCCTCCCCTTGCAGAAAAATCCACCTGCTCACCAAGTACCTGCCACCCCCCGAGGCCACCCAGGAAGGGTGAGGCCGGGTGCTCGCTGCTCCCAGCACCACCCCCAGCATCTGCAGGTGACGCGTGCGTAGGTGACACCACAGACGTATTTCAGCCAACACGCTGCAGTTTCCTCCCTGGAAAGGTGCTTATTTTTTAGTACATCTTAAACGGGAGCCTGCGAAGTGTGTTGTCAGCGCTTTTTAAATGGCTTGTTAATGCCCCTGTAAAGCTCAGCACGCTGGCCAGAGGAGACAGCTCACTTGGACAGCCTGGACACACTCGCAGCCAGCTGAGCCCCGGGCTGACCCGGGAGTGTCAGGAGGCCCAGGAACAGACTCTCCCCCACAAACACATGCCCAGAGACCTCCCAGGGACACGGGCTTGTCAACCCTGTGGAGGTGGCAGGAGGCAAGCTCGGGCCATGCTGGCAGAGGAAACAGGAATAATCCCCGGCTTTGTAGTCACGTGACCCAGGTTCAGTTCCTTCTTTGGCCACTTACTGGTAGTGTGACCTCAGGCCAGTGACCAAACCTCTCTGGGCCTCAAGTGTCCTCATTTATTAAGTGGCAATGTTAACTCCTACCCCAAGGCTATTTTGAAGTATGAATCAGGTAATAGATGCCAAGTGCCAGGTGTGGTAACGGTGTAAAGGTTATGTTTTTAAACGGTCCTTCTCCTTTAGAGATTACACTGAAATATTGATGACTAGAATTCGATAATGTCACAATAGCCTAGCAGTAGAGGACAGTGAGCGGGGACAGAGGCAGCAAGTCTGGTCACGACTGACACTTGCTGGTGGGGACACGGGGCTCAATGGACTGTCCCTCCACCGACCTGCAGGTTGAGGATTTCACATCAAACCATCACACAGGCGCTTCGGGGGCACTCAATAAACCTGGGGATGTGCTCTCCTGCCTTGGAAGCCTCCAGCTCCTCCCAGGGCCAGGGTCAGAGACCGGCACCAACACCGGGAAGGGTCCTTATGGGGGCCGGGCCTTCTGGGGGCTGGGCCTTCGAGAAGCCCCCAGAGGCTCCTACATCCACAGACAGGGAGACATGGGGGAGGGCCCTTGCCACCACCTCTGGGGGCACAGAGGAGTCAGGCAGCCTCTCTGGTTCAGGTCCAGATTCCACTATCTCAGCTGTGTGACCCAGGGACCATTGCTTTCCCTCTCTGAGCCTCAGTAAGGGGATTATGTAGGAAAACTAATGCAGCCACTTAGCAGCAAACCTGGCCTGAGGCAGATGCTTAATCAACCTGAGACTCCCCTGCCTTCCTATCAAGTGTAAATATGACCATTGTCACCTACTGAATGCAGTGGTGGGTAGCTGACCTCTTCCTGGGACCAGGCTCAGACCTGATCAGATCCATCCTGTCTTCCAGAAGTTCCCAGGGGAACTTTTTTGTGGCTAGGATGAAAGAGGAGGGTAATGATAATGACGGGAACAGTGGTCGACTTCCTGCGGGCTTTTCATGTGCCAGGCCTGCAGGTTGACCTCACTGCCTACCCTCCCTGGGCCCTCCCCAAGGCCTCTGAGACCCAGGAGGCATCGGCCACGTGCATGCGGGGCGTGCACTGGGGGGTCGGAGGAAGCCCGGCAGGGCCCAGCAGACCCTGTGGCAAGTGGACAGTCGGCAGGGCCTCCGCTGGCCCTCTGCTCCTGCTTCAGGGCAGCGAGTGGGAGGAGCCCGGGGTGACTGGGTTGGTGGCCACTATATATAGCCGGCTCAGACACGCACACACGGCTATTTCTGTGTTCTTCCTCCTACTGAGGCAGGGGGAGGGGAGAGAAAGTAGTCCATCTAAAAATATAACCGGGAAAAATATCACAACGCCGACCGCACCCAAGAGCTCTGTCTCGTTCTCTCGCCTCCGCCTCCGCGCCCCGACTCAACCCCCAGCCGCCTGGGCTCCATTTGGAACCATTAGGATCTCTGCGCTCCCCAACCACCACATTGCCCTGGTGCCCACCGGCTTGGGCACTCTTCTGCCCCCATTTCACAGGTGGATAAACTGAGACCTGGAGAGGGCTTGAGACCTTCAGTGGGGCCACAGGCTCTGGCAATGGCACTGTGTGCCACTGGCTTCTCTGGGAGGGTCAGGCAGGGGCAGGGTTTTTCCCTGCCTGACTGACTCTGCTCTAACCTGCCTCCATATCTGCTCTCTGAGCCTCAGTTTCCTCAACTATAAATGGGGGATAGGTAAACCACTGCCTTGAAGGTGGTAGTGAGGCGGAGCCTGACTTCCATGTGCGACATGCAGGTGAGGTAGGCAAGGAGGCAGCTGCCAAACACCAGTGGGTGTGAAGTGCTTGGCCCCAATCAGCTGGTCCCTGGACCTGGGCCTCTGCTGGTCTCTGCGCACTCTGGCCCTTTAACTTTAGTGGAAGGCATCGATCACATCAAGCATGTTTCCTCCAATGCATCTGAGATGGGAAAACTGGGCTGGGACTGGCCAGAGGTCAGCAGCCAATCTCTGGTATAGCCACTTGCTAGCTTTGACCTCCCATCTCTGAGCTCGGTTTCCTCATCTGTCAGGTGAGGTTAAGGTCAGTGCCTACTTCATGGGCTGTTGTGAGGATGAGATGAGGTGAGCGCCTGAAGTCATTGATGGTGGCTTCCACAACTAGGAAGACAGCTACAAGTTCCCAAGGTGTCTACGACCTCCCCTGGTCAGAGCCAGGGCTCCAACCTTATGGTTGGGGCCTGGTCCCCACCCCCACAACCAGATCCCTCATACCCAACCCATATGGGATCAGTGATTTCTTCCTGATGGCCAGGGGACCCTGTCACCACCCACCCCTGGAGAGCCTGAGATGAAGGCCCAGCTTCCTCGCTGGTCACACTGGCTGTGAAGAAGGATCAGAGTGAAGGATTTAAACCCCATACCCACCTCTCCAGGTAGTGGGGCACCCCCTCAGTGTCTACAGCTGGTTTGGGTATGGCCAGGCCAGAAGCAGATCTGATGAGCTCCACCAGCCTCCCACGTCAGGACCCCAGGAGGACAAAGTTCACCCTCCCCCGCCCCCATCCCCCATCGAAGGCAGAGCCTGTGTCTGCCAGACCTGGGAAGGCCAGGACAGGAGCTGGAGGGTGGACTCCTGTGTCAAGGACTGGCTTGAAAAATCCTGAACGTGTTCCAGTGGCTTGAGAGAGCTGGTCTGAGTGGGACTCAGTACACGTGAGCCACTCTCACCCCACTCCTGCACCCCTCCTCTGGCCCTCGAGTTTTGGAGCCCAAGTGCATAACTTCATCTTTCCAGCTGTGAAGTTCCAGTTGGGCGGGGCTTCCCTTCAGCCGATCGCAAGGTGAGAGTCACCTCTGGGTGACAGAAATGGCACTCTGCCCCCCCCCCCCCCCCGACTTGCTGGAAGTGCAGGGCAGGAGGATGCCAGAGCCCAAAGTGCCCCCTTAGGCCTTCCTCCCACAGACCAGTGCTCGGTGTTCAGAAGGACTGTTGTCCACTGCACAAGTTCTGCCAAATTTCTGTCCTGTCACAGAGCTCATGACCCCACTCAGAGGCCCCCATAACGGTGACAATGGCGGGGGGAAGCCTGGCTCCCTGAAGTGTGGATGTCTGCCTCTGTCTCTCAACCAGCCCAGTCCTGCCTGACGTGGGGAAAAGCAAGGACTCAGGGCCAGAGCAACAGCCAACACCCAGGAGGAAGGGACACGGGCCCTGATCTCAGGGAGGCACCCAGCTATGCAGACACCATACAAGAAAGAACAAGCTCGTGCTTGTAGCTGCTATCTGGCTTCTGAGTTGCTATATGCAAAAGAATGAAGTTGGACCCTTACCTCACACCATATACAAAAATAACTCCAAATGGTGAGAGACCTAAACGTAAGGCCTGAAATCATAAAACTCCTAGAAGAAAATGGGAGAAAATGCATGACACTGAATCGGGCAACAGCAAAAACAGACAAATGGGGTTATATCAAACTTGAAAACTTCTGCTCAGCAAAGGAAACAACCGATAGGGAACCTAAGGAATGGAAGAATATATTCAGAATACATCTCAAAGAGGTTAACATAAAGAATATATAAGGAGGGCTGGGGAGATAGCTCAGCTGGTAGAGTGCTTGCCTTGCAAGCACAAGGCCCTGAGTTCGATCCCCAGTACTGCAAAAAAAAAAAAAAAAAAAAAAAAAAAATATATATATATATATATATATATATATATATATATGGAACTCCTACAACATGCCAGGCACGGTGACACATGCCTGTAATCCCAGTGACTCAGGAGGCTGAGGCAGGAGGATTGAAAGTTCAAAGCCTGCCTCAGCAACTTAGCAAGGCCCTAAGCAACTCAGTGAGGCCCTGTCTCTAAATAAAAGATAAAAAGGCTGGGGATGTGAATCAGTGGTTGAGTGTCCCTAGGTTCAATCCCTGGTACAAAAAACCAAAACAACAACAACAATAAAAACAACTTGTACAACTCAACAAAAATATTCCAAAGACTGAAAAACAATCAGTGAATGACAACAGAATGACATTTTTTCCAAAGAAGATAAACAAATGCTCGAGAAGTACCTGAAAAGATTCTTGAAGCTCCTAATCATGAGGGAAATGCACATCAAAACCACAATGAAATATCACTTCACAACCATTAAGGTGGTCACTATTAAAAAAAAAAAAAAAAAAAAAAACAGAAAATAGCAAGTGTTGGGCCTGGGGTTGTGGCTCAGTGGTAGAGCGCTTGCCTAGCATGTATGAGGCACTGGGTTTGATCCTCAGCACACATAAAAATAAACAAATAAAATAAAGGTTTTGTGTCCATCTACAACTAAATATATTATACATATATATGTATATATTTTAACAGCAAGTGTTAATGAAGACATGGAGAAATTTGAAGACTTGTAAACTACTGGTGGAAATGCAAAGTGATGTAGCCACTTGGAAAAACAGGATGAGGGTTCCTCAAAAAATTGAAAATAGAATTACCATGTGATTCAGCAATCGCACTTCTGGGTATATAGCCAAAGAATGGAAAACAGGATGTCAAAGAGATATTTCCATATCAGTATTGCAGTATTATTGCAGTATTATTCCCAACAACCAAGAGGTGGAAGCAACCCAAATATCTATCAACAGATGAACAGATTAATAAATAAGGCATATGCAAATAATGGAAAATTATTTGGCCTTAAAAGCAAAGGAAGGGGCTGGGGGTGTGGCTCAGTGGTAGAGCGCCTGCCTAGCATGGGTGAAGCACTGGGTTCCATTCTCTGCACAGCAGATAAATAAATGAATAAAATAAAGATCCATCAACAACTTTTAAAAAGTATTTTTAAAAAAGAAAGTATTGCCACATGCCATAACATGGCTGAACCTTGGGGACATTATGCTAAGTGAAATAAACCACGAGTCTACATAGATGAGGAATCTCAGGTGTCCAGATTATTAGAAACAGAAAGTTGAGGGGCGGTTGCCAGGGGCTGGAGAGGGGTGAACAGGCAGCTGCTGTCCAGTGGGTACAGAGATTCACTCACGCAAGATGACAAAGTTCTAGAGATCAACTGTACAATAAAGTGCATTATGCACTTAAGATTGCTAAGATGGTAAATTTTATGTTATATATTTTTGAGTACAATCAAAAAAAGAAAGAAAAAATGATCTTCATCCCCATCCTATAGATGAGGAAATCAGCACTCAAGAGATGTGAAATAACTTCCCCAAAGTCACACAGCTGGTAGGTCACGGCCATTTAGTCTAGCTCCTGAGACCATTGCACATACCTCTGCGGAAATCTCCACAGCTAACACATGGGCACTCAACAAGGGCTTTTAGAGAAGGCAAGTCTTATCACGTATCTTAAAAGGAGGTTTGCAACAAACAAAGGGGGCTGTCCCTGGAAGGAAAGAAGGAGGCTCCACTAACTAGGCCTCTTCAGGGAGGACCCCAGGTCAGGGCTGTGCTTCACTCAGGCATGGCTCCACTCTGACTGCCTGCCTGCTGCAGATGGCCAGGCTGCCTCTTAGTCCATCCAGGTCTGGTGGTGACGGGTCCTGCCCGGGCCTCTCCCACTGCCCCAGCAGTGTGACCATTCCTCAGCCTGAGAGAAACCATCCATCACACCAGTTCATGTTCCTGGCAGTCCAGGGCTGGTGAGCTGCCGCAGGGCCTGCCCAAGCCCTGGCTCTAGAGCCCACCCAGCTCCCAGCCAGGCTGGAGACCAAAGCCTCATCTTGGCCACTGAGGGATGGGTACACCCAGAGAAGGGCTAGCTGCAGCCCTCCCGCCTCACCCCTGACCCGCTCCCACTCTCCAGGGAGGGCCTGAGGGTAGCTCCAGCCACAGCTTTGGGATCCATGGAGCAAGTGGGAACCCCTCCATTTCCACTCCCTCCCAGCCGTGTGACCTTGACAGGCTTCGTTATCTCTGGACCCCTGACCCTCGTGGGTATCACGAGGAGAAGGCAGGGAGACTAATGGAAGTGTCCCTGCTTTTTCTAGTGAATCTAGACTGCCTGGGTTCAAATCCCCACTCTGCCTCTCACTGACTGTGACTTTGGGCAAGTTCTTTAGCCCCTCTGTACTTCAGTTGCTTTTGTAAAAACAACTTCTGTGTTGTGGTGAGGATTAAATAAATAAATATCTGCAAAATGCTCAGAACAGCACCTGGCACACAGCGGGCACCGTGAAAGACTGAGCAGTTATTACCGTCAGTATGTCACTGCTGTCCTATTTCACAGGGCTGTTCCGAGGTCTGGATTCAGCCAAGTACACGTAAGACATTCTGAAAACTGGAAAACCCACCCACAAAGCCCAACATCCATTCCCTTCACCCCTCCCTCCCTGAAAGGCCTTACAGAGCACCACAGCACCCCCACCGCCCCCGCCAGCTCCTCCAAGAGCCCAGGTGGCACTAGAAGGGAGGCAGGGAAGACTCCACCCTGCCTTTGGGGACTCAGAGGCCAGTGGGGAGGTGAGACTGGCTCACCCAGATCAGCAGTCCCCGCCGTGTTGGAGGGGCTGCATGGGCGCCTCAAGGACCCAGGCAGGCTCAGAACTAGGAGCCAGAAGTCAGGCACAGGGAGCTGGAGCCAACGCCCAGGCACTGAGGAGGTACCGAGGGCTCCTGAGGAGGGAGCAGGGTAGACAGAGCTGGCTTCAGGCCCGGCCTTACAAATGTGCAAGCCCAGCTGGACAGAAGCCAGAGCAGGGAAGGCTGGGGAGTCGGTGGGGGGGGGGGGGAGAGCACCAGGGTCTGTGGCCCATTGCCCCCCACACCTTCTTGCCAGATGTTTGCCCTAGGCCCCAGGATCATCCTGTGCAGGAAAAGGGTTCTGCTGCCCAGAGCACGTCAGAGCCCTGAACTAGCTCAGGCATCTGATCTCCATTCTCCAAATGCTGAGCTGCCACGGACTGCAGGGATGGTTGGTCAGACACAGTCTGGTCCCAGCTGTTCAGACCTCGACAGCATCACAAGTCTCCTCCCATCTCTGGAGGCCAGACAAGCCTGGGCTCAAGACTGGCTCTGCAGACCCCCTCCCGTGTGGCCCTGCCACCCTCCTTGAGCTCTGGTTTCCTCATCCATACAGTAGGAAGGATCATGCACTCCATAGGGTGCTGTTAAGAAGGAACCAGGCTGGGGGTGGTGGTGCACACCTGTAATCCCAGTGGCTCAGGAGGCTGAGGCAGGAGGATCATGAGTTCAAAGCCAGGCTCAGCAACTTAGCGAGGTGCTAAGCAACTCAGTGAGACCCTGTTTCTAAATAAAATACACAAGGGGCTAGGGATGTGACTCAGTGGCTAAGCACCCCAGGGTTCAATCTCAGGTACCAAAAACCAGAAAGAAGGAAGTGAATGCCTTAAGTCACCTTCACACAGTTGGTACTCAAAACTCCCCTCTGGGCCTCAGTTGTCCCAGCTGCAAAATGAAAGGGCTGAAAGGGATGGTCTCTCAAGACCTTTCACCTCCCACCATGCCTCCAAGGCAGGCCAGCCCCGCACTGAGGATGGGAGGTGGTCCCAGCAGGATCACACCCCGTCTTGTGTGCCTGCCTTGCCACTGCTCGCCAAGACTTGCCTCCCCCTGAGCCGGTGACAGCACCCACTTGCAGGGTTCTTGATCACCTCCAACCAAGGACTCCAGGTTCCCTGTAGCCAACCCAGGCTGCAATGTGAACCTCTGGTCTCCATGGGCCAGGCTGCCAGGGGTGGGTGGTCACGAAGGCAGTGGCTCGGCAGTGGCTCGGCAGTGGCCTACTATGTCTCTTCCTACTCCTCAGGGACTCTGCTGCTTAGCTCCTGTGGGCAGTATGAATCTCAAACTCCTGTTTCCCTTTTCGCTCTGACTACCAAGAAGCACAGGGTCAGGGCTAGGGATATAGCTCAGCTGGTAGAGTGCTTGCTTCACATGCACAAGGCCCTGGGTTCAATCCCCAGCACCACCAAAAAAAAAAAAAAAAAAAAAAAAAAAAAAAAAAAACTTCACACCTATTCAATGTCCTATACTTCAAAAATATTGAATTATATGAAAAAGTGATCAGAAGAAGCACAGGGCCAAATATTCAGCCCAACATGTGACCCTATATGTCCATGTTCTAATGCTCACCAAGCCTGTTCTTCTAATACATTCTATTCTTGCCTGCCTTGGATTATGTCTTAGTATCGCTCATATGCTTTGAAGCCCTGTATTTGATGGCATAGGCAGGAATACATATAAAAATACCAACATATAAAATGGCAACCCCCATCCCTGGAAAACTGAGGGCCAAGGTCTGGGGCGGGAGTGTTGGGGTCGATGGGAGGAAGCTGGCAGGCCGCATCCCTGTCCCTCTTGGCTCTGGGGTCAAGTTGCAAGTAGGAGCTGGGAGGGTCCCAGCTCTCACCCAAGAACACTCTACAGCCTGCTAGTAACAACACTGACAACTCTGACCAGAATTTATTGAGTGCCCGTCTCAAGCCAGTCATTGCTCCTAGGACAATCCATAAATATGTCATTAATACTTGTTATGGTGTGAATGTGCCCCCCCAAAACAAGCTCCATGTTGGAAACAGTTCCCAGTGCAACAATGTCGAGAGGTGGGGACCTTTAAGAAATGATGGGCCACAAGGGCCCTGCCTCATGAACAGGTGCATGCTATTACCCCAGGCTGGGTTCATTATCTCGGGAGTGGGCTCATTTTCTCAAGAGTGAGTATGCTATAAAAGTGAGTTCAAGCCCCCCACCACCCCTCTCTTGCACATGTGCACACGCACGCGCTCTTGTTTTTCTGCCTTCCACGAGGACGTGACACTGCAAGAATGCCCTCCCCAGATGTGCCCCTCCCCCTTGCGTTTTCCAATCTCCAAACCATAAGATATAAATTCTCTTTCTTTATAAATTAGCTCGTCTCTGGTACTCTGTTATAGTGTCACTAAACAAACTAAGACAGGCAGGGTGTTGCTCTAACAAACACTGGAAATGTGGAAGTGGCTTCAGAAGTGGGTAATGGGCAGAGGCTGGCCACGTTTGAGGAGCAGGCCAGAAAAGGAGTGCCTTGCTAAGAACGGAGAATGGAGGGCGATTCTGGTGAGGACTCGCAAGAGGAAGAGCGGCTCCAGGGAAAGCACGACGCTTCTCAGAGACTGCTTAAGTGGTCAGGACCACAAGGCTGACAGAAATGTGACTGCTAAAGGCCACTGTGATGAGATCTCAGAGGAAAAGGAGGAGCAAGGTCCTGGAAACTGGAGGAAAGGCCATCCTCGTCCTGCAGCGGCAAAGAACTTGGCAGTACTGTGTCTGTGTCCTGGGACTTTGTGGAAGGCCAGACCTAAGAACAAAGAACTAGGCTATCTGCTGGAAGAAATTTCTGAGCAGCAAAGCGTTCAGTGTGCTGCCTGGCTTCCTTAGGCTGCTTACAGTAAAATTCGAGAAGAGAGAGATGGCTTAAAGATGGATTTATAATTAAAGGGGAAGCAGAATTTTTTTAAAATTTTCAGCCTGGAATGTAAAGATGAAAAAGCACGGCTGGGAGAGAGCGCTAAGGGTGTGGCCAAGCGCCTGTTTGCAGGAGAGATTGTTATGGATGGAAGATTCTATTCCTCAAGACAAAGGGAGAACCACACCAGAGGCATTTCAGAGATGGAGGAGGCCAGCCAGGACCAGCGGGGCAAGGTTTCCAGAAAAAAACGCTAACAGGACCTCAGCATCCGCTGCCCTGCACCACCTCAGGCCTTTGCGCTCCAAATTCTAGTGCAGGACCCTTAGCGGCCCCTGCTGTGGCTCGGGCGAGTCCAGGTGGTATAAGCCATAAACTTTGGCAGTATCTGCTGCAGGCTAATTCTGCAGGCGTGCAGCATATAAAAGCTCTGGGGCCATGGTAGCCTCCACCTAGATTTCAAAGGATGTCACAGGCAGCCTGGAAGCCCAGGCAAGATTTGTCCCACCAGTGGAGCCACCACAGAGAACGCCCCCATGAGGGGAGTGCCTACTCGGCCTGTGGGGATGGGGCAGCCCTTGAGACCCCAGAACTGCAGGACTACCAGTGTGCAGGCACCAGGCTCCAACCTATGACAGTTGCTGGGGGGACTGAGCGCAGCAAGTCATCTGAGCAGGGATGTTTGAGGCCTTGGGAGCCTCACCCCCGCCCCAGCGTGTCCTGGATGGGAGACACAGAGCCAGAGGAGATTGCTCAGCTGTAAGACATAAGGTGGAGCTGGGGTTGTGGCTCATCGCAGAGCACTTGCCTGGCACTTGTGAGGCACTGGGTTCAATCCTCAGCACCACATACAAATAAATAAATAAAATAAAGGTACTGTGTCCATCAACAAGTAAAAAAAAAAAAAAAAAAAAAAAAAGACTTAATATCAATTCTTCCATTGCCTTTGGACTCACTTGGGAAGAGTCACCTCTTCTTCTTGCCCATCTCTCCCTTTTGGCCTGGAAACGTCTCTCCTAAACCTGTCACGCCGTGGTATTCTGGAAGGAGATGACCTGCTTGAGTCACAGACCCCAGCTTGAGGGGGATGTGCCTCAGGGTGAATGGTGCTTTCAGTCCCAGCCCATCTGACTTAGATGGGACCCTGGGTTTTGTATTTTTGAGTCGGTGCTGGAACAAGTTAAGACTTTAAGCTCTAGTGGAATGGAATGAATATATTTTGCATGTGAGAAGGACATGAGCTTTGGGAATCAGGGAGTGTCCCCGGAATTCATGTGTTAGAAACTTAAACCCCAATGCAACCAGGCTGAGAGCTGGGACCTCAAGAAGTGCTCTGGCCGTGAGGGCTGGACTCTCCTGCATGGACTCCTGATATAGCAGGAGCGGGTCACTAATGCCAGATGACACTTCCTTGATCTTTGACCTTCCAGCCTCCAGAACTGTGAGAAATAGACTTCTTTTCTTTATATACCACCTAGTCTCTGGTATTCCATTGAAACATCACTAAATGGCCCAAGACAACCCTCTAACAGCCCTGAGAGGTGGGTTCTACTATTATTCTTCTGTCACATAAGGGGAAAGGGAGGCAGGCCGCCTACACACACTGGGAAGTACTGAAGTCGCTTCACACCATGTGGTCTCCCGCCACAAATCAGGTTCTTAACAGACACCCATGCTGGCTGGGGATTCGGGCACAAGAAAGGACATCTCGCTGGGACGCAGGGGTTCCACATGACGTCCCAGGCCTGTGACTGAGAGAGCCCAGTTCCTGCCCTGGCCATGGTACTTAGGCTGGCCCTGACCCTCCCCTTCCCCCAGCTGTATAAGCAGGCATCAGGCCTGAGATGGACCAGACCGTCTACTCCACAAGCAGCAATGCGGGGCGCAGGCAGGCAAAGAGGGTCACCAGACATTCTGCAGTAGCGGGGCGGTGGGTAAGTACTTGACTTTGGCATCAGAGGGGCTGGGGACTCTCCAGGCCTCTGCTTCCACACCTGTAACACAGTAAAGGCCTGCTCGCAGGCTCAGCTGGGGTGATGCATGTCCAATATCGACCTCAGGCCAGAGCACAGCAGGGGTTGGACAGGGTCCTGAGTCCTCAGGGCCTTGAGGGGCTGTCCTGAGACTGCCCACTGTGCAAAACCAGAGCTGGGTCCCAGAAGACCCATCCCCACCACCCAGGTCAGAACCCTGCCCAACAACTGCGTTACCGTGTGACCCTGAGGTCACTCCACCCCTCTGACTCCACTATCCTCCCCTGCAGAATGGAGATAACGAATGACCACAAACCATGCTTGACATACAATGTCTCAGTCACTAATCATTCTTATTATCCTAGGATATCTCAGAGCCACCCACTGGGTGCCAGTTCTTCCCGGCAGGCAGGTGGGGTGGGTGGGGCTGTGGAGACCCAGGGAGGCACCTGCGGAGAACAAGCTGGGCCCAGGCACCAGGTTCTGCTGTGGAACTGCCCCAGGTGCCCATATGGGAGAGGGAGAGGGCAATGGGGTCTCCCTCTGGGTGGAGCTAACTGAGGTGAAAACCAACAGAACAGGCATTTGAAACAGACGCATCCTGAGCTTTTAAGGCTAAAAATGTAGGGTGCTGGCTTAAAACCCATCCTGTCGTCCCATTCCCCTGTTTTAGAAGTGAGGGTAACACAATGGAATACTACTCAGCCATAAAGAAGAATGAAATGATGGCATCTGCTGGTAAATGGGTGGAGCTGGAGAATATCATACTAAAGAAATAAGCCAAAGGCCGAATGTTCTCTCTGATATGTGGATGCTAATTCACAATAAGGGCGGGTTGGGGGGATAGAAGTTCACTGGATTAGACAAAGGGGAATGAAGGGAAGGGAGGAGGAGTGCGAACAGGAAGGGCAGTAGAATGAATGGGACATAACTTTCCTGTGCTCATACATGAATACAGGACCAGCGTAACGCCACAACACGTTCAACCCCAAGAATGGGAAGTCATACTCCAAGTGTGTATATACGTCAAAATACACTCTACTGTCATGTATAACTAAAAAGAACAAATTAAAATAAAAATAAATACAAGTGAGGGGAGCTGTGGCTCGGGTCAACATCCCAGGCCCTCAAGGACAGTCAGACCATAAACTCAGGCAGTGACGATGAGGTGGCAGTGGATGCTCAGAAAATCCACTGGCCCCACCAAGGCCCTCTCCCCAGGCCTCCTGGGCCAGGCCGGGTGGACCCAGGCCCTTCTAGAGCAGCCCTCACACTTCTGGTCCCATCAGACAGGTGTCCACCCCTTGGTACTCACGAAGGCACAGCATCCCGTTAAGGCTGACCACAGCCGGATCCTGGCCTTGACTACAGAGGGAGCGGCATGCCCTAGGCGACCACGGCTCCTCGTCCTGCCTCTGACAGATGCTGCTGTTGTGATGAGGCTCCCCAGGCCCCGCATGCATGCAGGCTCTGACCCCCGCGCACAGGTTGCTTCAGTTCCAAAGGCTTTACGAGGCCACCCCGCAAGTCATGAATGACCCAACACGCTCAGCCGCTGTCTCCAGGACGCGTCGCTGGGCATCCCTCCCTACCAGCCCGGGCCACCGCACAGACCTGCACCTGCCCTTCCTCTCTCGGCCCTTCAGCAGCATCCCTGCCCCTGAATACTGCGGCCATCTGTCTGTGGGACACCCCACCACACCTGCTCACCCTCCTCCCTGGTGTGCCCGCCTCCCTGCCTCCCCAGCCTGCCTGGGACAAGGCCTGTAACCTATTCTCACGGAACCAAGTGGGGCTGGGCCCACTCAGCTGCCCAAGGAATGGCTGCCAAGGACAGTCCCTGTGCGGTGGCTTTTCAGAGGAGGATGCTCTGAGCACAGGGGGCTATAAGGGCCCCCAAGTGTAGAGGTAAGAAAAGTGGGTTGTGTCCCAGGAGGGACAAAGTTACCCCAGAGAGGGACCTCGAGAGACTAGGTCAAGTGGTCCTGCTCACATTTCCGCTGGCTGTGGCCTCCTGGTCCACACTGGTATCTCCACTGACCTGAGGTGGCCTCCAGCTCCCACCCTCAGGGCTCCTGGGGGCCTGGCCAGAGGACACGGAGGCCCCCAACCGTGTCCCTCCCTCGGGGGTCCAATCTGCAGGGTAGAGGAGAGGGGTGGGTAGACGGCAGAACTGGAGTGGGACCCAGGCCAAACCCCACCTCACCACCAGGTGTCCCCACCTGTCACCCTCAGTTTCCCCATCTCTAAGAAGGGGACACACTACCTGAATGGGGTCCACTGAACTGGTTTCTCGGCCCCAGAATGGCAGGAAGGCTGTAGCTGACTCCAGCTACTCCTCCCAAGGCTCTGCTGCTAAGTAACTGATAAGTGCTTTACAATTATTGAGCACCAACTGTCTACTTGGCCTTCTACATATAGCACAACACCCAGGAGAAGAGCCCCTTTGACAGATGACAAAATTTGAGGGGACAGGTCACAGAGATAGGGGTGAAGCCATGGCTAACTCAGGATCTCAGTTACCCCTGCCTGTGTGGGAGGAAGGGGGAGGAGGGGAGCCCCGACCCCTTCCCCCAGGCTGCCCGTCTGCGGTGCAGGCTCAGGGGAGGCGAGCCATCTCCCGCTCTGCAGGCGCCCAGCTCCCTCCTTTCCCTGGAGGCCAGCTGGCTCAGTACACGTGAGCCCCTGATGGAAAACTAAGACCCAAAGCCCTCACAGGACTCACCCTGATGCTAAGTCCCCTTGGAACTAAAGTCAGGGGACACCCTCAAAGCTGGGGGGAGGGAAACTGGGCAGAGGATGGCGTGTCTGCCCAGAGAACTGATGTGGTCTACCTTGACCCCTTGCCACACAGCAGCCCCCAAATGCTTACTTATCTTGGGGTACAAGGACCCCAAGGCCATGACCCAACCACCCTCTGCAGAGAATCCCAGCTCCGAAGGACGCCCTGGCCTGCCCCCAACAGGTAGGCCCAGCTGGCCTGGGGATAGCTTGGCCCTCTTCTTGATGGGGGGGGCTTACTTCTGGCTGGTACCTGAACCAGGTACCCACATAGCAAAATTCCCAACAGCACCCCAACACCCAAAACCCAGACCCTCTCAGGCCAAGGGGCCATCTTCCTCCCTCACACCAAAGCTGATCCCCAAACCTCAGTCTCTCTTCTCCATGACTCAACAGCGCCCTCAGGAAAGGTGGGATAGAGAGCAGAAAGGGGTGCAGGGGTATGGGTGGAGGAAAAGGAAGCTCCTGGAAACCGTCCTAGGTGCCTCCTTGGGCCCCACCTCACTCACCAACAGATAGTGGCTACTCACCTCTCTCAGCAGGGCTCCGGGCTCCGGGGGCTCTTCAGCGGGACACCTATAGGGAGACAGCAGAGGAGAGGTGAGAGGACAACCTGGGCTCTGCTGACCATCCTGTAATCAACCCCACTCCAGCCTGGTACCCTGGGACATATGGAGCAGGAGACCCGGATCCTGCCCTCCGACAGCTCCTAGGCAGCCCGAAGATGCCAGACTCATTCCAGAGTCAGGACTGCACTTTCTATAAAGTCAGTGCCAGGACCTCAAGCGGCTGGGATCTGAGAGGCTCCCTGCAGCAGCCTAGAGCCCCACACGGGCCTTGAGGGACATGCAGATCAGACCAGGGAGCAGCATGCCCCAGGCCTGCCCGCAGCAGAAAGAACAGACCCAGAGGGCTGGACCTCAAGTCCTCCCTCCCGGGACCAAATGTGGCTCATGGTCCCAAGGAGCCAGCAGAAAGGGAGGTCCCAGGCCCTCTGTCCCAGGCCCTCTGTCCCACGCCCTCTGTCCCACCTCTGTCTGGTACCTTGACCTGGGCCAATCTCAGCTTTGTCACAGGCTCACCCTCGCTGTGCCTTGATTTCCCCATCAGTACTGGCAGGTGCCTGAGAGCAGATGGGAGGCCTGTGCAAACACAGCTGCCCCTGCCAAGGGCTTCTGGTTAGCAGGCCCAAGGTGAAGCCCGAGAATCTGTATTTCCAGCAAGCTCCCGGGTGATGCTGCTTTAGGAACCGCTGGGGGCTGGGGTTGTGGCTCCATGGCAGACCACTTGTGAGGCACTGGGTTCCATCCTCAGCACCACATAAAAAAATAATAATTATGTCCATCTACAACTAAAATATATTTTATAAGGGGGGGGGAGAGAGAGGACAACAGGCTTTGGCCTGGAGATGCAGCTCAGTGGTAGAGCACTGGACTAGCATGCACAGGGCCCCGGGCTCCATCCCCAGTACCTAAACAAGCCGCTCGGGCCTTGAAGATGTAGCCAGCCTCCAAAGGACACAGCCCACCCCTCAAGGAGTTTACAGATAACTGGGGACAAAAATGCACATCCACAAAGGTGCATGCACACACATCTGACTCAAAGTGGTCACAGCAAGAAACATGGCTCCTAAACACTAAGGAGACCTGATAGGTGCACTGCAGGTTGGTGCAATCGGGTGAGGTTTCCAGGAGGTGAAGACTTAAATTACCATTTTTACATATTATTGACTTAATATGTATGTACAGTAACATGAAAATTTTTTTTTAATTCTTCTGGTACTGGGGATTGAACCCAGGGCACTTTACCACTCAGCCATATCCCCAGTCCTTTTGATTTTCTAATTTGAGACAGGGTCTTGCTAAGTGGCTGAGGCTGGTCTCAAACTTGCAATCCTCTTGCCTCAGCCTCCCAAGTCGCTGGGATTACAGGAGTACACCACTGTGTCTGGCTAGTGTTCTCTTTAAAGCTTCAAACACGGAACTGTAGAGTCAATACTCTCTTGCCCCCGGTTGCCTCTCCGGAGGCACAGACTGCTCCCTTTGGGGGTGAACCCTCACTGTACATTGGTACAGAGAAGTACACACACACGGGGGGCACAAACAGCTTCCGTGCTGCTGTGCAATTGAGCTCCTCATGTAGCAATGATCTCAAGACCTTCCCATGTCTGCCCAGAGCCACGGTCATGGCTTGTACTCACTGAGCACCTACTATGTGTGGGCTACTAGGTTAAGCACTTTATCTGTGAACCTATCTGAAAATCGGAACAAACCCCTAAGATAGGTTAGGGCTATTCTGAGCCTAATTTTCTAGAGGAGAAAATGGACAAGCCGAGTGGTGTCAGTGAGTGGCCGAGTCTGGGCTTGGTCCCAGGCAGTGGAGCTCCAGTCCACTCCAGCGGAGCACAGGAGAGCATGCACGGTGCCTCGCCGAGCTCCTCCACAGGGGGGCGCACCCTCTCCGCTCGACAGGGCCTCCAAGGAGAGGTACCCTGGTGTTCCCCATCTTTTATTTCAAACCTTGCTTGAAAAAATAATCTTGTCACTTGTCAAACATGTGCAAATATTTCTCTGGGAACATTCCTAAAGGATAGGTCAAAGAGCCGCACACGTAAGCTGTTGTCACTTGCTGCCGAAATGCCTTCCAGAAACATCTGTACTGAGGTGCCATTGTCTGTGTTCCAGTGAGAGCTTCAACTTAGGAACAGTTCCCATTTACTGAGCACCTATTATGCACCAGATCCA
This sequence comes from Sciurus carolinensis, assembly GCF_902686445.1. Classification (NCBI taxonomy): domain Eukaryota; kingdom Metazoa; phylum Chordata; class Mammalia; order Rodentia; family Sciuridae; genus Sciurus; species Sciurus carolinensis. The sequence goes on from NC_062214.1 coordinate 80,687,550, forward strand.
GTAACATCTATGTCATTATCTCCATTTTCCAGAAGAGAAAACAGCCTCAGAGAGGTTAAATTACTTAAGGTCACAGAGCATTACTATCTGCCACAATATCATGAACACAGAAGGAGGAAGGAAGGGAGGGACGGAGAGAAATTCCTTGACCCCACATGCCCTTCCATCTTTCTGTTCCCCTTTAATAGTGAAACTCAAAATCTGTCTCTACTGCGGGGTACAGCAACACCCACTTGTAATCTCAGTGACATAGGAGGCTGAGACAGGAGGATGGAAAGCCCAAGGCCAGCCTCAGCAACTTAACAAGACCCTAAGCAATTTAGCGAGACCCTGTCTCAAAATTTAAAAAAGGGCTGGGGATGTGGCTCAGGGGTTAAGCACCCCTGGGTTCAATCCGCAGCACCACAAAATACCTGTCTCACAGACTCTGGCCCTCACCTCCTGTCCTCCCTCACTGCCTTTTAGAGGGGCTTCCATCCTCACAGCTCCATGGACTGCTCTTATCAAGATCCCCAGAAACCTCAGTTCTGCTCCTCCAACAGTCATTCTCTGTGCCCCTGTCCCCCGAGCTCTCGGCAGGTGCTGCCGTGCTGATTGCCTCCTCCACAGGAAACATCTCTGGACTCCTGGACTCTCGTCCCCTGGTTGTCCTCCCACACCTTCCTCCCCCTCACCTCAGCTCCCTCCAAACAGTCCATGCACAGGGCTCCCCGGGCTCTCTCCTCTTTCCTATCCACGTGTTTCCTTGGCTGGTCTCACTGGTCCATGGCTTTAAATCCCAGTTATGCCCCCAGCTCACAGGCAGCAGTTTGGGCTCCCTCCCGAGTGCCAGCTCCTGTATCCAGAGGCCTATTTGTCACCTCCACGGGCTCCTCTAACTGACCTGTCCAACACAGAACTTTGTTTTTATTCCCCGAATTACATCTCGCTCGGCCTCGACTTCTCCCTCCCTCACCCGACACCCGAGCCGTCCACCAGCGCGGTCAGCTGGGCCCCAAGCACATCCAGAGCCTGCCGGCTCCCGGCGCCCCGCCCGCACCCGTGGCTCAGGCCTGGGTCATCTCACAGCCTACGGTCCAGCCCCGCTCCTGCCGCTGCTCCCGGGCCAAATGAGCACAGCAGCGTGATGATGGGACAAATTGGGCCTGTCACTCGCCGACCAAGAGCAAGCTCCTTTCAAAGCTGCCCGGCCCTGCCAGTCTCTCAGAGCGGCTCCCGCGCCAGTCGCCCCCACCCTGGCCAGCCTCAGGGACTGCGCAGGTGTCTCCTGGTGTCAGAATGTTCTTCTCCACCAGAGCTGGCTGGCACTCATTTGAATGGGACCTCCCTGACCTCCCGGAGGCCCCTAAGTCACATGCCCCCTCCCCCACTTTCTGTAGTGTCTACCCCCACTGGACAGTATTTGGGCTATGCACACGTCCTCGTCCTGTGTCTGTCTCCTCATCTTAACACGGACCCCATCAGGCAGGGAGGGACTGTGTCCTCCCGTCCGCCTCTGCGGTGTGCAGTGCTGGAGGCGCAGTGGATGCTCAGGGAACACTTGCTGAATGGATGGATGGATGGACGGATGGACGGATGGACAGACAGAGCCAGCTCCACCTGGCTCCAAAGCCTGTGCTCTCACCCCTGCAGGAGCTGCCTCCCATGCCAAGCCGAGAGGAGCTGAGGGCAGGGAGCCTCAGCACAGGCTGACCCGGCCAGCCGCAGCAGTGAGTGCGCGCTGGACACTGTGGGCCTGAGTCTCCCCGGGGGCAACGCCCAGCCGCCCGCAGCCCTCACCTGCCAACCCAGCCCATTCAAGAGGGAGCCTTGGGGGCAGCTGGCAGCTGAGCGCAACTGGCGGGGGGCCAGGACGCCTGCCAACAGCTGGCGCTGCTGCCAGGCAGCCGCGTAATCGTGTTAGCCAGCGGAAATTGGTCCAGGGAGTTTTTTTCCTTCGCCTCCCATTTTCTCTCTCTTCCCTTCCCCCCTCCAAGCGGCAAGACTCGGAAGATTGATCTTTGCCTGAAACGGAGGAGATAACTCGATATAATGAACTCCACTGTCCCCCGTGCTGTTTGGAGCTTTTAAAAAATTTAAAAGGACTGGGGACAAATAAAAAGGCTGCACTCGGGAATCTTGGGGGCACTTCTCTTGGAAGCCCCAGCCCTGCTCTAGTGCCCCTCTCCCGAGTCTCCCTCTGCCTCCTTCCCTCTCGTTTCCCTCCGGATGCCTTGATGGAACAAAGGTTTAAAATGCCCCCTTTCTCTTGCAGCTTTTAAAAATAATTTTGGTGAGGTCAGGGCTGGGCCCACTAAAAGCCCTACCTCCAGTGGTCCCCAGCCCTGTGGCGCCACCATCCTCCAGAAGCACGAGCCAGCCTTGGGGTGCCAAGGTGGCTCAGACCACCTGTTCAGGAAGCATTTCCTAAGGGGAGCAGCAAAGCCACCCACCCACTGAGGTGCTGCCAGAGAGGGTTTTTGTTCCTGCAAAAAGCTTTTTCAGGTAAAGCCTAACAACACAAAAAGGGTGCACAGTTCAGTCCAAGACACAGGAATGCCCACCTCACGGGGGTCCCTCCAGCCCACAGTCCCTCCAGCCTGGTGTCTGAATGAATTCCTATGGTTATTTATTGAGCACCTACTCTGTGCCAGGCACTGGGCTGGGAGTCAGCAACCCAGGAAATCAACAAACCTCTAATTCTTGACTTTGGTGGCTTTAAAGCCTGGTGGCCAAGGAAGTCATTAATGGTCACGTTTAGGTGAAGGACACACTAGGATGACAACTTTACAGGAAAGGCTAGGGTGCAGAGGTACATGTTTGTAATCTCAGCAACTCAGAAGGCTGAGGCAGGAGGATCACAAATTTGAGGCCAGCCTCAGCAACTTAGCAAAACCCTATCTCAAAATAAAAATTAAAAAATGGCTTGGGCTATAATTCAGGGTCTCTGGATTCAATCCCCAAGGCCCATAAAAGGCCAGGGAGCCCTGAGAGTTTGGACAGACATCAAGGAGGGCTTCCTGGAGAAAGTGTCCATGGAGCAAGATCTGAAGGACAACCAGGCAGAGGTGGTGGACAGGGCGAGGGCGCCAGACATCCTGGGGAGGGTCTGCTTTCAGGAGCATACCAGCCAGTCAGGCCCCTGGCCTGGCGCCCTCTGCCTGTAGAGGGAAACCAGATCCCAATGGCTTCCTTGCCACTTAAGACCTTTCCTAGCCTGAACTCTGCTCCAAGACCCCCTTAGCCCCAGCCTCCCGCTTCCAGGTACAGCTCAAATGTTGCTTCAGTGGCCCCAGAGAGGAACCGTTGCTCCCTCTGGGCCCACAACACTGTGCTCCTCCCCACCCCCAGGGACTGCCCTGGCCTTCGCTGGACTGGACCTTACAGGCCCACCTGCCCGCACGGTTCCTGTGAGGTCTCTGCGCTCCTGTGCCCTGCGAGCAGCCCAGGGTTGTACCACAGAGAAGAAAGCAACTGGGGACCCACGGGAAGGTTCACTCAGGTCAGCCAGGGCGGACCAGCAGGGAGACCCTCTGGAGAGGTGGGTCAGCTTTGATAAACAAGGATTCAGACCAAGAGTGGGGAGTCCAGGGAAGGAGGGACAAAGGCTCAGGAAAGGCCACAGAGGTCAAGCAGGAGAGGAGTAAATCGAGGCTCAGAGAAGGCAACGCTCCTCAGCCACAAGCCAGGCAGCAGCGGCAGAGGGAACGCGTCCAGAGGCAGCAGCAGACTCCCACCTGCCCTCAGCAATCCCTGTCCACTCCCGCCCACTTCCTGGGGCTCAGGCACTCTTGGTGGCCCCTACGCCCCCAGAAGAGCTCACAAACCGGAGGCAGTCAGCTACCATTCTACGTGGCCTGTGGAGGGAGCTGGGGCGGGAGGAGGAGCCCAGCCTGGGCTAGAGAGGCAGGGGACACTGGAATTCGTTCTCCAAGGAAGAGACGTTTGCTCGCCTAGGAAGGGCGAGCAGGGGGACAGCCTGGGGAAAGCCCCAGAAGTCTGCCCTCTGGATTTGCTACTTTGCCCTCCTGGCTTGTGGCCTGGCTGAGCTCCTGGGAACATGGGTCAGTGCACCCAAGCCTGGGCCTTCAGCGAACCAACCCCTGTCCCAGCCACACTGCATCATCCTGAGAGGCCGTCTGAAAGCTCCTGGAAGTTTCCATAGCCAATCTCTGGTTTTCCATCCTCCACCTTTGGATCCTGAGGACTAACCCCACTCCAGCCCCCTCGGGTCAAAGATGCAGTGGAGACTCTAAGCTCTGGCCCCAGGAAGGGCCCTGACTGCCCTTCCCAGAGATCTTCAGCCTAGGCCTCAGCATCACCAAGAACATCACGGGAAACCACCTGGCCGCCAGGAGGGGTGCTGTGGCCAGTCGCTCTCCCCAGGGCCCACGGCTGCCAGCAAGAAACGAAAGAGCCTGACCTTGTGGTCGTGCAGGCAAGTAGCTTCCCACCCAAGCTTCCCCAGGCCGCCCCCTGGGGCTGCGGGCTCTGTGGGCATCAGGTACGGCTGGAGATACAGGAAGCCTAGAGTACCAGCCCTGCCCGATGCTGGGAGCCGGAGCTGGGGTCTCCGCGCAGAGCTGGGAAGGCTCGCCTGTGATGGGGAAACCCAGGCTTCGAAGGGGAGAGGGCCTGGAGGCAGGTGGGGTTTGATGGGAGGAGAGGGAACCCGGCAAGGAAGGGGCAGAGAAGGGCTCGGGCCACCTGTGGTGGGCAAGGCCTGCAAGGGAAGATGGCGTTGGTGTCAGCCTCTGTCCTGCAGCTCCGGGGGCAGGTCCAAGCAGAGGAGAGGGACCTCCAGTCACTTGCTGGAAAGAGGGGGAGGGGCAGAGGGGCAGGGTAGCCCCGACACCCAGCTCAGGCCCGGCCAGAGATGCTACAGGGGTGTGGGGGAGGCTCTTCTTTTGCGGTCCTCTGAAAGAGGAGGAGGCCCAGGCTGACCCTGGGCCGGCCCAGCCACAAGTACCCCATTGTCACTCCCTTGTCCCCACAGCAGACAGCCTTGCAGAGCACCAGTGACAAGCACTTCCAGGTGCCAGGCTTGTGCCCCACCCAGCAACTGAGGGGAGGCCAGGGCTTGGGGTTGGGGTAACTTGCCCAAGACACACATGTAGCACAGGCTGGGTGAATCCAGAGCTGTTGATCACTGGAGCCGAGCCAGAGGCATCCCCGACTAGGGCATAGAAACCGCAGGGAACACGGCTCCCAGACGGATAAGCGGCAAAATCCTAACTTACATTCAGCCCACCAGAGAGCTGAGGTCACAAGGGAACCAAATTGCAATGAGCGATAAACCGACAGAGGAGAGGATATGGGAAGGCTTCACCTCTGACAGGGCTTGGAGGAAAGAGACCCTCCCAATGGTAAAAAGGAGAGAGCCTGCCTGGGGACCCAGGCCAGGGGGCCACCCTCATGGCCCCCTCATTCCCACAGCTCCCACAGGGCTCAGGAGAAAGCCCAAGGCATGGTGGGAAAACAGAGGAAGCCCTTCAGTGGTGCAGAGCAGACCCCACCCCCACCCCAACCTCTCCTAAGAGACAGATCCTGGTGGGGGAGGCGGGAGAGACCCACAGGACAGGGCCACGTGGAGCACAGCTCCCTGGGCCTCCCGACTCTCTCAGCCACCCCTGGGGACCCCCAGAAGAGGTGTGGGCAGCCCCCTTCTGCTCTCTGGGCTCCTTCCCTTCACCCTCCTTCCATCCATTCCACCTCCAGTCCACCTTCACCCTGTGCCCACCTGTGCTAGGCACAAGCACCCAGCATTCCCCAGGGGTGGGCCAGAGGGGCCGAGGGCACCAGGGCCCACCATGCCCTCGGGAACACAGCACGACTCCTATCCCCCATCAGACAGAGTCAGGGGATGAGAGGGGCCCAGATTCCTGGGGTGGAGGGTGTCAGAGTCCAGGCTTCCTGGCTTCAGATTCGAGCCCTTCTAGAGGAACAGGTGGCCCCAAAGAGTCCCAATCTAGAGTGGACCGGAAGAGTTTGCCCCATCCCCTCTGAAGACGGAATCTGCTCTGGGCACGGACTGGGGGTGATTTTGCTCTTCTCTCTCCTCCAAGAACCTTTACACAGTCCAGGTACGGGTCACTATAGAAGCCGAGGCGCAGACATCCAGTCCAGGAGGTCAGGGAGCTACACTCCTCTTCACGAGCGAGCCAGGACAGCGGGACGCCCGCAGGAGGGGGGCCGCAGGGCTGCGGAGGGGCATGCAGAGTGGGGGGAATCGCCTGCTCCTGGGGAGAGGAGCCTCGAAGCGGACAGCCGGGTGGGCATCGCAGGGCTGGGGTGCTGCTGGGGGTGGGGTCCTCCCCACCCGGCACAGAAGACGTGAGTGCGATGGCTCACAGTGAGCTGGGAGCCCTGGGAGCCCCTGGGAGCCCACCCCCTGGCCTCAGGGAGCCAGCCAGCCAGCGAGTGTTTCTCGAGTTTCTAACAAGCGCCAGGTCCTCCGTGGATCCACAGGTGGGAGACACACAACGCCCTGCCCTCAAAGAACCTCGGAAGAGAATTTGTCACCAGCAACGTCTAGCCCGACTCCTCCCTAAGGAAGTCTTTGACACTGGGTGGACATCAGGTGCCTCTGGCAGAGCCTGGGACAGCCTGGAGTGGAGGAAGGAACAGAGCCCTGGAATGCCGCAGGCATCAGCCTGGACCCTGAACCTTCCTCACAAGCTAGTCCCCAGCCACGCACCAGGCCCCTGGGCTCCCCGAATTTCAGTAACAATGACCAGAGCAGCTCACTTCTTAATTACAGTTACTATGCAGTAGTCGGCACTGTTCTAGAACTTTACAGGTATAAACTCGTTTCATCAGTACAACAAGTGAGGTAGGCACTACGGGGATCCCTTTCCAGGGGGGAAATCAAGGCACAGGGAGGTCCCGTGCATGGCCCAGGGTCATGCACATGGGTGCCGTGGTCAGGCTCCACAGCTGGACCCCCGCTCCTGAGCCTTTCCTCTCAACCACTGCACCGAGGTCAAGAAGCCATCTCTGCAATTCCCGGCATCCCCTACAAATCCAGAGCCACCACCACTGTACCCTCCTCTGACACCATGCTCCTGGTCACTGTCTGGCGGCCACCTCTGATGCCCTCTCTGCAGCAAGGCCAGTAGGCCTTCAGGATTAAGGAGGAGGCAGAGCCACATGCACTGGGACCCTGCTGTGACCCAGACCCCATAGTGACCACCTCAATTGCCCATCTTCTTCACCACACAGGGCAGGATTGACCCTCTTCACCTCACAGAAGGGGAAACTGAGGCTCAAAAGATGAAGTGCTTCTCAGTTCACTCAGATGGTGGGGGCAGAATTTACCCTATGCCAAATGCCTCTGCCAGGGCTGGGCGTAGGGGCCAGAGCAGGCTCACTGGGTGGTTTCTGAGCACTTGAGACGGGTAGAGAGCACCTGGCCTGGACAGGGTTCACAGAACAGGGACAGTCTCTCTCGGCTGGTCAGTACACACTGCCTGGGCACCCTCCGTAAGCACGTGTGAGAGAGGGACCTCCTCTGCTTTGACCCATCAGTGCTGTCCATCCCCGAAAGTCCATGATGGAAGCGCCTCCTCTTCTTTCCACCTAATTCCTACCTATGTTTTTAGGTCCAAAGCAAGTACTGCCGCCGCCTCTAGGAAGCCCACTCTGCTTGCCCTGACACCCCTCAGAGAAGCCTGACTGTGGTTTTGCTAGAGCGGACATGAAAAGCAGAATTGCCCCCGTGCCACCTGGCGTAAGGGGCGGGCAGGTGCAGGACGATGCCTGCAGGGGAGGGGAGCCCTGCCTGCAGAATAACAAGACACCCTACCCTGCAGGAGGCTCGGGCAGGAGCTAGCTGCGCCCGCTGGCAGCATAGCTAACGTGATGGATGGCACCATTCAGGAAGAAATAAATCCCGAGACTCGTGTGCCAGGTGAACTGGGGGGGTGTATCCATCTTAGAGATGCCTAATGAATGTGCTGGCCGCAGCAGACGGCAGCACATACATCTGCCTCCCACTCTCCCCAGCTCCCTGGACTCCAGGGGTGACCCCACCCCACCCCCAGGCTAAGCTCTTTCCCAGGCTTTCTTAAAATCAAGGACAGAGGGTGCTGAAGAGGTCCAGTGATTAGCTGATCCAGACCCAAATCCCCATTGTACAGATGGCAAAACTGAGGCCCAGAAAGGTCAGACACTGACCCAAAGTCACACTGAAAATGACCTGCAGAAGCGGAAGAGCCCAGTTCTCCAGCCCCAGTCCCAGTGGCCTCTCCTTCAGTACCTTTCCAAATCCTTCTTGCCTTTAGCTCTGAGTCCTCTGGGAAGAGACCTGGTCACCTTGTCCCCAGGACTTCTCCAGAGCACCAATCTTAGATCCCTGCATCCCTCTCCTCTCTCACCGGACCTAGCATGGGCCACATCCCCCACTACCACTTGTGACAACACAACCAAGCCGCCACAGACACTCAGGCCTCAGGGTCACCTGGTGGGACCGCACAAACCAGTGGAGCGAGCAGAGTTACTGAAAGTGTAGGCAGGTCTTCAGGGCTCTGTTAGGACCAGAGGAGGACTCAGCTCGCCTGCCCTGGGACCAGCCAAGCTCCAGGGTCCCCCACGCAGGGCAATCACTCCCCCGTGAGCCTGTTGGCTACTCTTTACCCTCACCGCCTGGAGGAAGAGGGGTCGCGCCGGTCCTGCCTGCACAATGCCGGCCGCTCCCAGGCTGGGCTGAGCCGGAGCCAATGCGCTCGGAACAAATCCCTCAATCAAATTAACGAGACACCGACCTGCCCCCAGTACAGCAGCGGAAGCCCTGCGAGAGGGCAGCGGAGAGGGGCCAGAGAACCAGGCTGCACACCACTCAGAGCCAGGCAGGCCCCCGCCCACCATCTCCCCGCGCTGTCACCATGCCTGAAATGTCACCATTAAAGGGAAACATCGTTCCGTCGGGGTTCGGGAGCATTAAAGTCTCTTATTAAAGTGAGACTATCCTAGAGAGAAATCGTACCCTCAGTCATTACCCACCTCCACACGTCAGCAGAGAAAGTGGGTGGGGGAGGAGGAAGGTGGTGACACCAGCGCTCTCAGGTGGCGGTGGCGATGCTGAGGCTCAGGGACAAGAGGCTGGCCAAAGCTCACGTGGCCAGTGAGTGGTGGAACCAGGATTTGAACCCAGGTACCGCGGGGCCCAAAGTCGAGCTCTGTTCACAGGACTCCGGGTGGGCTGTGGCACGTCCCTGCGCCTCCGTGAGGACGGGCCACTGGCCACCACCAAAGCGCTGCAGGGCCTCAGGGTCAGCCTTGCTGGGCCGCTGGGGATCAAACACCAGATCTGGAAACCATCCCTGGCTCCTGGCTCTGGAAACAGTCCCTCGGAGGCCAAGTTTCTCACACTAGGCCACCCTCTGAATAAGCCACCCTCCCACTGTCCAGGGCCACCAGAGAGGGCCAGAGGGCAAAGGGACTGTCTTTGGATCTAACATTCCCTGGAACGCTAGGGGCCGTTTCCCCACCTGTAACACGGGGCCAGGACGCCCGCCCTACAGAGACCCCGTGAGAGAAGACTAGGAGACGCCTGGGGCGGAGCCAGGCTCGGGGGACCCTCTGCCTCTGGATGTGGCCAGCCCCTCGACCACCTGCAGAGCTCAGCCCTCAAGAGGGCCCTGGAACTCCGAGATGGCTGCCACAGGAGGAGGGGTCAGGACAGTGGGCAGGATCAGGAAAGTAAGGGAAGAAGCAATGGCAGAGGAAGGCCTGGTCCCTTCCTGTCCTGCCCCCGGCCCTGCTCCAGGAAAGGTGAGAGCCTCCTGCCCCCCGGGGGCCCTGGAAGGAAGTCTGGCCCGGCATCACCTGCCTGCCGGATGCCAGGGCTGCTGGGAGGGCCCACCCAGCCCCATGGCCCACGCCCCGCTTCCACCTTGCTGGAGCTCCTCCCTGCTTCTCCCACACGGTCTCCACAGCCTGGCCTCATGGCCGAGACCAGAACTCAGAGGGAGGCTGGGCGAGGGCTGCCAGCCTGCCGAGTCCCCCAGCTGAGCAGGGCCTGGAACAGGAGCCTTGAATTCCTGAACTCGTCCCCCCGAAGCTACCATTTAGGATGCACCTCTGTGGGCCAGGCCTGTGGTCCCTTGCGCCTCTCCCACGGTGCCATGGAAACCTCCTCTCCGCTGCCCAGGGAGGTTGCTCCTGTGCCTCTCCGGGGTCCTGCAACCAGACCACCCTCCAATCTACTCCACGCCAGAACCTCCAGCCGTCACCAAGGGCACATCCTGAAAAGAGGAGCAGAACCCTATCAGCCATCTTCTCTGCCCCTGAGCTCAGGGCGCCAGAGCAGTGGGAACCCAGACTGGCGGGCGGCTTGAGGGCACAGGAATGAGCAAATCCTGAGAACCTGCCGTGGGGCAGGCCACCCTCTCCAGGCGATCCTCCAACAGCCCTGGGGAGGGCTGCACCATGCCCACTTCACAGATGGACAAAGTGAGCCTCTCTGAGGTCCAGGCCTGTGGCCTTGGACCTGACTGCCTGACTCGGATGCTGGGCTGTCTTTTGCTCCCCCATCCGCTCCCCGAGTGCTCAGTAAATATGAGCAGATGAACATCCCTGGAGTCAGAGCTGGGCACAGTGTCCCAGAGGCCCCTGGCCTCATGGCCCAGACCTGAACACGGACCTTCCCTCGCCTCCCTCAGGGTCAGCAGCCGGCTGGGGCTGACCCAGAGGCGGGGCTCCTGCTGCCTTCCTGCGGGGCTGCCTCCCTCTCCCCCGCTCCCACTCTCGCCAGCAAATGAGTAAGAAGAATAGAATTACAGTTTGGCTACACAAGACACAGAATTAGCAGGATTAAATATAAATAGCTATTAAAAGTGCCTTATAATTAAATTCATTTTCCAGTTATTTGTTTTACACACACACACCCGCCCACATGTGTGCACACACGCACGAGCTCCCATCCCCAGCTCCACACAGAGTGGGTGTCAGGGCCCCCAGCTGCTACCCAACCTCCTCCCTGACACCTCTTCCTTGGAGTTCCGGTGTCTGCCTCACTCCCTGTCTCTCCCCGCTCCCTGGCTTTACTTCCGGTCCATCCACCCAGCCCTTTCCAAAAGAACGAATGCCAACAATTACTACTACTGCTGTTTCCATGTGCTGAGCCAAACACTTGACACCCATCACCTCCTTTATTCTACTCAAAGACTTTTTTTTCCTACTCAATAAATACTTGGTTGAGTGCCAAGTACTTAATATACATGGTATCATTTAATCCACACAATGACATTCCTTCCTCCATTAAACCATTACTAGTTGAGCACCTACTACATGCCAGGGCTTGGCAAGTGCTAGAAATACTTTGGCCAACAAGATCCAAACCTCTGCTCTGCTCCTGCAGAACTCACCCTGAGTCAGTGACGGGACTAGTCCAAGGAACACACTGCCACGGCTGAGCTGGGTCAGAGAGGAGGTCAGGCAGGTCAGAGGAAGCCTGGAGGGATATGGGCTGGAGTGGGGATTCTGCTGACTGCTTGAGCTCTTTGAGGGCCTGAACATGTCCCATCTCTCTCTGTGTCCAGGGCAGGGTGCAGAGTGGGCACGTTATTTGTGTTCATCAGCCTCAGGTGACCTGAGCCAGCTCTGGGCCCAGGTGTGAGTCTCTGCATTACCCATGCTACACCTTCAAGAGGACCTTTCTCCTATCAGGCCTCAATTTCCTTTCTGTAAAATGGGTGTAAATCTAACCCTGTCTACCTAAAGCCAGGGGGTTAGCACTCGTGAGTGCTCTGAGTTGTGCCTGGTACCTAGCAAGCACTCAGTACGGTGAGTTGCTTTCATTATTATTACCGTATTGGCCACTGCTCTGCTGAGACCCACCTCGCCTGCAGAGCCTGGTCACAGAGAGAACCCGGAGCACTGTACAGCGGCAGAAATGGGAAAGATGACAAGGTCTGCAACTGTGGTGGGATGCCCTGGAAGGAGCCAGGTGAGAGGCTCTGGCGAGTCGGACAGGGAGGGAGAGCACCCCGACAGGTCCCCAAAGTGCTTCCTGGAGGAGAGGCCAGGACTTGAAGTCTCCATCTGGCCCCCTCTCTGATCACTTGGCCTGATCCTCACCCCCTTCCCATGGGGTCATGGGTGACTCCAGCCCCAGAGCCTACCTGTAGGGAAGGGGCGTGTTAAACACTCTGGCCTTTGAGTTGAGCCATTCAACCAGCCCCACTGTGCCCTCGGCTCTGGCAGAGCTGGAGGAAGATGCCACCCTCCTACAGGTCTCATGGCTGGAGAGGCGGGTGCATGTGCCCAAGATGAACAAGATCTAAGACAATGACAAGGTAAGGGTGCGATCCCAACCAGCAAACCCGAGGCCACCAACAGGTCCCCACTGTGTGCCGAGCCACTGCTCTATCATCTCCCTGAGCCCAACTGCTACCTTTGTACACATGGAGGTGACCATGCCTCATTCTTCAGAGGAAGTGGCCTGAGACCCAGAGAGCTGGGTTGTGTCTTGCCCAAGGTCACAATGGCTGCAAGTGGCAAGACCAGGAATGGAACACAGAGCTATGTGATTCCAAGGACTTTCCAGGAAGACCCTGCTGGGGGCAGAGGACCAAGGAGATAGTGTCCCTGGAAAGCACCAGCCTTGTCCCTCTTGTCTCCTACTGTCACCCACAAGGTGGGTTCCCCAACCCCCTGGCTCCCCACAGGGCCCTGTCACTCAGTCAGCACCAGGAGCCCAACAGCAAAGATTCATCCTAAAAGTCAGCAGCTGAGCTAATTAGCAGAGGCTCTATCGTTTCCTCAGTGAGGACATTATTTCATTATCCAAAGCCAAACACAGCCCCATGGTGTCCAGCAAACGGGTTCAGGAGGCAGCAAAAGCAACACAAATCGATGGGCAGCAAGAGGCCTGCTCTGGCCCAGTCTCCCCACGGGGCTCTGGGGCTGTCCCATCTTTTTGACAAATGCTGGAGAAGAGAAAGGAGGCTGTGTGGAATGGGAAAGATTACAGGCTGAGCGATAAGGCACAAAGGCCCCATGGACAGCCATGGCCATTGTCACTTCAGATGGAATCCACTGACCCCAGGTAAGGGGAGGAGGGGAGGCCCGGGGGGATTCTGGCACCAGGCCAGGTTGCAGCACCAGAGAGCTGGACTGGAGAGTCCCATGGCGTCCACGTGCTGATCAGCCATGTGCCCACGGAGCAGGGATCTGCCCTCAGCAGGGTGCTGCCTACCTTCCTGTACTCAATGGCACCAGCTGCCCTCCGCCCACCCAGGCTCGCCTCACCCACACACAGGCCAGCCTCACTCCAGCCTCCTCTCTGGTGACCATGTGTTTCCCCTCCGGGCTTGGTGCCACCTCCTCCGAGGGGACCTCCTGAGTGTCCACCCCACAGGAGCCTGCTCTGCCTCAGGTCTCACGGCACCAAGCCACAGCACTGCGGCGTTTGCCGCGCCCTGCTCTCATCGGGCTTGGGGCTGTGACGTTGTTTTGTGGGTCCCATGTGCGGGAGAGAACAGAGCTCTGACGCCTCCACATCTCCTCCATCAGCGAGCTGGGTACAGAAACGGGCACACGGGAGGCACTTGCTTCGTAGGTTGGCTCAACACTGGGAAGTCTTTCTAAATCTTCCATGTGCTGCAATGGGGATTCGGAGACCAGCGTCGTAGTTCAGCTCTAAAGTAGAGATTCTGGGTGCCCCTGGATGTCACTAGCATTCTCCTGGCCTTAGTGTCCTCATCTGTGGAAGCAGGGCTTGGGTCAGAATGAACTCTGATGCCATGTGACGCTGTGTGTAGTGCCCTGTGCACTGGGAGATGCTGCAGGCACAAGCTGAGCTAGGCGCTGTTTGTGGTGCTGAAACCAGGGGTGGCCCTCCCTGGGCTGGTGGGCACAAAAGATGAACATAGCATGGAGACAGAGGGCTGGGGGCTGGGCGGGGGGAGGCAGCTGAGGAAGACAATTTACTTGCATCTGGTTCTGGGCAATGCCAGGAACTGTTGGCATGGGGGCCACTCAGTCTGGTGGAGGAGGTTCAGCCTCAGCCATTAGGAAACAACAGCCCAGAGTCACACTGAGAACACAGTGGATGGAGGAGGGGTCTGGAAGCGTGAACGCATCACGTGTGCACACACAAACACACTCACAATGTTTGTGTAAACAACAGGTGGCCAAGCCTCACAGGTACAGAGCTTGCCAACCCAGAGGGGACATTACCACACTTGAGTCTCCCCATAACCGAGGCACGGGGCATCCCAATGGACCCATTTAACAGAGGGGAAAAGTGAAACTCCATTCTCAGATGCTCCTCCCCTTCAACACGTGAAAGGCTACTGCCCAATCCTGGTCTCCAGACTGTGCCAGGTGCCCGTCTATATGTGAGATCAGACTGTTATGGAGAAGCAGGCGACAGGCCCAGAGCTGAGAGAGCCACTGGGAGAGGGAAGAAGGAGAAAAGAGAAGAAGAAAGAAGGGAGAGAGGAAAGAGGAAGGGAAGAAGGAAAAGGGAGGAAGTGGGGAGGGAGGAAGGAGGAAGTGCCACTGCTACTGAGGCAGATCCTGCAGGGCTCTGCACTGGCCCAGCCATAGTCTGCTCGGAATCGTTTCTCCAGCAGCAACTCCATAATTATGAGTAATAACAATCACTCTGATTTGCATGTACCGGGCACCTTTCAGCCCCAGATCTCCAAGTGCTTGACTAACGTTAATTAATTCATTAGGTACACCCGCCTCCTTGGGACAGGGCAACAAGACGCTGTCCAGCATAGCACAACTGGTTATGGGGTATGAAGCAGGCTGGTGCTGGTATGGGACCATGCTGAGTGTCCTGCGGGGAGGCACTCCAAAAAAGAAGAGTCTGCAGAGCCAGACCGGAATCCAGTCCCCTTGCCACCTCCTGGCCCCAGACCTTGCCTCTGGCTGCCCCCTTAGAAGTCAGGGCTGCAGTCTCTGTGCCCCACAGGGCAGCCACCCTACCCTGCCCAGGCCAAGGCTAGTCAGTGGGGCAGAAGATGGTCTAGCCCAGCTCCACTTTCAGCCCCTGGGAACCTTAGGAAACTCACAAGCTTCCATGAAACAGTCTCTTCACCTGTAAGTGGGGCCTCGGGGTCTCCAGCTCCCACGGTGGTTGTGAAGCTCGAAGCAGACAAGGTGAATGGGACGCCATTAGCCCTGGCCAGGGCTGTGCACAAGAAAGGTGTGGATTCTCCCTCTACCAGCTGGGCCGGGGGGAAAGAGGCCAGGTCGCATGCAGCTGTTCAAATTCTCCTCACTTAAGGCCAACCCCTTCCTTCTAGGACCAGACATGGGCAAAGCCAGGTCCCCACTCAGTCCCCTTCAAGAGCATGGAGGTGCTCCTGATTAGGGGTCTCAGTCCTGCCCCTAATGCCAACCCTCATTGGGTCCCACACTGGCCCAGAGGAAGGGGGAAGAGGTCCCAGGGATCCTATGGGGAAGGAGGAATCCTCCAGAAGCCCAGGCTCAGAATCTCATTCAGAAGAGGGAATTTGAATCAGCAGGCTCTAACCCCAAAATTTGCAGAGAGAACCAAATCCAAACTCATCTTCACCATGGTAAAGATGGGGAAACTGAGGCAGGCAGGGGAAGCTTTGAAGGCAGGCCTGGAATCCAGCCCTAGTACCACCACTTATTTGTACTGTCACCTAGAGCAGGTCAACCTGTGCCTCAGCCTCCATTTCTTCATCCATAAAAAATATAATAATCCCCTTGGGTATGTGCAAAATGTCAGTACAGTGCTGCCTACACTGTCGGGGATCAGCAAATGGAACTGCTATCATTATGTTACAGCTACACTTTCTATTCAATAGTTTCCCAAAGGTAATGTGAAAAATTCCCTAACTGGTTTCATCTCACAAATATTTACTGAGCATCTGTTATGCACCGGGCGTTCTGTGGCCACCTCTCCAGAGCCTCTCCCCCGTAAGGACTTTCTGTACCTGCTGGTTGGCTTCCTCCACATCTCTTCCATGCTCTCCTTGCTGGCGCCATGCATCTGCCCTCTCTGGTTCCTCCACTTAGGTGGCCCTCCATAGTCCCTCTATAAAGCTCGATTCCCTTTCAGTCTTCCAAGGCCTGCTCCAGTGCTCCTCTTCCCAGAAGCCTTCTCTAATGGCTCCAGTGTGACTTGACACTTGACTGCTTCCCAGTTCCTCATCCTGATGCCAGGTTGGAACTGGGGAGTCTCCTCCAGAATTAGGACCAGGTCACCTCGCCATCCTGTAATGACAGCCTGGAGCAAAGGTTCGCTAGAAGGGTTCTGAGCTAGTCTAGGACAGAGCTGGGGAGCAAAACCTCAGCTACAAGAACATGCAGGTCCTTGTACATGCAAAAGGAACAGAGCAGGCCCCAGGCTAGACACCACCCCGCAGGTTAGACCCTTCTCCCCTGACCTGCTTTATTCCCTGAAGGGTCCCATCCCTGCATCCCCCTTCACGTGAGGGTAACAAACAGCCCTTCATGAGTGGACAACCCTTTACAGTTATGGGGCCTGTAGCCTCATTAGATCCATAAGGAACACAGGGTCACAGAGCTGAGACACTGACACCCATGTTATGGTCACACCCACACAAGGTGCTGACACAGGACGACACAATCAGGCATGAATTCTCATAGACATATTTACAATAAAATACACAGTAGAACTTGGGTGTGGTGGGGCACACCTCTGATCCTAGCTACTCTGGAGGCTGAGGTTGAAGGATCACAAATTCAAGGGCAGCCTGGGCCATTTAGTGAGATCCTGTCTCAAAATAAAATAAAAAGGAATGCAGATGTAGCTCAGTGGTGGAGCACTTGCCTAGTACATGCCCGGCCCTGCGTTCAATCCCCAGTACTGCCAAATAAATAAAGACACAGTGACACTTGTGGACACGTGCTCACACACAGCTCCACAATGCATATGCCAACACACAATGACACACAACCCCCACACACCCCTGCATGCAAACATGAACTCTCTCTCTCTCTCTCTCTCTCTCTCTCTCTCTCTCAATCTCTCTCTCTCTCTCACACACACACACACACACACACACACACACACACACACAGAGACCATCAAGAGAAGGCCCAGCCAGAGGAGGGGACTCGGGGTCAGCAGCCCTGGTTTGTGGGAAAGGGAACACACAGACATTTCGCTCCCTCTGAGCATCTCACTGCCCTGCCTGGCTTTCACCTACCCCTTCAGCACATTCATCGCAGACTTAAGAGCCCTGTGTCAATCACAATCACAAAGGCAACTCTTAAGGACAGCACCCTCAGGGGAATAGCCCTCCCCTCTCCCAGACCCCTGCCCCTCCTCCCTGGGGGCACTGGACACCTCCACATGTGTACACACCCCACTATGCCACTGCCCAGTGTGCTCACTGTCACACCAACAGCCATGCCACATGCTCAGCCACCCCCTCTGCTGTGCAGGCCGCCCCATCCATACAGACCCCCAATCCCTGCAGCCGGTGTGACAGGGGTAGGAGCCATAGGACAAGAAACCCAAGCTTGGGAGGGTTTCCCACAGTTCTTAGGAAGGTGAGATGCTCGGTAGCCCTGCCACCTGTCGTCGGCCAAGCCACCTCACCTCCTTAATAATCAGGGTTCTGTCCTCCGGGAGGCCCCCTGGCTCCTCAGGAACCTCCTTGGTGGGGATGTTTGGCACTGGGTCTTTGAGAAGGGTCTTCTTAGGTGGTCTTTCTCAGGGGTCCTGGCTATGGGCTGACAAAACAGGATGTCCAAGCCCCAGACAAGAGAGACCAGGACAGGTCACTCACTGACACTGACCCAGGGACACAGCACCCTGGGGTGAGGAGATCCAATCAGCCAGAGCAAAACTGAGGTGGTGGTGAGAGCGCCTCACAGAGGGTGGCCGGGCCCGCAGGCCTGGCAGTGAGTATGTTTCCACTCTGTGCCTCGGTTTCTTCGACAGTCAGTGGGGATATTGTAGAGCCCTAGTCTCTAATGTGGTTAGTGTCTCCAATCTAAAAATGCCAGATGGGTGTAAGGGTCTCATGGTTTGCTTGTTTTTCCTGCTGAGTTCTATCCCTCCATGGACCCTGAGTCGCAGAGTTGTCACCTCAGGTCCCAGAGAAGAGAGAATAGGGTATGGAGCAGGGTAAAGAGACAGCAAGGGGTGGGGGTTGCTCTAAGAGACAGAAGGAAGAGGAGGAGAAGGCCAGAAGCCATGGACCTAGCCCAGGCTGGAGCTGACTGGAACTCCCCAGAGCCAGGAGCTCAGTCCCTCGCCCTGGCCCAGGCTCCAGTCCCCAGGTCCCAGTAAGGAGCCCAACCTCCAGCTCGTTAGCCAAGACCTGCTCATTAATCACCACTGGCTGCCTCTCCCTGCCTTGGCTGTGTCAGGCCATAATAATATATGAAGAACATTCATTTATTCACCAACTTTCCAATCAGGAAAAGATATATGACGCTGTAGAAATGGATTTATCCTGACACCCAGCTTTCAGCAAAGTGAGGCTAATTTAAACATTTAAGTCAACCGCTCGCCCCTCCCCCCCCTCACAATTTTTTCTTCCACAGGAGGAAGGTAAAGACGAAGGGAGACTGAAAGTGTCCCGCCTGCATGGTCTGAGGTGTTCCGCTCAGTCCACGGGGAGCTCACCAGGCCCCTGACCCGGGCAGCAAGGTTTCTCCAGGCCCCAGGCTGAGCAAAGGGCCCCAACCTTCATGAGTAAGAAGTGAAACCAGAGCCTTCTCTGAAGAGGTGGGCGTGGGGCAAGGGGCCATGGGCAAGTGACTCTTCGAGACTTACAAAGGAAGCCAGTTTTACCAACCTCCCAGGTGGTCATACAGAGCAAGGCCATATACTAAAGTACCAGCCCAGTGCCCAGCATGCAGCAGGCCCCAGCAAGTGTCCACTTCTCAGGACCCATCCCCTAATTCCAGAGGTGCAGGGAGCTGAAGGAAGCTCTGGTCTTGTGCCTGGCGAGGAACAGGAGACCATGCCTGACACAACAGCCTGGAGCCAGCGACCGGGGAGATGCCTGCTTAGGTGGGGAATCTGCACCTCTAAATCTTGCTCTAATTGAGTGTCCTATTAAAACACGTCAATTGGCAACACGGTTGTTTTAATAAAAGAATTCCTGTATTATTTTTAAAGTCATAACTGAACAAACATGCTGAGCCTTGTGCCCAGCACACAGCCGGGGAAGCCAGAGCCCCACCGCTCACAGGTTGCCAGCCAAAGCCCATCCCAGAGGGGGACATGCCCCAGAAAGTAGCTGCCTGGTCTAGAGGCCCCCTCTCAGAGTGAGCCTGAGTGACAATTCAAAGGAGGCAGCTTCGTTTTCCTCCATAAAAGGGCGTGCGCGGTGACTCAACGCCTGTTTTCCCAGCAGCCTGTTTCTGGTTGTCATTAGGCACACCTGATGGCTCCCTCCTCCGTAGGGAGGGAAGGGGAGTGCCTGACAGCCAGGCTGGGTATGGAGGGTCACAGCAGTGGGGACCTGGCCTCTAAGGGTGTCCTCAAGCCCCCACTGGCGGCCATGTGCCATGTCCAGCCCCCTGGGCTTCAGTGCTGTGTGTAGAAGCAGGCTGGACCCAGACGCAGGGGTTTCGAGAAGATTAGATCCAGTTGCCAACTTTTAAAATTCACAGAGAACTCTGGGTTTTTGATTTCTCCTGGGAATATCTGATCTGGCCATAATGGGCCTGTTTCCACGTCGTGATGATCATCAGGCTGACGGGTGGCTTTCCAGTTCCTTCAGTCCCTTCTGCTTTGCTCATTCCCACCCACTGCTGGACCTCTGCAATTGGGATTTGAGACCCCTGGGCCAGAGGCTCACTGAGAGCCTCCAGTTCTGAGGTTCCAGATCTCTAAAGCAGACATGGGAAGAAGAGGAAGTGAGTTCATCCTGGGGGAGAAAGAGGGGTGGGGACGACCAGACTCACAGCAAAGGCCCGAACTGGGAACACAACTAGAAACATCCAGTGAAGGAAGTTTTGTAAAAGGTTTTATTTTGCTGTTAACAAACATCCATTTTTTAATTCACACCATTCTAGGAAGCCACAATTTTGCTCCAGTGCAAAGGGTGGAACACCGCAGGGACCTGCCGCCAAACTGTGAAGGACCCGGCCGCAGGCAGAGGGCCACCTGCAGTCAGAGGCTGTTCCAGCGGCCTCGCTGACACGCGGGAGCTGGGATGGCTGCTCTCTGTTTTCATACCTGGGAGGTAGTAACCGGTTTCAAGGGCTGCCGTGTAATTGTGCAAATACACATAATGGGCTAAAAGCTTTTCCTGCCATGATTGCGCTCTTTCAAGTTAAGATGTCTAGACTCTAGAAATGCCATCAATCTGGTCCAGGTCAGGTACAGCGCATTCCAGGTAAATAATCTTGCACTGTAATTAAGTGCTTGAAGGAGAGAGTTCAACAGTTTTCAGAGGGAAAGGCACCATGGACTCGGGAGTCCAGCAGTTTCCCGGCTTCAGGGGTCTGGAGGGGAGGGAGTCCACTTACTCTGCCTGTAGCCCTCTTGCCCAGGGTTTCCCCCAAGAGAGTGGTGTCAGAGATGACCCAGAGGAGCCACCAAGGCCCTGCCGCAGACCCAGCCTCTGGGGCCTCCAGCCTGGCACCTGGCCTCTTGGAGCCTCATCTGTCCCATCCGTAAAGTGGACCTGAGTGCTGGAGGGGGCCTGACGTGCAGCAGAGTTCTCCTAAGAAAAGGCTTCAAGGCGCCTGAGACACACGTGGTAGGCCTCATGGCTGCGTGGTCCTCAGTCAGGCCCTGCCTCTCTAGGCTCACGTCTCCATCTATAAATGGGGCTTCGTGCCCTCTCAGGTCCTTCAAGTACTACAGCTTAACGAGGCATCCCTGAATTCACCCTGGCAGGTTTGGCTCCAGCCAGAGCAGCCTGAGGCTTCCAGGGGAGGAAGAGGCTCCCCTCACAGCCCTGAAGCAGAGGGCTGTGATGGCACTAGGCAGCTTCTGCTGGATGAAGGCAGGGTGGGCCGAGGGGTGGGCAGAAGACTACACTGTAAAGTGGACCATAAACTGGCCTCCCACAGGGTCAGGCGCTCCCGAGGGACAGGGATTGCTCTCTGTTACCCCAGCACCAGATCCAGGATGGTGCCTGGCACAGAGTAGGTGTTTTGCAGATGTCTAGGAATGAATGAAGGACTGAAGGTAAGACGCTCTGGGAGAACCACCCAGAAGGGGAGGTGCCCGCACCACCCTCGCCCGGCTGGCGAAAGCTGCAGAATTAAGCACAAGTTATAATTAAGACGGGATGTTTGAAGAGAAACATAATCCCCGTTTCCGTGGGATCCGCGGGCACAACAGTAATTAACGTCTCATTAACATTCGCCTAATTAAGCAGTTTATGAAAGTGTATGGATTTGCATACCGCCACGCCAAGCTCACTCGGGCACGTCAAAATTAACCCCTCGGGTGCCAGAGGGCCCAGAAGTAGAAGACCAGCCTGGTCTGCAAAGTAGGGACAGGTGACTAGTCAGCACAGGCTGGGGACAGATGGGTCTCACCCACCCCAGACCTAACACCTCCCTCAGCCCCATCTCATAAGTCCCCTGTCTCCCCAGTCACTGGGTCAAGGCCAGCTTCTAAAGAAGGAAGGCCCTTTTAGGGGCTGGGGGTGTGGTTCAGTGGTAGAGCACTTGCCTAGCACATGTGAGGCACTGGATTTTATCCTCAGCTCCATATAAAAGTAAATAAATAAAAGAAAGAACAAATAGAGTATATATTTAAAAAAAGAGGAAGAAGTCCCTTTCACAAGGAAATAAGGGACACTGATCCCACCCCCCACCAATGGTCCCTAGGTGTCTCCCTGTGCAGCCCACTCTTCTCCCACTGTGTCCTTGGGACAGATCTTCCAGCTGAGAGCACATCTGTAGCTGCAGGAGCTTTGACCCACTTAATCTCACTGGGCCCTGCAGCTTCCTGAGGGCTGCCTCAGCATCCTTCCCAGTCTACCCTGCAGAGATAGGATCAGAGAGGTTCAGAGCCTGCCCAAGGTCACAGAGCCAGAGAGGTAGAATCCAACCCCTCCCTTTCCTCAGGCAGGACTTCAGAAACACAAACACTCCACAGCCAGCAACATGCTCTCCGCCATGGGAAAAAGAGAGCTGTTTCTTCTCACCTTCCCCTGGACTAATTAACCACCTCCCTGGAGTCTCCTAGGCTCCCAACCCAGCCACTACTGTTGGAGCTGAGCATGAATCAAAGTCACCTGTGACTGGCCCATGTGGGAAGGCCCCAGTTCTCCAAAGGAGAACAAAGAAAGGGGCCTTTTAGGACAGTGTTAAAGATTAAGTGAAAGCACTTAAAGGCCTCACGCATGTATGCATTAATTACCTCACTCCTGAACCCCCACTTCCTCGTGTTCACGCCCTCCATTTGTGCACCATGGATGCCTGTCACCCCTCTGCCCATTCCAAGGGCAAATCAGGACAACTTTTCTCAGTGGTAATTTAGCAATATACATCAAGAGCCTTAAAAATGCTCATTCCCAACAAGCTATAAAAAGCATGAGCCATAAAGGTGAGAAATTTAACTTCATTACAATTTAAATCATCTATTCAACAAAAGACATCACAAAGGGAAAGACAAGCCACAGACAGACCAGAAGAATATACCTGCAACACACCAGAAATAACAAAGAAAAAGAAAATCTGTTTCCAAGCTATATAAAGAATTCTGCAAACCAATAATTAAAAAAAAAGAAAAAAAGACAAATCACCCATATTTTTTAAAGGTAAAGAATAAGAACAGGCAATTGTCAGATGAGGAGAACCAAAAGACCAACAAACACACGCCGAGACCTGCCGAAGCTCAGCGGAGTTCTGAGGGATGCCGAGGAAGGCACGAGGCCCGGTTCTGCACCCCTTCCGTGGGCGGACACCCAAAGTCAGCAGTGCCAAGGGTCCCTGGCGCACCAAGACCAGGCACACACTGCCGGGGAGCAGAAGTTGCTCCAACCATCTGGGGAAACATGTGAAGCTGAAGATGCATGTGGCCTCCCACCAGGCCGCTCCCCTCTAAGAGGGCCTCACATGCTCACAGGAGCCTTGTCTCTGAGAGCGGAGAGGGACTCTGTAAACGTCCACCAGCACAGCTTAACCACGGCAGATTACACACGTGCTGTGTTTACCTCCACTCCTCTGCAAAACCCCATTACAAGAAAGGATCCTTCTTGTACATAAATCCACAAGGACCAGGAATGGAAGAAGAGGAAACAGCAACATCATTTTGGAAGTTGAAGAGCAGATGGGTGAGTGGTAATTGATTTGGCAGAGCTCAGGAAGCCGAGTCCTAAGTCCCTGTCCTATTACCTAGCAGAAGGCAGGTCTAGGAACTGGCAGCCCCAGGTACCCGGTTGGAGGAAGGGGAGGCTGTGGAAGAAACAGATGGACCTCAAGGAGCTCCAGCCTCTGCTCCGATCAAGACTGTGGCTATTTCTCCCCCTGGAAAGATCAAGCTGAGGGTCTCCAGAAGACCCGAGGCTAGAGACAAGATGAAGACATCTAAGGGAGTAGGTGAAAATTTGTACCCTGTCTTTCAGGTCAGGACCCCAGCCTTCCCCTCCCACTCAGTCCCCAGAGACTCAGAGGCCTTTCAGGAGACACTGTCATTGGGGGTCCCTGTGAACCAGGCCAGGCAGGCAGACCAGACTCAGGAAAGTTTCCGCTGACAAGCTCACCCATGTTTTTGGTGCCCCACTTTCCTCTTACCTAGAAGCAACCCACGGAACATCACCAGACGCTGGGATATCAACTCCACCAGCTCAGCAACTTCCGACCACCGTGTTGTTCAGAGCTAGAGATTGGGGCAGACACCCAGCAAAATCAGCCCAGTGGATCAATTAAGGAAATCTTTCATATGAAGCAGAGCCCCACACAGGAAGCAAATGGGGAAAAACAGCAACTTGAAGAGAACAGAAGATGCAGATAGGAAGGAAACTTCAAAACAAATAAATAAAAAAAAACCCTCATTATTTTGCAGCAAAACAAAACAGTATCTATAAACAAGAAATGAGTAGAATATATTTTGAAGAAAATATTCAGCAAATAAGAAATGTTTGAAATTTAATATTTATGAGGCAGAAACATTTTTTTAAACCTCTACGAGAAGGACAGAATGACAAAATCAAGCAGATCTAGAAAGAGGAGCAGAAAGATCAAGAGATGCAACAAAGGAAGGGAAGAAAGAAGTCAGGGCCCTCCAGAAAGCATGACACCTGGTTAACAAGTGTTCCAGAAAGAGAACAAAGAAACCGAGGTCAGAAAATCATTAAAGAAATACTTCAAAGGAACGTGAATCTCCAATTTGCAAAGTCAAAGCCACTAAGGACAGCTAGTGGTGGGTTACCAGAACATGGAGGAAGAGTTCATTCTCTGAGTTCCCAGAAAGAAAACCCTCACACAAAGAATCAGATCTTGGAACAACAGTGATTTCTCCACACCAGCTCCAAAGCAATGACATTAAAAGAAGAGTCCCTTGAAGATTCGGGGCAGAGGTCTCTTTTAGAATTCTATACCCAGTTAGACTAGCAGTGGAGATTCAGGACACAATGAAGAATGTCAGACAGGCAAGGTCTCACAAATGCACCTTCCATGCACCTTTTCTGGAAGCTATGAAAAAGAGGAAGATGTGGAGTCCAGGAAGCAAGAGATCTCATGCCAGAGAGGCGGGAGGGAGCCCAGCATAGTGGAGCTGGCCAACGCCAGCAAATGTCTACCCAGAAACCAAACTGGAGCTGGTCCTGACACTCAGGGAGAGGTTTCTTCAAGATGATGAGATTTATGAAGGACTTCTCGTGTTTAGTTATGTTGACAGGAGCTTTACCCAGCTCAGCAAAGTTGACAATCGCACTAATGATAACTGAAAAAAAACAAAAGCCCCCCTCAAAAAAAAAAAAAACCACAATCACTAACCCCAGGGAAACAGTTACCAAGAAGGGGAAAGTCATCAGCGTGTACTCCCTCGCTCAACTGGGAGGCTCGGACAACCCAAAATGTGGGTGAGAGGGGTGGGAATGGAGGGCAGGCCAAGGAAAGCCAAATCCTCTGCTTACATGGGCAAAGTCGATAGTTAATGCCTGAAACTGGAAAATCATAGAGCAGCAATAGAAGCCATTGTTCAGAAGCCAGGGAGTAAACCCACAAACAGTCCAAAAACGAGTTTCAAGAGGTCACTGCAGGAGAGTAGCAGGGAAGGACAGAGGACTCTGGGATTTGTGACCAAGTAACCCAAGAGGCCTCCCTCCTCTCACTGGGGCCACCTCTGGCTCCTGAGCACTCCTCTCCCCTGTGCACACTGTGCACGCACCCCAGCCACCACGACCCCCTAGCCGGCTGGCAGCGCCTACCTCCACCCCTGCCCCGTACCAGGAGAACACGGCCCCTCCCCTCCCACTAAGTGGGCAGCAGCAGGTCCCCTGGGCAGACAGGGCACCCTCAGCCTTGGCTCCCTGGCTGGGAGCTTCCTGTGGGTGGGGGTCTGCCCACACCAGAAGCCTACTGAGTTTTTCTTTCTTTCATGGAACAAATATTTATTGAGCCCCTCCTCTGTCCCAGGCACTGGGGAAAAGGCTGTGAACAAGGCAGCCACAGCCTCCGGCCTCACATTAACCAAATAAAGTCATAAATACAAATGGAGAGAGGAGCCATGAAGGAAGAGAACCAGGCCTGTGCCAAGAGGGCCGGTTCATCCACGGGGACCCAGAGGCAGGCAGGCAGGGATAGTGACGGCAAACTGAGCGTCGGGGCTCGGAGGAGGGAGAAGGGGCTAGATGAGGGAATAGACCAGGCGAGCCTCCCCGGCCTCCCCTCCTGTCCCCCCCCGCCCCCCCGTCGCGGTGGCGGCCCAGGCCAGGCTTGTCAGAGGACAGCTGGGAGAGCAATTCATGACCCAGCCTGTTAATGGAAATCGATGCCCACTGGCCGGGTGATCTACACCTGCGACTCATTCCTCACTCGAGTCGGAGGAGGCACTGCAGCCCTGGGGGGGGGGACGGCAGGGGGCGGCCTTCCTCTGTCTGGGATTCCTGTGGGCCTGCTCAGGCCTGTCACTGCAGGGACCTTCCTGCCCTGTCCCCCCACCTCAAACCCTGCAGTCATCCAGGCCTCCACTGCTCGCAGGGACAACTTATGGGCCATGGTATTCAGGCCTCACTGCCCCAGGCCCCGGCTGCCGCCACGGTCCAACCAGGCTCAGGGCCACAGAGCCAAACTGAGGGCCGGTGACCGTGCAACAAAGGCCTCCAGAGGGGCTTCACGGAAATGAGCCTGGAAGGAGTGGAACTCAAGGAACTCAAGGAAAAGAAGCAGACCCCACATGGGCTCCGGGCCTTTGCCCCTGCTGGGCCACCCACCTTGAGGGTCCTCCCTTCTCCTGCTCATGGTGACCAACTTCAAGTCCCCCTGACCTGCCTCCCCCTCACGTGCTCTGGGAGAGCCAGACAGAGTGGCCAGGGTCAGCCCAGGAGTGAAGAAGGACCGTTCCCGTGGGAGGAGCTACCAGGGTCCAGTTGCCCCACAGGATGGAGCCAAGGATGGAGGCGGGGGTGCTGTGGAGAGCCGGGAGAGCCAAGCACAGCAGCCACCCGCCCACCCTGCAGTGACCTCCCTGACAGCACTGGGCAGCTGTCTCTGCCTGCCTTGTGTCCCCCGCCCCACATACTGAGCAGAGTCAGGGAGGGAGAGAGAGTCACCATCCACAGGCACCGCCTGCCTGCTGGGCCCCTCACCCAGGACCCCAGTTCCTCGCGTGCTCCCCTGGTGAGTGCACTGAGTCATTCTGGCGCCCCATCAGCCCTGTGTTCTGGTGAGGAGACTGAGACTCAGAGAGGCTTAGTAACTGGTCCACAGTCACACACAATAAGTGAGGCTGGGACTTCAGGGTCAAATAGGCCAGCTCCAGCAACATGGCTCTCCCACGGCCACCTGAGAGGGGTCCCTGGGAGGGAAGGACATGAGAGCTGGGGCCTGAGTCCCAGGAAGCAAATAACCCTCGGTGCTCTCAGCTGGAGAGGGGACCCGGGTGTTCTCAGGATCACCCTGAGAGGCAGGCCCAGGAGCCAACGCCTTCTCTGCAGAGGGAAGTGCTACGAGCTGGGCGCTGGGCAAGGCTTTGCCAACACCACCTATTCAAATACCCTTGCCACTGCCCAGAGAATCAAAGCATCGCTGCCACCTAAAGACAAGGACAGAGGCTCTCAGAGGCTAAGAGCTCCCCCAGGGCCTGGTGTGGTTAGGCACGCCTGCGATCCCAGCTACTTGGAGGTTGAGGCAGGAGGATCACAAATTCAAGGCCAGCCTCAGCAATTTAGTGAGATCCTGTTTCAAAATAAAAACAATAAAAAGGGCTAGGGATGAGGCTCAGTGGTAAACCTCCCCTGGGTTCATCCCCGGTACTGCAAAAAAGAAAAGAAAAAAACTTTGCCAAGTGTGGTGGCACACACTGAAGGCTGAGGCAGGAGGACTTCAAGTTCAAGGTCAGCCTTGACAATTTAGTGAGACCCTGTCTCAGAATAAAATTTTAAAAGGGCTGGGGATGTAGCTCAATGGTAGAGCACTCCTGAATTCCAATCCCAGCACACACACACACACACACACACACACACACACACACAAACTCACCTCACCTAGTGGATTCAAATCCAAACTGACCCTAGATCCAGGGAGCCGCCCCCATTTTTCAGGAATCAACATACCCTCCTGGATCCATGGACAGGCCAGGGCCAAAGACACTGGAATTCTCAGGCTGGCCTGGCAGGGTGCCTCCCAGGGCCAGAGAGAGCACCCAGACACACGCCCCTTCCTTCCTCCTGCCTTGGCCAGTCAGGGCAACGGGTCTGGAAGGAACGGGCTGGGCCCATCTTCAGGCCCCCAAGAAATGACGGTGGCCCTTCTCAGGATTCAAATCACCCAGAAAGCTGAGCCCCACTCCCATCCTCTGACACAGTCCCCTTTACCCATCACCTCAGGGTGATAGGTAGGGTGACAGCACCACACACCTGGCGGGCAGCAGCCACCTCCCAGGGCAGGGGCTGGGCCAGGGGCTCGGCAGGTTCCTTCCAATCCTCTTGACACACGAGGACCCTGGGCCTCCAAAGGTCTGAGTTCTGAAATGTCATGATTCTGAGGATTTTATATCTGCAACCATTTTCAAGCACCAACTACAGATGTAGCATCCAACGACATCCTGTCCACAGCCTCACTGCCCCGGCAGGAGGTGGCACTGCCAACCATTTTTCTGGTGAGGGTGCAGGGAGGTGCCTGAGGCCCCCAGTGATGAGAGTGTGCAGACTGGGGCTGCAGGGCACTGACCCCACAGTTCCAGAGTCCCCATGCTCCACACCGTCCCACATGGGGTAGGGGAGCTGAGGCTGCAACAGATCCTCTGATCCAGAAAACCAAGGGTCTGAAAGCCAAGGAACCCTCGGTCCCAGAATTCTCCACAGAAGTTTTCAGATCATGGGAAGGAAGTCCCACTCGGGCCCCAGTCTCCAAAGACCCCTTCCACACACTGCAGACAGGAGCTCCCAGTGTTCCTGGAGACCGCTGGGGAGGAGCAACCCCTGGAGGCTGGGCCAGGAGGCCAGCGCAGGGCCCGAGAGGGGCTGGGGCCAGGACACCCCAGAAGTCATAGCCAGCCCTCTGCCGGCATGTGACAGGGTGCTCTGCTCTGCTTCAAGTCACTGATGCAGTAACTTGGGAAGGGACGACCCTGGGCTCAGCTCCACGTCCCTGAGTGCAGGGTTCCTGCCCCTCATCCTGGCTCTGGTCCAGGCAGTCCTTGGATTCAAGTCCAAGCCAATCCCAGTTCCAGGGAGCCTCCTCCATTCCTCAAGAATCAGCAACTGAACCGGCACTTCACAGAGGAAGAGATACGAATGGTCGTCAAATATATGAAAAAACGTTCAACATCTCTAGCAATTAGAGAAATGCAAATTAAAACTACACTGACATTCCATGTCACTCCAGTCAGAAAGGCAATTACCAAGAATACAAGTAACAGTAAATGTTGGCGAGGATGTGGGGGAAAAGGTACACTCGTACACTGCTGGTGGGATTGAAAATTGGTATAACCACTCAGGAAAGCAGTATGGAGATTCCTCAGAAAACTAGGAATGGAACCACCATTTGACCCAACTATCCCACTCCTCGGTTTATACCCAAAGGACTTAAAATCAGCATATTACAGTGATGCAGCCACATCAATGTTCATAGCAGTTCAATTCACAATAGCCAAGCTAGGTGTCCTTCAACAGAAGAATGGATAAAGAAAATGTGGCATATATGCACAATGGAGTATTACTCAACCATAAATAAGAATGAAATTATGGCATTTGCCAGTAAATGGATGGAACTGGAGAGTATGATGCTAAGTGAAATAAACCAACCCTCAAAAACCAAAGGTGAAATGGTCATTCAGATATGCAAATGTTACACACAATAAGGGGGGGAGGGAAGAATAGATGTTCATTGAATTAGACAAAGAGGAATGAAGCGAAGGGTGGGGGATGGGAATAGCAATAAATCAGACATAACTTTCCTACATTCATTGCAAATGCACAAATACATGACCAGTGTAACTCCACATCATGTACAACCACAAGAACGGGAAGTTATACTCCACATATGTATAATACATCAAAATACACTCTTCTGTCATATGTATCTTAAAGGAACAACAACAACAAAAAAGGAATCAGCAGGCCTTTCTGGAATCCTGGACCAACCAGGGCCAGGGACATAGGAGGCTGGAGCTCCCAGTCTGGTATGGCGGGGCCTCTCTCTGGCCTGCCTCCTCTGGGCTTGATGAGTTGGATCATCCCCCACTGCCTCTAGCCAGACTCCCAGGCCTGGTAGGATCCTAAGAGGGACCCCTCCCATTGAGGCGCTATGGGGGAGATGGAATACTCGTCTCTACTGCGCACCCCCTGCAAACCCAGAGTGAACATCATTCAAGGTTCCCCTTCGTGCAGAAAAAGGAACCCTGGGCCTCCTCGCTGGTCAGCGCAGCCTGGGTGCTCGGGAGCCTGGTTTGGCAGCACCAGCCAACCCTACCTGGCTTCCTCGCCTGAGTGACCTGGGGAGGGGGGAGTGGGTCCACTCCCAGGGTCAGGCAGGGAGGTGAGATGAAGGGTGAGAAGACGGGGTTCGGTGTCAGACAGCAGGTTCACACCCACCAACCCTTACCGTTCCAAAGATGCGGGGCAAGTCTGTTCACGTCCGGTAGCCTCGATTTCCTTATCTGTAAGTAGAGGCCACAGCCTTCCCCTCCAAACCCCCTCGAGTGTGGACAGAGGGGTGCGTGTGAGCAGGCAGAAACCGGGGCACCGAGGATGGGAATTCAGAGGTGCCTCCCCACGCAGCCGGGCCAACTGGGTCCTGTCAAGCGGTCACCCAGGGTCCCACATCCACAGATTTGAGGTGGGGGAGGAGCTGTGATTTAAAATAAAGTGAAATTTGCCTCTCATTAAAATGAAGTTTGTCACCTCGATCATAAATTGTCCTTCTCAGCTGCAGAAAAAGGTCCATTAACACATTTTTTTCCTTTCTCCAAATGAGGCGAGAGTGGGTAGATTTGAAAATCCCTGTGGACACTGAAAAAGCCAGAAAAGCGCCCCCCTAAAGAGCCCCCCAGCAGCCCAAAAAAATCATTGTAATTATCTGTCTGGGAGCAGGCTCGGGGAGAGGGCCTTGGCACGGTTCGTTAAGGCGCTAATTAGCAGGAACCAGCTTCGGCTCTGGGGACCGGGGGCTGGGGAGGGGGCTTCAGTCTCTCCTTCCTCCTGCCACCCCCCACCTTCCACCCACTCAGCCTCACCTGGTTTGTGGGCCTTTGCTCTCAGGTGAAACCTGAGCTAAGGAGGTGTCCCCTGTGGCTGCAGAGCGCGGCTCATGAAGACAGGAGCGGGTGGAGAGGCAGGGCAAGGGCTGCCGCCCGGGAGACCTAGAGCCCAGGTCCCTGCAGCAGCCCATCCCTGAAGCCCAGGGGCCCAGAGATTCGGTCCCGGGGAGGCGTGGGCACAGCACAGCCTGGAGCAGCAGGCTGTGGAGGAAGGAGGTTGTCTAGAGCTCTGAGCACTTTTAATTCCAATACTAAAACAAGGTGACCAGCCAGGCGAGGCGGTGCACACCTAGGATTCCAGTTACTCGGGAGGATGAAGCAGGAGGACTGCAAGCTAGAAGCTAGCCTGGGTAATTTATTGAGACCCATTTTCAAAATAACTTGTAGAGGCTGGCCTCGAACTTGAGATCCTCCTGCCTCTGCCTCCTGAGTCACTGGGATTATCCTGTCTCCAATTTTTAAAAAAGTAAAAAGGGCTGGGGATGTAGCCCAGTGGTACGCACCCCTGGGTTCAGTCCTCAGTACTGCCAGTAAATAAATAAATAAAACAATTTAATGAACACCTACTCTGTGCTCAACTTGACCAACCTAACTAGTGAATTGAGTCAACTCATCACTTTACCAATGAGCAGGCCGGAGGCATGCTAGGAGGTGAGATGTGAATGGAAACAGGCCAAACTGAGCCCCGCCCCGCGTCCCACACCACCCTGGGAGCCCGTCCACCCCAGCCCGACTCCAGCCCCAGAGCCCTTGACACAAGGTTCTCCAGCGGGCACCTCTGGGCACCAGCGGCCCTGAGACTGTGCCCGCTGCACAGAGATCAGCGCGGAGTCACAGCGGGGAGAGCGTGCCTTCAGGGCAAGAGCTCGCTCCATTTCCTTCACAGCCCTGCCAAGTCGCATGGTGCGGCCAGGCCCCAGAGCCCCGGCCAGGCTGAGGCTGCTCCTCCAAAGCCCTCCGACTCGGGTCGTCCCAAGGAGCAGCTGTCTATCTGTGTCCTGCCCGCGAAGGGGTCTCTGGGCCTCCCGACCCCTCGAGTCCCGAGAACATGCCTGGGGCTCCTGCGGGTCCTCACGACACCTCCCTCCTCCGTCCCTCAGCTCCACCGCCCTAACGAGGTTGCTGAACCTGGAGTTCCTGGAGGGGGCAGCAGTCGGGAGACACCCCGCTGCTCAGAGAGCGGGGCTCAGGCTCTGGGACCACAGGCCTGCCAAGCCCTCTGGAGACAATGGGCCTGCGGCCTGGCGAGTCCTGCTCTGCCCCCTCCAGGGTCCCAGTCTAGGGGGCAGAGATAGCAAGCGGGGCGGGTGCCTCGATTCCCTGGAATGTTTTCTGGAATCCCAGAGCTCACCGACCTCACCTGGCGGACAGACGCCACTGTCCCCAGCCAGACTCTGCCACAGCCCTTCCATTCCTTGCCCACCTCACCCAGGGCCCGCTGGCCCCTGAGCACCTTTCATTTAGATTCCACTCAGAATGGAGGGCCCCGCCCAGGCCACGCACACACTCCCCAGGGCCAGAGGCGGGGCCTGCGGGAGCCTCCCACCCCCGCAGCACAGGGCGGGGCGGCTTCCCACACTCCGCACACACACCCTCCGCAGTGCCCACCCCTGAGATGAGCGAGCGCCCTGGCGAGCAGCCTGCCCGCCAGGCAGGGCCCACCAGCCCACCCGGCTTAGCTGGGTGCCCTCAGTAACAAGGGCAGCATGCTCGTGAGACCACAGGGCTGATGGCCACTCAGCAGAGGAGGAAGCTTCCCGACCCCCACATGAGCTCCAATTCTACCACCAGCAGGTGCTTCTAGATTCAGGGTCTGTCCATCTGCGGAGGAAAGTGCCCAAGAGGAGCCAGAGGTTCCTCCCCCCACCCTCCACCTGCACAGCCTCGGCACCCCTGGACCCTGCCCCAGAGAGCCAAGGGCTCCAGCTGAAATCACACAGCAAGTAGGGGCCAAGCTGGGACTGGAACCAGCAGAAAAGAGGAGGGCCCAGGCCAGATGCTTATGTCACAGGTTGTCACACCTCCCAGAACCAAGGACAGAAGGAAGACCTTATCCTGCCCTGCTCTCCACCAGGAGGTCTTTCTTTGGTCTCCTGGACCATGTTTGCATAGTTCCAATGACAACAAGCTCAGTACCACCCAGGACTACCCGTCCACCTGCAGCTCTAATTGAGAGCCCCCACCTTGGTCTTGGCTCTGCCCTGGGGCAGTGGCTGCCCATTGCAGAGCAGGGGAAGGGTTCCAGCCCCTCAGAAATTTCTAGACAGCAAGTGCTACCCCTGAGCCTTCCATTCTTCAGATTTTATGTCAAAGTCCTTCCTACCTGCCACCTCCTGTTGGGGTCCCTTTGGGTCAAGGTGGAGTCCAATGTCAAGCAGACACTGTCTGGCAGCTTGAAAGCCAGTCCCTTACTCTCTCTGAAATGAGACAACTTAGGTAAATCTCTGATCCCAATGGCTCTGGCAGCATGGGCCAACCACACCCGGCCAGGCCTGACTGAGCCACTCCAGAAATCCCCTCCTTCATTTTGGACTCATTGCTCCTTGTAATGCAGCCTCCTACACCTGTGCTGAGGCTCTCGAGTACTCTTTCCTATGTCTGTCTCTCTAGGCCCACACCAACATTGTGGAAGTGGATCTCCTGTTGTCCATTGCTAAAGAGTTGGTTTCCTAACTCTGAAAATATCTCCCTTCCAGTCCCAAGGTTGGCTCCAAACCAGAGGCCCCAAAACCCCAACAGTGGGTAGTCACCCCACTATCTGCCCAGATGCCAAATTCCAGGCCTCTGATGCTCCATCAGCATCCCCATCATACCCTCAGTAGCACAGCTGGCTGCCCCTGAGCCCCAGGCCTGGTGAGTTACAGCCCACACCTTCCCAATGTCCTAGCTGCCGCCTCTGCGGACCCATATTACGGCGTACGCATCTGTCAGCCTGTGGCTGCCACTGCCACCGTTGTTTCTAGGGAAACAGCCTCCATTTATGACATTATCAGAAAGTCCAGCCCCTCCCAGACCCCCTCCCTTTAGGGGGACAGAGGTTTGGGCTGTAAATATTACCTCATCTTCCCCGCAGATTCTAACGGGCCCTGAGCACGTTGCTGTTCCAGAGGTGGCTGGAACACCACAGCTGTCTGGGCACAGAAGGCCTGCTCCAAGTGCCAGGTCAGCACCCCTGCCACCTCAGGGCCACAGGAAAGTCCCCGTCCCGCCATCCACCTGTGCATCCCCTCCCGCCCTAATTCAGACTCTGCTCAAAGTGGGGGCAGGTCACCTGTCCAGGCCTTTGGCAGGAGGGAAGGGAGCTGACCTGCTGAGCCCCCCAGCATGACAGGCCCTTTTCATATCAGCAACCAAGTCCTCCCAGCACAGGGAGCTGGAGAAAACGGAGCCTCTGCCCAAGGGGGATGAAGGTCTGTGGGGAGCCAGAGACAAGGTCAGATCCATGGAGTGCAGCGCCCCAGCCCCAGCACCAGCCCCAAGACCGCAGGGGGAACGGCTGACACTGCTGGATACTTTACAAGGGGACAGCCAACAGGCATGCCAAGCTTCACATGGTGGCAGCCAAGTGCCTCGCTTCCCCAAAGCGTAGGCACTCACCCCGCTTGCCCAGCCCCAAGCCTTAAGCATGATGGGATGTTTGTGATTTGGTCCGCCATCAGGAGGGGGTGAGTACGTGGGGGCCTTGTTAGGGAGGTTGGTGTCACCACGGTGCCTCTGACCCCTTCATGGAGGCCTTCTGATGACAAAACCACAGGGCAGGCACACGCACTCCCAGGCCCCAGGCCTCTCAGGGCGCCTTGTTCCCTCTCTGGGCCTGTGACACTGTAGTAGCGTCCCAGGGCTACTGTAGCAAAGTACCACAAGCACCGTGGTTTAGAAACAACAGAAAGGGGGCTGGGGCCGTGGCTCCGTGGTAGAGCCCTGGCCTGGCACCTGTGAGGCAATGGGCTCCACCCTCAGCACCGCATAAAAAGAAATAAGTAAACTGTGTCCCTTTACAACTAAAACAGTTTTAAAAACAAACAGAAATTCACTCCTCAGAGTTCTGAGGCCAGAAGTACGAAATGAGTTTCCCTGAGCCAAAACCCAGGTATTGGCAGGACTGGTTCCTCCACAGGATCTAGGGCCGTATCTGCTCCTGGCCTCTTCCGACTTCTGGTGGCTCTGGTGGCTGCTGATGGCTGCTGGCCTTCCTTGGCTCCTGGCCATGTCGCTTCCTCCCTGGTCACATGGC
Source organism: Sciurus carolinensis (assembly GCF_902686445.1). Lineage (NCBI taxonomy): Eukaryota > Metazoa > Chordata > Mammalia > Rodentia > Sciuridae > Sciurus > Sciurus carolinensis. The sequence continues at coordinate 80,722,565 of NC_062214.1, forward strand.
CTCCTCCTCTGTAGTCACATCTCCCTCTGCCTCCTCTTCAATGAACACCGGCGAATGCACCCAGGGCCCCCAGATAATCCAGCGTAATCTCTCCATCTCAAGGGCCTGAGCTCACTCACACATGCAAAGACCTTTTCTACACAAGGTCACTGTCACGGGTGCCAGGGATTAGGGCCTGGATATCCTTGGGAGCCATCATGCAGCTTTCCATGGTTACCAGCTACCTCCTGGACAGCCCTCCTGGACAAACAGGCACAATGAGCTTCCCATGGTCCCCAGTCCCATCTGCAGACCCCATCTCAGGTACAGGTGGCCTGTCTTCCCAGCCCCCAGCCCAACACTGCAGGGTCAGTCCTTCTGCCCATGTCTGCTCCCTGACAAAGATCCCTCCAGCCACAGGGTCCCCTAACTCAGTCCCTCATCCAGGCCAGGTTTGCTCCCGCCTGGGGCCAGGGTGTGTGGCCTCTGCCTCCAATGCTCTCCCCCGGTATCCCTAGGCTCCTTCAGGTCTTGATCGCAAAGTCACAGCCTCCTGAGACCCTCGCCCACCTGACATTTCCTTCCCCAGTGTGTTCTTTCTCTCCTGACATTATCACTGTCTGATAGTGTATGGGTTTGCCTTGTCTGTCTTGTCGATTGTCTGTCTCTCCTAAGTTCCATGGTGACAGCCTCCCAGACCCTGAAACTGTTCCTGGACCCAGATGCTCACTAACCGCTCACCCTACACTCACCCACGAGCAAGGTGGGCCAGGCCTGAGGAGGTACAGGGACCAGCGGTGAGCCACACACAGCCCCTGACGAGGAAGTACAACGACACGGAAGCCCAGAGAGCCAGGGAGCTCAGAGGGGGTGGCCATGCTGCGAAGGGCTTCACAGGATAAGCAGGAGTTCACCAACAGGTGAGGCGACAGCGTCACACCTGGCAGGAGGAACCACAGGTAGAAGAGCCAGGAATAAAGCAGCACGATGTGTCCTTGAGACACGGGAGAGCCCAGGATGTGAGGCTAGTGGGACTGGGCAGGGACTAGGTTCGAAGGGCCTCGGGAGCAGGTCAGGGGGCTGAACTCTTCTCTGGGGGCCATGGTGGGCGACCCACAGGAGAAGGTGGCAGGCCTGTGAGTCTGAAGCTCTCCCACCTAGGAGGCCTGGACGAGGCCTGGATGTGTGGAGAGGGTGAAGCCCAGCCCCACACATGGTAAGGGGCTGGAAATTCCCCCTAAGTGTGGCTCAGCCAGGAAGCAGCTCAAGCCGGTGTCGTGGTGGAGCCCCACGTGCCCAGCCTGTGTTGGGAGGAGACCTGGGTGAAGTGGAACCAGCGCCAGACTGTGCAGCTTCGAGGCGTAGCCAGGGCACAGGAGAGCAGGCACGGCACTCTGGAAGGAATCGTGCGCCCCTGAGTGCCTGGTGGTCATCTGTAAGCCAGGAAGAGAGGCCCGCCAGAACTCCGCCATGCTGACACCCTGACCTCAGTTTTCGCCCCTAGGGCTGTGGGTAAGTGTCTGCTCCTTGAGTCCCGCCCTCGGGCTGCGGTCTGCGGCGGAGCCCAAGTGAGACAGACAGTGGAGTCAGGAGGGACCAGGGTGGGCGGCCCAGGTGGGGAGACAGTCCCTGGCTGATGGACCCTCCCGCCACGCAGCAAGCCCCGCCAAGGCCCAGCCCTCATCCAACCATTTCTTTGGGATTTACTTTCTCTGCTGTGGAACAGAGACAGTCCCTAGATGATGGAACTTTTTATCTTCCATCTAGTCCAGCCAGATCCCTCGAGGCAGGGAGAAGAGGCGGGAATGTTCTGGCTCCTGAGCACTGGATTCCAGCTTCCCCTGCTGCCTCCATCAGAAGGAACTTGGCCTGGCCGGAACCAGCAGGGCCTCCACATGCAAGGCCTCCCCATACCCAGCTCCCACCCCTGAGGGGGCTGCTGGGAAGCAGAACCGGGCGAGGCTCTGAACAACAGAAAGGATCAGGATCTGCAGAGAAAGAAGGACTATAAATAAATATACATTTTTATGAGACATGTTTAATTAAAGTAGATAGAAATTAATTTGCTTTAAGAAAATTAGAAGTGCCCTAGAGGATTTCAGAAGCAGGGCAAGAGTTCCTGAATCCAAGGGCTCTTCAGAAGGGTCTGGCATGGGGGATCACCCTAGCCACCGTCTGTGACATCCTCAGTAGGTAAGTCACGTCTACGCAGCACCAGGTATACCACCAAGCATGTTCACATGGATGGCAGGTGGGATCAGCCCCATTTTGCCAGGTGGAAACTAAAGCCCAGAGGGGGAAATGATTGACCCAAGGTCACACAGCTTATCTATGGAAGTTCCCATGAGAAGCTGCTGGTCCTTTCTGCCAGGTCTTAGCATTTTATTGACCCAAATGGCTCAACACACCCAAAATGCCACACTCTCGATGCCCCGGCCTGAGCTGCTACTCCCCAGGTTTCTCCCATCTACAGGGTAGAGGCCCTTGCACTGTGACAATCTGGCTCCTCCAAGGCCTGGCATGGGGAAGGCGGAGGCAAGCAGCCTGGGGGTTGGGGACAGGAGCCAGAAAGGGAAAGGACCCGAAATCAACAAGCGTTCCAGAATTTTAAGCAGTTTTTGGAGGAAAACGAGGAACAGGTTCAGCTGTTGCAATTTGCTCCAGGGGAAAATTATGTTCCCGCGCTCTATTATACAGAACAGAAGGAACATTTGGTGGGTTGAATACTTGTTAATTTATTTCTCTGTTTGTTAATGGGCTTGCCACACGCGCATGCTCAAGCGTGTACACACACACACACACACTCTTTCTCTCTCATCAGCAGGAGGAACACCGGCTCCTGGGTCTTCCTGCCACTTCCCTATCAAGTTGCACTCAGGTTTTTTGCTCTCTCAACACCAGAGGTCTAGAAGAAGGTCACACACAGTCTGGGGACCCCAGTGATCCCCTAAGTTTCCTCATCTGAAAAATGGACTGGCAATGAGATGCCCCAACAGGCCAAAAGTTTTGACCTTAAAGAAATGTGACCGGACACCAGGAGTCCTTCTGAGAGTGTCCTCGGACACCCAGTAGGTCCACATGCTAACCAAAGGGACGTACTCCACTTGGATGGTTCACTGGAGCCTCAAACAGAGTAAGTCCAAACCGATCCCGACACTTCTAGCCACCCCAGAGTCCCCAGCCTAGAAGATGGTGCCAGCCTGGACCCTGACCCAGGCCAGACTGACCTCACCGAACCCACACTCTCAGACTTCGCACCTACCCACCCTCTGGCATGGGGCCCATTCCTCAGAGGCCACCCCTGGCCCTGACCCCACCCACCCTCTCCTTGCTTGGACCCTGCACCCTCCTCCCCAGCAGCCTCCCCGACTTCTCTGCTTGAGTCTCACACAGAGGCCAGAGCAGACTTTGGAAGACAAATCAGAACCTTCCATCTCCTGCTTCACACGCTCCAGGGCAGTTCCTGCCGTGCGTTCCTGGCTCTCCCTCCCTCCCTCCCTCCCAGCACCCCGCCATGGATTCCTCCAGTCTCCAAACACTCCAAGCCCCCTCCCCCTCTGGCCTTTGCCTGGCCCCCCCCACCTCGGTGTCACCTCTTCAGAAAGGCCTGCCGGGGCCCTCCTCAGAGCCACTCACCCATCACCCCCTATTCCACAGCCCTATTTATTTCCCTTCCAAGCTTGTCACAGTCCCAGGTCATCCAAAATATTTCTCATTTGGTTTGTTGTCCCTTCAACATGAAAGGACACCCCCTGAGGGCCAGAGCAGTTTTGAAATGTTCTAGGTGCAATGTCCCCAGAACCTAGAGCGGCGCCTTCATCAACCTTGAGGAGTGGGTGAGCAAAAGGGCAGATCTGCTCCAAGCCAGAGGGAGTGGGGAGAAGGGGCTCCCTGTCCCCAGAGTCTTTGGGGCCTTTTCCACTCAGCAGAGGGAACAGGTGGGGAGGAGGTGCGCAAGGTGGCTTCCTTCTCTGGGTTCTTATCTCTGAACAGCTTGGTGAGGCAGTGACAAGGAAGCAGAGGCCCAGGCCCGGGCCCTGGCCCAGCCACTCTGTGCCACTAGCTTGACTTAATTATGTCTGAGGACAATTATAGGACTCACCCTCTGGGATGAATGGAGATCCTGCTCTCAGAGGCATGAGAGGATGATGGTGATGCCAAAGAGAATCCCCGCCAGAAGACGCAGGAAGGAAAGGCCGTGGGAGTTGCCCAGGGTTCCGCGGCCAGACAGTAGGGAAGCGAGAACCCAGAGCGGCCACCCGCCGGAAACCAGGGCTCCGGTGTGGGAGGTAGAAGGCAGGGAGCTTCCTTAGTTGGTTCATTCTTGCTCCTGTGTGTGAGCCCACTTCACCTCCCGATCCTCCAGGTTCTACACACACGCATTAGGCAGCGGGGACAACTGGCCAGACAGGCACACAGCTGCCCGCTCCCCACCGGGGCCGGCGCAAGCGAGTGAGGGAGGAGCCAGGTGCCCAGAGACAGTCGGTTGGGACTCTCCTTGGTGATCTGAAGCGGGGATGGATAGGTCTGGTCTAAGGAGGTCCCAAGAGGAAGAAGTGGCCCAAGTGGCAGAGGAGGAGGAATCAGCAATTCCCTAGCCCCGTCCCAGGTCTGGGCACAGCAGGCAGAAGAAACAGCGCTCAGAAGGCTGAGGGGGCTCTAGGGACAGAAGCAGGCCCCCCAAACCCATGCACGCTCGCAAACTCACTTGGGAGAGGTTGTCACTGAAGGACCAGAGCCTAGAGGTAAGGCCACCCCAGCGGAGACCCTGCCAGGGCCCCACGGATGAGGCAAGGCACTGCGACAAGCACAGTAAGAATTATCCCTCTCCCAAGCAAACAATTTGTTACAATATCCACTGCGCGTTCCCGGCTCGGTGCTTCCCATACATCCTGGATTAATCCCGGAAGTCACTCCATTCATTTAGGACATGCCTGAGTGTGCCTCCTCTTTTATTAGGGAAATTTTTCATTGTTTTGAGGAGCTCGTAGGTTTTAATATGGGGCAGACATGTTAAAGGCTTCCTCAGTGGCTCTGGGGCACGGTAGACTTGTAGCTGAGCAGATCCCCGGGGGCCCCAGGCCTGGTTGGAAATGGTGGGGCCGCCAGACTCCAGGGTGGAGATGTGCACAGCACATTCCTTCCCCCCAAGGACCAGGGACTCGGACCCCAGTGCTGTGTGGCCACAGGTCACCCCTCAACTTCCCCAAGACTCCCTGGGAGGCGAAGGTAGGCTGGATATCACCTGGTGTCACCTGCTGAGTCTGCCCAGGGACATCATCACCTCTAAACACCACAGCCCCAGGGGAGCAGCTGGGTCCATTGAAAAAGTACGATGCTTGGAGTTCAGATTTTAAACAGGACCCAGCACAGGCCAGGCACCGCCCACTGAGCCTCACCTCCAGCTCCTGAGAATGAGGCTGAGTGCCCCCCTCTCCAGGCCCTCCTGCAAATCAAACACGCAGAGTTCAGAGCAGCCTGACTCCAGGCCAGCCTGAAGGTACCGCCGAGGGCAAGCGTCCAGGCCCCCAGCCCACTTCGGACCCCTCCCACAGCAGCAGAGCCCCTGGTTCCCTCATTCTGGCAGAAGGCTGCCCCAGGCCATCTCCACAGACACGTCCGCTTGCCCAGCTCAGCAGCTGCCTCCTCCCAGACCTTGCACCAGGCCTTCAGAGCCCCCATCTGAGGTCCTGGAGTCTGTCCATGGAAGCTTCGCTGAACCCCTGCCTCGCCCCACAGGGCCCCGGTCAGATCTATGCTGGGGCATGTTTGCTGTCCCCTGCCCTATGTCAAGGGACTACTGTCCCACCCCCAAGCCCTCATCCTCCACTCCCGCAGGACTGGAACCCTCTGACACCAGCTTCTCCCAGGCAACTCACACCCCACCTTGAACTTGCTCCTCTGGCCTGGTCTTTGCTCACGCTATTCCCAGCCAGGCACGCTCTCTGCCACTCCTCCTCCAGCCGCAGCTTCCCCAAATCCTCCCCTGAGGACCAGGCTCCTCCAGGGAACCCTCCCTGACTTCTCCAGTCCTTACCCCTTTCCCTTTCCTGGGGTTCACATCATTTCTCTTGGTCCATCTCCTTACATTGCTACCAGAGGCCGGGACCATGTCACCTACTCATTGAGCCCAGGCAAAGCCCACTGGGCACTCAAAAAAGAATGGGTTCATTAAATGTTCAGAGGAGGGGACAGGGGACTCCCACTGACAGAGTGCAGTACCTCTGTGAGGTAGGGATCGCTATGCCCATTGTGCAGACAGGGAGACCAAGGCTGAAGAACTCAATCATTTGTGCAAGCATGGGGGGGAACCAGCCCCACCAAACAGTACCACTTAGATGCTATCCACAAGTCCACGTCCCACATACAAGGCCCACCAGCCCTGGGCCCAGCACGTCCACACATGCGATGCCATCTGACCCTCACCACCCCTCAGGGAGGTTATCTATGTCACTCAAGAGGCGACAGAGGTCCAGAGAGGCTGGGTCACTTGCTCAAGGCCACACAGTATATGGCAGGGATGACTTGAATCCAAATTTTCTCAGCACCCAGCCTGGTCAAAGCAGCTGATCACCCCCAGGTCTTCAGGACCCACCCTCCCCTGGTTGCTGGCTGCCTTTCCTATCTGCAACCAGCACATCACCCTCCCCTGATCACCACCCCAGCCCAGGGTTCCTGCGTGGCTGGCTGGCCTTTTGGAGGTGCCGGCCTCTCAGTCCTGCGTGTTTACAGAGGCCTCAGCTGTGAAGGCTCCAGAAAGTAGGACACGCAGGGAAGGAGGGGCTGGCAAGTGTGGGCTGCAAACACTTCCGCCACCCTCCACGCCACCCGCCCGGACAGAGGAGCCACCGGAACACCGTCTCCTCAAATGACCTTGACAACTGCTGGGGGCAGTCCCCATGCCCTGCCCACTGAGGGGAGAGCCTCCTCCTCACCTAGGGTCCTGGAGGGCCCCGGGGGACAGGAGAGGAGAAGCCCCTTTTAGTAAGAACCCTCTCACTGAGGGTCGCCCCACCTCTGCATCTGAATGGGGTGATCCCAGCTGCCTCCCAGCCACTGTGAAGACAGAAGGAGCCCAGCGGGGAAGGCACCCTGCAGGCACTTGGTGCACGCAGAGGAACCCTGGCAGGTCTGAGGCCGCACCTCCCAGGACACCCAGCAGCCGTTCAGTCCAAACCAGGCAGATCCAAAAGTCTCCCAGGAAGCCAGCTGGGCAGCACCAAGGCTGCCAGGATGATGCCACAGGACTGGCATGGGCACCAGAGAACCTGGGATCACAGAAGCCAAGAGGATGCTGCCCCTCAGCCAGGCTGGTTGCTCATGAGCAGTGTCTAGTACACAGTCACCACCGCAAATGATCACTAGCACACCCGAGGCACTTCCCACACACACCCGGCCTCCCGGCCTCCCCTGCAGGGTAC